>NW_006434441.1:1268136-1270196 GCF_000325575.1 Pteropus alecto
CCCCCACCCCCCCCACCCACACCTCGTGCTGCGGATAGAGATGACCATGCAGCTGTGCTCACCTGCAGTGTGACCTGGTGATTTCGGGGTTGTACCATGGAGGCACCTAGAATAGCAGCACTTAGCTTAACCTGGGGATAGGAAAGGGCTCCCCAGAGATGTCTTTGTCCTTGAACCTCAGAGGATAGGAAGATATGGGAGGGTGGCAGGGTGACTGGAGAGTAAAGGGTGAGCAGGAGATGGAGGGTCGCCATCTGGGCCAAGAGGCAGCCATGGCACAAGACCCCTCCTGGTCAGTGCGCTGGGCCCCGGGCGGAGCACGAGGGCTAGGCCCAGGCCTCACTGTGTTAAAAGGGGAACAAACAGGGCATGCCGAGGGTGCGTGGTGGGCACTGTCCTCTGCTCATTCGGAGACAACGCAGTGCCTGCAGTGTGGTCCTCCCCCAAATCGAAGTTTGCAAGGCGAGGGCAGTGAGGCTGCCGGGTCCCTCCTTCCCAGATCTCGCCGTTTTCCTGGGGGTTTCTGCAGCCCAGTAGCAGGGCTGGGCACCTGTGGGAACAGCACTGACCCATGTCTGTGTCGGCTCTCATCTCCCCAAAGGCAGCAGGCCCTGGAGCAGGAGCAAGAAGAACTGTTTCCGCAGGACTGTCCCACTTTTGACTCCTTGGATCTCGAGAAGGAGGATGTGCCTCTCACACCCGAGCACAGGTAGGAAGCCATGGGGGAACAGGTTGGGTAGAGGGGGTTAGGGAGGCTGCGGGTCTCCATGCTGGAGCTTTTCCTCTGTGTAAGCTGCAGCCATTCACCGGAGCAGAACTCTCTGCCACTGTGTTGAGGGACTGAGGGCGTGGGGTGGGAGAAGGGGACCAAGGGCAAAGGAGGCCGGGGCAGTAATCGGGAGAAGTGAGGGTGGGTGGTGAGTGGGCAAGTTCTGGTCATATATTCAGGGTAGAGCCGATGTGAATGACTGAGGACCTGGATGGGAGGGAGGGTATGGGAGAAAGATAAGAGTCCAAGGGGCCTGAGCAAGTGGGAGGTTGGAACTGTCTGTGATTGCCTTGGGCAAACCAAGGACTCGGAGTGGGGTGAGCGCTCACTTGGGGGATCCTGGGGCGGGATGGAGGAGGCAGCTGGATGCCTTATCTAGAGAGGTGAGCTTGGGAGTCCCTATGTACAGATGACATTTAAAGCCACAGAATTGGGCGACAGTGCCTGGGGAGGGGATATTGAGAGGAGAGGCAGAGCCAAGGGTTCAATATACAGGTCACATTGACCCTGACAGGAGCCTCTGTGGTAGATGCCTTGGGGTGCATGTGACTACATAGGTTCCCAGGAGAACAGGGCAGTACGAGGTGTGGGAGAGCTGAGTCGGGACAGGTCTTCCTGTCTGTCTGTCTTTTCCTTCTTTCTTGCCTCCCTCTTTCCAAAAAAATGCTCAGAAGGGCAGACACCTTAGTCCTGTGACCGGGGGCGGGCTGGTCAACACCTGGATCTCCAGGCTTTGCTTTTCCATGAGTCTCAGTGCTGTCAGTCAGTGTTGGTCCACACAGTGACTGGTGAAGGTTGAGATACTCTCCAAGTTAGCTTGGTGGCAGGGACACTGAGTGAAGCATATGGACTTCCCAAGGCCGACACATCAGTGAACAAGCACACCCGTGCCACCGTCAAACCCCATTTAAAGAAGCAGCAGGCGTCACCGCAGACCTGGCCCAGATTCGGGGCCCTGCCTCCGGCCTGGTACTGGTTGGTTCTCACTGTGCAAATCTGAGCGATCAGACAGGACCCTGCTCAGAGACCCATGGGAGGGTGCTGTGTGGCCACACGGTGCTGCCAAGGAGAGACGTGCCGAGCATGGGGTCTGAATGGAGCCAGCAGTTTTGGGCCAAAGGCCTTGGTGGTGTCATAGGTGAGGAAAGCACTTTTCTCTGTGTTGGGGCTTGTGGATTTCGTGTCCAGGTTCCCCATTCACTGGATAGATAGCCTTGGAACTGAATCATTTAAAACTTTTAAAAAATCTCTGTGGTTAGATAGTTATTCTAGCTCTTTGCCTTCCTGCTCT
>NW_006434441.1:1270248-1273842 GCF_000325575.1 Pteropus alecto
TGAGTACACGTAGGACTGTGGGGGTCATGGCTCAGATGTTTGGAAATCCTCTCAGAGAGGGGTCATCTGGGCCACCAGCTGAAGACAGGAGGGATTTCAGGCTTTGAAATCGCCAATAAATTTCTGGGCACGTGACATTTTCAAGCAGGACTTTGAGAAAGCCTTTGTGACAACAGCCACTTTGAGGTGGTAGTTTTGATATGGGATCACTTTGATGGAAGGGTTTGACTACCTGCTTCAAAGAAAATGACTCACTGATACACAAAGCCGGCAGCCTCTTCCTTCCCTGAGTGGGGCGGGGAACAGGGAGGAGTGGGTCTGGAGGCAGTGAGCTGAGGCTGGGGGCTAGCCATATCCGGCAGACAAATCGACTGTGGCCAAGAGTCCCGTAACTGCCACACTTGCCCCTTGGAAAGGACCCTGAGTGTCCCAAGCGGACCATCTATTCACGCTCTAAGAATTGGCTGTCATCTTGAATGGATGACGTCCTACATCCTCTATTTTTTTCAAGTGAAAAGACCTATGTGTGTCCTGGGGTTCAGGGGGTGGTATTTAAACCACAACAGTACCCTTTATTCTTGATTCTGGGCTGCACAGGAAGTACTCAATTAGATGTGCGAGAGTTGTCTTAGAACTCTGAGTAATGCACAGACGTTGTGTTGAATATCACAAAAGTCCCTTTGAACAGTGGTTTGGGGACAGGGCTAAGAACCTGTGAGCCTAATTCTGACAGACTTTTAATAATTTTAAATTTTTTAAATTGTAAAAGCGACATTGGAAGCCATAGATACTCAAAAACGGCAAATAAATTAACAAAACAGAAATTTGTTTTGCCATCTGTGTGGTGGTTTTCCCAGGCTGTTTCCCAAAGCCTGCAGGATCAGAATCTCCCCAGCGCCACCCCCTTCATTATGCCACTTCATCCTCAAGGTGACTTTGGGTCACCTGGCAGAAAGTGAGACAGAGTTCACCTGGCTAGCAGCTGGCCACCACCTCGCTGCTACAGCTCCTTTGCCAGCTGCATGTGTCCCAGGCCCTAATGGGAGCCCAAGCACTGGACCCCCTTGGAGTTCGCTGTCCAGGCCCAGGCAGGATTCTGGGTGTAGCCTGTCCTCTGGGGAAGAGAGGGGATGCAGCAGGTAGCTGGTTTAGTTAGTTGCTGTTGCCACTGTTAACTGTCCTTATGTTACCACAAAGGCCAGTAAGACTCAGTCATATAGTGTAGACAGGAAATACCTCTTTCTCCCTCTCCCCCAAGTCCTGGTCCCCCAGGCTAACCCTCGATCTAGTGGATGTGTCAGATGCATGTGTCTGCAAACATGTATGCTCATGTCTGTGTATACGGCCCCAGGATGTGGGTGGATGGCTCCCCCACTCCTGCCCCGTCAGTGGGCCCAGCTCTGACCTCATTCAGACTGGCAGGCAGGCTGCACTGTAGCAGCCCTCTGTAGAGGCCTCCTGGTCATGGAGCTGGAGGACAGCTGCCCATAGGAGGAAGCTGGCTCCTTCATGGCCACGCCCTCCTGACCCTGGCCAACCTCTCAGTGGCTCTGTGGCATGTCCACCTGCTGAAGGGCACTGGAGCATTTGGATGCAGCTTATGCCTGACTCACCCTCCAGCACCTGGCACGTCGTGGGCACTCAGCAAAAGTTAGGACTAATGAGAGCTGGGTGGAGCTGCATTGCCACCAGGACGTCTGGCTCCTGGCGTGAGGGCCCGAGGGCAAGGCGGGGTATATGACAGGGAGGGAGGGGAAGGGCTCCTTAGTCTGCATCTTGTGGGCTCTTCCTCCATCAGCAGGTGGCGCTGTCCCCCGTGGTCTTGTCCCCCCAGGCCCTAGCTGCAAACTAGGTGGCCCTGTTCAGCGGTCCCCAACCTTTCTGGCACCAAAGACCAGTGCTCCTATGAGAATCTAATGCCTGATGACCTGAAGTGGAGCTGAGGCGGAGATGCTAGTGCTGGGGAGTGGATGCAAAAACAGATGAAGCCTCACTCGCTCTCCCACTGCTTACCTCCTGTTGTGCAGCCTGGTTCCTAACAGACCGCAGACTAGTACCTGGTCTGCAGCCTGTGGGTCGGGGACCTCTACCCCTGCTGATGCCTGGCTCCCCACCCCTGCTTTTCCAGGAAGCTGGTGGAGAGGTTCTCCGTGTCTCTGCAGGTCCTCCCCTCAGTACATCCAGGAGAGACTGTGTTTCTGCCCAGGCATTGCCCCCTGCCTTGTGTCCTAGACTGTTCACGCCTGAAGCCACGTAACCACCTGGAAGGGCTGTTCCTCAGGTACGTGTAGGCGAGTCCTTTCTTCACAAAGCCCAGTGATCAGGACACCCCAGAGGGGTATGTCCAAAGCTGTGTTTCGGCCCATTTGGGTATGTCAGCTTTTAGGGATGTAGATGAACTAGTCACACATGGCTACTTAGGGTATTTAATTTACTAATTTATATACATCTTTTAAAAGTTTCAAAAAGTTTACTTTAAAAAGTTTGACATTTCAGCAAACATTAGACTGTGTATTTACATATTCATACTGCCTTTTCCTCCCCCACACCCTAGTTTCATGGGATATCTTCAGTCACATTCATCCTACATGCCTTTGGGGTTATGTCTTCATCAACACTGGGCCCGCTTTCTGGGCCATCCAGCAGTTTTCCCGAGCACGTCATCGTCACTTCCATCTGCTCTTTCAAGACACTGTGTGACACTGAAAAGTTTGTCGCCAGCCATGAGCACACTCTGTATAACATTAGGACAGCTCATTTCTCTTCTCTCGGGAAGTAAATTCACAATTATTATCATATAACCACAGACTATGTTGCTTAGGAGGAGTTTAAAGAAAATTTTATCATTGTAATTGTGACGTTATCCATCTGAGAATAAGACAGAGAGAGAGAAAACCCACAGGATTCAGCACAGTGGCTGTGTTCTGGGTGCTTGTACAGGTCAGCGAGGGCAGGAGCAGAGGCCAGCCCAGGGGAGCACAGAGGTCGGGATGCTTCTGTGACCTCTTCGCCCACGTTAGGACTTGAACCCAGGAGTCTTGTTTTGTTTTCCAGCTATTCAGGACTTTCGTATGTCTATTTCATTAATTCTAAATCCACCTTATTTTATAGCAGAAGGATAACATTGTGATGTGTTTCCTTTAAAACTTTATCATAGAAAGTTTCCAGCATACATAGAGGTAGAGAGAACAGTGTGATGCACCTATCATGCCCATCACTCAGCTTCAACAGTTGTCAACTCAGAGCCCATCTTGTTTAATATCTACCCCTGGCCACTGGCATTGTCCCCTTAAGGTTATTTTTAAGAAAACTCCAGATATATGTCATTTAATCTATGCATACTTCAGTGTGTGTCTCTAAAGTAGTGGTCTTTAGGTATAACTTCAACACCATTATTGCACCTGAAAAATGTAGTAATTTTTTAGTATCGTTAGTATTAGTGTTCAGATTTACTTGATTGTCTTACAGATGTTTTTTACATGTTGTTCAAATCCGGATCTAAATAAGGCCCGAGCACTGAAGTTAGTGTAAGGTCCCTGGAGAAATAATATTGAATTTCGTTGGTGCCCAACACATGTAACCAGTGTCCTCGTT
>NW_006434441.1:1273956-1294415 GCF_000325575.1 Pteropus alecto
TGTTATAACAGCTCGGTAGAGAATATCATTGTGCATGAAAGTCTGTCTGGGCGTCTGGAATGTATTCCTGGGCGTGATGTGACGTGATTAGGCCTGAGCCTATGGATAATGGTAAAGGTTCACTCTGCCAAAATGAAAAGATGATGAGAAGAGGGGAAGAGGAGAGAAAGGAGGAGGAGAGAAAGAGTGAAGCTGAAGAAGGGAGAGTCCAAGAACAGGCTGGTAGAAGGGGAAGGATGGGAGAAAGGACATGTCTTCCTGAGCAGCCTTGGCCTCACGGTTTGTACCAGGAGTTCTGTCCCAGGCTGGATGGGACAGGAAGTGTTTGACAGATGAGATGGCCTGTGGAGCAGTGACCTGAGATCAGAGCACCCCTGCCAGATGGGGCCAGGTGGCCAGCTCGCTTCCCAGGAGGGCAGAATTCAGGTCCTCCCCACTCACACATGCTGATGGAGCACAGTGGGGACGTTGCAGTGCCTCAAATCTAAAGGGCTTTCTGGAGGGGTGGCCACCCTATACTTGGTCAGGTTAGGGGCTCCCGCTGTACAGTGGTTAAGGGCCACTTCCTGAAGGGCACCATTTAGGCTTGGGGTCATCTTTTATTTCCTGTTTTTGCCAAGGACTTCAAGTTCAGACCCGAGAGTGGGAAATACTAGTCCTTTAATAATTATTCCGTTGTGTTCACCCGGAAGCATGAAAATGGAGAAGAATAAAATAAAAGATCATTTGATTTCTCAAAAAAGCAATGTGGTTGCATTGTTTGCCAAACAAAAAGTTAACATTTTGTAAGATGACAGGTACTTTAATTTTTTTCTTATACTCCTATGTTTTCCAAACTTTCTGTAATAAACATGTATCAGTTTTAGTATTTGAGGGGAAAAAGTGATTATCACTTTTAAAAATCACTTCTGGAAATAGGTTCACTTCTCTCCTCTCTGTGATGAGGGATATTTTCTTTCTCCCCACTGTTCACTGTGGGAATCTTGGCACAGAGTAAGCAAGTGTGGTGTCTCAGATGGCAGTGTCAGCGTGGGCGGCCCTCCGGGACCCAACCTGCACGGGTGTCTGGGCTGGGGCGCTTCACCCCAGAGCCTGCAGCTCTGGGTTTGAAGATGGCCGACCATCCCCTCTCCTTAATCACCCAGCTGGATATGTGACCTCAGGTCGGTTTCCTGGGACCAAAGTCACATGCCTTTTTGACACAGTTGGTACTAGGGCTGAACTTTTTTCTCCTCCCTTGACAACAGTTCAAAAGGGAATCCAATCCGAGTGGAAAAGCTTTGGGAGACGCCTACCAGAGGCCAGGAGGCAGGAGAGGCTCCAGGGAAGAGGGCGCCTGCTAAATCAATCATTCGTGGCACTCCCAGCCCTACAGCCCACGTGAGGGCTCCTAGACCACATTCGTTCTGTGGTGTGGTGTCCGCGCGTGTTCGGGGAGTCTGGTGTGCTCCTTCAGCAGCAGAGCATGGGTGTGAGTGCCGCTAGGATGCCAGTGTTGCTGCTAGGCATTGGTCTCCCTGAGGCCCCGCCTGGCCTTGCCTCGACCTCCTCCTCTTCATGGCATGTCTGGGCGAAGCCTGTGAGATAAATCCACCACTGGCTGGCTGCAACTGCCCTGGAAATACAGAGCCAGAGGGTCGTCACTGGAGTCCCTGCTTCTGACCTAGTGGTGCTGCTTCATTTCAACAAAGGAACAAAAGAAGAATATAGGGGCATACGGGCTCGCTCTGGGCTTTACCATTTCTATTCTCCTGAGGCCTTTGAGCTTTCATTTGAGGAACTTGGCAAGGGCGCAGAAACTGATACTGTATGAATAGTTGCACTGGTGTTTATCCCTCTGCCATCGCTTGGGATTCCAGAGGCACTGAGACACTTGCCCTCTGGGACTGCTGCCGGGAGATGGGTGAGGAGGGAGAGGCTAGAAGACTCTTGGTGAGGCCTTATTGGGAACGGAAAGTCCAAGCAGAGGTCGGCACTCTGCCCCGGCACCCACATGCCAATCCGGGCCGATCCCCTCTGTGCTATCCGCTTGTTTTGTGCTATCCCCTTGTTTTGTGCTATTCCCATTTTTGGTTGATTTCCTCCCTTCCTTCCCTCTGTTCCCGGGGCCCTTGGTCCCTGCCATGGAGGCTGGGGATTAGCACTTTTCCGACTGTGGCTGCTTTGTGTCCCAGTGAGAAGCTCCCTCCCTGCAATCCCCAGAGTTGACAGCTGGGGCTTCATGCTCAGCAAAGCCTGCCCTGGCATCTACCTTGACAGAGGCTCCACCCCCTCCTCTTCTCACTCCAGGGTTCTCTGACATTCTCGGCATATCTCCTGACCCTAGTGTTGGCTTAGCTGCAGGCAAGGGCACCCAATTGGACTCAGCGTCCTTGTTCTAACCACAGTTGATTCTGTAACCAAGGGTTTTGAGTTTCCAGTGCACACACTTCCTGCCCTTCCCTTTTCTTCCTGCCTTCCCTACTGGGGGAACTCTCCCTCCTCTTCAGATCAGGGCAGTGTCTGCAGAGAGGCCCTCCCACCAAGCCGGAGGTTACTCATGCCATTGGCCTTGTCCCATCCACCGAAGGCTGGAGGCTTGTGGGTCCCCGAGGTGAAGCAGCCTTTGTGGCCTGTGCAGGACGGTCCTCTATCATATCCAGCCCTCAGCACTTATTTCCTGAAAGCCACTTGCTCCAGAGCACAGCTGGGCCACTTTTCCTGCCATCTTGCTGCTGGTCTTTAAGACTAAACCTAACTTGGCAGCCATGCACTTGAAGGCAGCCTGATTGTTTCTGTGGCAGAAACTGCACCCGGAGGCGGGCGTAGCAGAAGGGAGATGCTGTGAACCGAGGGGTGTCTCTCCCTTGGAGCGGCAGCTGGAAATGTGTTGGAGCCAACTGGCTTGTGCAATCAGGTCCCTACTGAGAAACTAGCGAGGTGGCCCCAGCAGAATGCCTCAGTCTCTTCAGAGTCCCCAGAGCTCCAGCCTCCTTGCCACACGGCCCCGATGGGGTCTTGCCAATGTATGAAGTCCTCCAGACATGGTATTGCCAGCATTGGGGGTGCCATGCTTGAAGCACACGTGCATCACAGGGTCAGTGTGTGAAAGTGTCAGTGTGACCCAGCCCGTGAGCAGAGCAGAGTGTGCCAGCAGTACTGGGGGACATGTATTTTTTCTGTACACAGCAAGGTCTGTTTTAGAGCAGTTAGCTTCACAAATGCAGGAATAAAGCCGCTTTCTGCTCTGAACCTAAATGATTTCGATCAAAAATATACAATTTGTAAATTGCCTGGACATACTCAAGGAGACAGCAACTTGGCTCAGAGGAGAATCTTTGTTTTGGAGCATTCTGTTCCTGGCAGATTAAAATATGTCCTTTTTAAGAAGAAGAGGTTGGGCTGACTGAGGAAATTTCTATCTGGAGTCATGACTTCAAAATCTGTCTGAAATGTTCTTTGTGTGGATTTGGCCATTAAAAAGAACAAACATGGAATTACTTTTTCATTTCCCGGAATCCATATTAATTGCCTTTAGGACATCTAGAAAGAGATCAAGGGGCCAGTCACAAAATGTGGAGAGTACAAAGGTCCTCTCCCAGATCCAGCCTCCCTGAGGAGAGGAGGAAGCCCAGCTGACCCTCCCAACAGACCCTCCCAGCAGACCCTCCCAGACGACCCTCCCAGAGGGCTTCCAAGCCCCACCCCACACACACCACCTTGCTTGGGATACTTCACGTGTCCTGGTTCACAGGGAGCTAGGGTCATGAGGTCCCCAATATCGACCAGGGCACCAGTGGACTTAAGGCCGGCTCCCCGCCACACCAGCAGTTGGGTGTTGAGAGCTGTTAGAAGGGACAGGCCTGGCGGGCTCCTGTCGCAAGTGGAATCCCGGGCCCTGGCCATAGACATATGGGGACCCTGGGCGCTGGTACCCTTGGACTCTCAGGCCACAGCCACTTACGTGCTCTCTCGAGTCCTCTGTGGCACTTCATTTATGATTTCCTTTCTTAAAATATCCTCACCTTGAGTCCCTTTCTGTTATTTCCCTATCTTCTGAGGTGTCCCCTTTGTTTTGGAAAAACACAGGATGAGGCAAAAAAGCCCTAGGTAATCAGAGCCCTGACACTGGCGCTCATGGCCGTGGGCTGGCTGAGTGAGGTGGCTGTGGGCTGTCCCATCATTTATCAGACCCTCTGTTCAACCTGATAAACACTTCAGTGTCCCCTCTGACCTTTGGACAGGACAAAATGTACCATCGAGTCGTGTGTGTAAAACCCTGTGAGATGTTCTCATGGGGAGCAGGTGATTCTGATGATGACTGTGGCACGAGTGCGTTGTCCTTAACAGCTCCTTGTGTCAAGGACTCTGCAGGCATTTTTGTCCATAGTAATGACTGATGTGATTTACTGTCCTGGTAACACTGGAATAGGAAACACCTCCCCCGCCCGTTTTACCAAGACAGGCGTGCTTGGGGAGGCTACTGGCAGAGGCCCCTAATCGCCCCTCTGCCTTGCAGCTCCCCGCTGGACCGGCAGCTCTCCTTCCTGCGCAGCGGTCTCCTGAGCAACCTCTACCTGCATGCGCCCACCTGCCCAGTGCCCTTGCTCCAGTGGCTGTTCCAGGTGAGGGCCTCTGGCCAGCTGCCAGGGGACGAGAGCGTTCCGGCCTCGTAGCCTAGCAGTGCCGCAGGTGGGAGGGGCTGGCCCTTTTCTTCTTCTGGCCTTGGCTGCTTCTGGATTAATTGTTCCAGCTGAGGCAAGAGGAGGGTGGTACAGGGACTGGCCTGTGGCCTTACTGCACCCTACCCCACCCCCGAGCGTGTGCCAGTGCCACCAGAAGTCCTCTCTGTGGTTTGGTCCCTGCTACTCCACAGGTGCTTCCGGGTGTCCAAACTCATCTCTATTCCAGGTCACAGGGCCTGGCTCAGGGCCTGTAGCCCTGCAGTGCCCTAGAGGCCTTCATGCATTTCAAGCTGGCGGTACTCAGGCACTGGAGCATTTGCTTCCCTCCGTGGAGTTGTGGGTCAGCTGGAAAAGCCTAGAACAGCTATTCAGTCTGCCCCTTCCTTCCCTGCTGGTTGCTGCTGGCACATTGCCTTGGGGGGACATGCATTCTGCTCCAGGCTTGAAACCTTTGAGCTGAGAGAGACAGTGAGAAACCAGCAGGGTGGCTCAGGAACCAGCTGTTGGGCTCTGAATGCAAGGCCCGAAGATACTGGCCTTGGCCCCACCCGAGCCCAGCCCTGCCTCGGGAGGCAGGCCATTATGTCCAGCTGGTCTCATTCCTGCCAATTGGAACCTGGACCCCAGCTGTAAATCAGAGCCACCATGCCAGGGTGGATTGTGCAAGGAACTCGGCCCTAGGCCTAGGTAGACTGGCTGCTTTCCAGAAAGAGCTCTCTGGCTCCTGCTCTATGGGGTCCTTCCCATTGCCCCTCCCTGCCCCAGAGGAAAAAGACATCCTTGGCTCCGTTGTGTGTGGCTGTTGTCTCTTCCCCTCCCCAAAGCTCAGTGGAAATGGCGGGCCAGTAACAAGACAGTCCGGCCATTCTTCTCTGCCCCCAGGCAGTGCGGCCTCTCTCGGTTCCTTGCACTGTATGTAACAAAACACACAATCGGGCATTGGGAGGCACAAAGAGACTGTCAGAGACCTCACCCACAGAGGGTCCTTTTGTGACCCTGACATAGCATGGAATGCCTTCCCTGTCAGCAGGCCCTGGGAGCACTAAGCCAGCCCAGCCCTCTCTTCTCCCACCTCTGTCACCCCGAGAGGGGCCTTAGAGCAGAGGATACGCCCTGAGGCCAGACAGACTAGGTATAGGTCCAGCTCTGCCACTTCATGCTGTATGACCTTGGACGAGTTTCCTAGTGTAAGCCCTGTGCTTCAGTTTCCTACAAAGGTTAAAGGAGGAAATTCTATGACCTACCTTGTCTTTACGGTACCCCCACAGCTCTGACCAGGGCCTGGGCATCTTCTGGAAGGAGACACAAAGATTCTCCTCCCCCTATGGCTGACGCCTCATCAGTGAAAGGGGTGTGCTTGGCCGTGGAGCATGTGGGTGAGACTGCTCCGTGTATTCGTCTCTGGAGGAGAAGGGGCAGCATGCCAGTCCACTGGCCACATGGCTGCTCAAGTGGTCACACTACGGGCCTTTGCAGGGTCTGACTAGCCTAAGAGGAGTTAGATGACCCCACATCCAGTCAAAGGCAGCTGAGTGAGCAGGGTCATGTGTACACCTGGGGTTCACTCTGAGAGCTGGAGATGGATGAGCAAGGCAGACCTCTTCAGCCCTCGTTTAGTTGTTTCTTAGGAAAGGACATCCTGCAGTCCCGTAGGGACTAGGTCCTGCTGCCCGCCATGCTCCCACTCACAGGGGCCTAAGTGGCCTCAGTGCTCACAAATTCTATAAGCTTGTCACTGAGCTCCAGTGTGCCCCTGCCAGCTTAGCCTTGCCAGGGAAGTGGATGAATTTGTATTCTCGTTGGGAAATGACTGAGTGTTTCGCTATGAAGAAGTTAGGAAAAGTTACGAAGGGAGGAGGAGGCAGGGTTCTGGAGTCTTGGATCAGATCCTGGGAAGCCAACAGACTGTGGGACGCAGTGTCTGATAGGCTGGGGCAGAGGGCTACACAGCCACTCTTGTGAAGATAGGAGGACAGCAGGACCACAGAGGCAAACCAGGGCAAGAGAGGTCACGGCCAGTCCTGCGGGGCTCTGGAACTTAGTGACCCTGTGGAGTTGTCACAGTAGAGCCAAGGTGTCCAGACCATTGGACCCCAGCATCTGCCAGTTATCAGGTAAAGGCTGCACTTGTGTGACCTTGGCTGAGGCAGTCACTCCCTCCAAGGTCAGTGCCCAGAGAGACTCAGCTCAGGGCCTCAGCCCCTGGGGATAAGAGCCTCTGTCCCAAAGCGTCTGTGCCTGGGGTGTCTACCACAGTGTCCCTTTCTCAGCACTCCTAGGAGGATGAGGTCATGCCAGCATGGCCTGGTCTCTGTGTCCCCAAACTGGGTAGCACTGCTGGGGAGGATGCTGTCTCATTGCTCATCTGCATGTCATACACTCTCACATCCCAAATCCCCAGTTTGTGATCCTCAGACTCAAGTAGCCTTTAAGTAAGGATCCCAGGGAATCTGAGTCAGGTGGATGATTTGCCTTCCAGGCCCCACCCCTGCTGCCACCACTGTCCCGGGTTGTTTGAGGATCTGTGCTCAGTAGCAAACACTCCTCCAGAGACGGCAGTCTCAGATGATTGTAAATTGAGGCACTGGCCTGGAAATGATGGAAGACCACAGAGAGTGGCTGGCCTGTCATTTTCCAGCTGACTTTCGAGCTCTTTCTCTTCCTTACACTGGCCCATGCCCTAGAGAGCACAGCGGTGACTCCAATGAATAAGGGGCAGAGTCACAAGATTCCTACACAGGGAGGTAGACAGGACAGGAGGTTTTAAGTCACAAAAACCGGGATTGAATCCTGGCTTTGCGACTTACAAGCTGCGTGACCCTGGGGAAGTTGCTTGAGGCATCTGAGCTTGACTTCCTCCTCTATAGAAAAGGCAATAGTGACAGTGGACGTGGACTTGTGGGGACTAAATGAGATTTATTTAATGTGGAGTGATAAAGTTTACTACTGTTGCTTCACAGGAACGACCCAGCTAACCATTTTTTTTTCTTCTCCCAGCTGCTGACGTGGCCTCCAGAAACTTCTTCAGGAGCCTTCAGTCTCCTGTGGGATCTCAGCGTGGATGGGCTCTTACATCAGTCCGGTCAGTACTGTGGTGCTGGGTGCAGACTTGTGCCCTGAGCACCCAAGCTCAAGGATCCGTGTAGCTCATAGCTCTCAGTGCCCCTGGAACTGGGCATGAGGGAGAGGTACCAGTAGGGACGTTTTGTCACAGGGACATGGAGACATCGGGCCATCTCTGGCCCTGGCTCCAGCGGTAGTAAGAAGCTAAGCCAACAGGCTCTGTGGCACCTTGATCTGGCCTCAGATTGATGTCATTGTGGCCAAGTCCAGGCTGACCTCATGGACTCTTGGGGCCCCAGAACAGTCTGGAAGGCAGCTCCTCTGGATTTAAGGGGACAGCTCTTCCTGAACATGTACATCAAGTTGGAGGAGCTCCTTGAGCTAGAGTGGCCAGGGTCCTGAAGTGGTGCCCCCACCAGCAGCCTTCCTTGGCTCCTCAGCATCACCAGAGCCCCTCAGTTTGGTCTGGGCTGGTGTGAGAGCCTGGAGTCTGTATGTGGGTCCTGACTTTGAAGGATTGTGTTTAAGTCGTCTTTACACTTTAAGAAGTTCAGAGTTCACAGAAGCAATTAATTTTCTCTTTAGTGGCTGTGCCTTTCCCAGGCTGCCATCACTTGGTGCCCGAGCCCAGGCACTGTGGTACCAAAACATCATGTAACCAGTTGAAAGTTGCTTTTGGCAGACAGTGAGAGGGGTTCAAGGGTGTCCAGAACCCCACCCTTACCCACTACCCATAGTCTACTATCCTCCACCCCCACTGAAGCACTAAAGACACAGCTCTGAGGGCTGAGGTTAGAGACGCCGCACCAGCCCTTTGAATTTCTGCTCCTGTGCCTCCCTTCCTTCAGGAGTTGGTGCAGCTGGGGGCCAGCTGTCAAACTAGAGCATTCCAGACTCCTGCCCCTTTCCCTGCCCCTACCCCCACGCCTAGGACTCCTGTAACTGAGGTATTGTGAGTAGAACCAGTCTTGGCATTCAGTCCCTTTTCATAACCTCTGACCCTGCAGCCAGGGCTGCCCTTTCTCCAGCCTCGGGGCCACGTCTGCGGCATGCCTGCCCTTTGGAGGGACAGAGGCCTCCTTTGTCCTGCTCTTCTCCCCAGGCACTGGTATGTGTCACCTCCTGCACACGCAGAGTGGACGTCCCACTCTTCCTTGCTTCTTGCCACACTGTCCTTGATTCGCCCACCATTAGGAGAGCCAGGAACCTGCTCTGGGCAACCAGTCACTGGGCTCTGCCACATCCGCTGCAGAGAGTTTGCAGGCATCACGTGAGAGCCCAGCCTGCTATCATCTCTCCCTCCCGCTGGAATGGAGGCTGGCCTAGAATCCGAGGCCCAGGGTGGGACCTGAACTGACTTGGGGAAAGTCCAAGGCCGAGTCTACTAAAGAACTGAAAGCAGGGACTTGAACAGATACCTGTGCTACTGTGTTTATGGTAGCATTACAATGACCAAAAAGTGGAAGCAGCTCAAGTATCCCCTGATGGATGACTGGGTTACAAAATGTATATACACATACAGTGGAATGTCAGCCTTACAGAGGAAGGACATCCTGATGCAGGCTGCAACATGGGTGAACCTAAGGACATTATGCTGAGTGAAATAAGCTGGTCACAAAAGGACAAATTCTGTGTGATTCCACTTATATGAAGTCCCCAGAGTAGTCAGAGTCATAGGAACAGGAAGTAGAATGGTGGTTACCAGGAACAAGGGGGTGGAGGACGGGAAGATGACAGATTTCTGGAGATGGTGGTGGTGATGGCAGCAGAACAGTGTGAATGTACTTTACAGAACAGTACACTCAAAAATGGTTAAGATGGCAAATTTTGTGTTATGTGTTTTTTTACCGTGATTTAAAAAAAAAAAAAAAGCCAAGTTCCGAACCCAGAGCCAGGCGCCTAGAGAGAAAGTACCAAAAGCTGGAGCTGAAAATCAATCTCCAGTTCAGGAAACATTTATAAGGTTAAATTAGATCCAAGATTGATACAAAAGGAAGTTCTTCTTGGGATTTGTCAACCAGTTGAAGTGCTCTGAGCATCCTTGTCCTCCACGGGAACACAGCCCTCTGGGGTAGAACCCAGGAGCTGCCTTCCCTCCCACTTGGATCTGTGATTGGTGTGTATGTTTTCAAGTTGCCTGGCCTTTCTCTTTTGTAAACAGGGGAGATTTGTGTGTGTGTAAACATCCATCCTTTCTTGGAGTGTGTGGTGACTGGCAGTCTTTCTTAGACCACGCCAGGAAGGGTGTCATCCCATCATGCTTCCTGAGCAAGGGGACAGCTGAGGAGGCCCAGGGTCTCTGACGTGGCCTGAGACCCTGGCTTCAGGGCTCACTGTTACAGGCGTACTCCAAGTGAGTGGGGCTGAGGGCTGAGCCACTGAGTTTGCCAGAGTATTGCAGTATGGTGCGCATTATTTTCCTGATTGAGAAGCAACCCACATCACCTATTAAAAGCTCCTTGGTGAGCTTGGAGGGTGGGGTATCCTGAAAGGGGTATACTGAAGTTCTTCACTGCAGGCCATGTTTATTCATTTATTCAGCAAACGTATGTTGAGTGACTCCGGTATTCTAGCACCAACACCTTGCTCGATGGCAGAGGGAGATTCAGGGATGAATAAGGCAGAGCGCTCGCCTTCAGAAAACTGATGGCCTAGTGGGAGGTGCTGACTGTGTAGTTACAGTAAGAGAGAGAAGAGAGACTGTGACAGAACTGTGCAACTCTCAAGGAGGGAGAGTTACTTCTAGCTAGATGGGGTTGGGGTGGGGAGGCAGGAGTTGGGAATCTCTCTAAGTGTGTGTAGGGCAGGGACTACAAACAGTTGCCTGTGGGGACCTAGCGAGATTGGTACCTAGAGAGCTCTGCCCTGTCCCAAGTGCCTGCAAGGCCGGCACCATCAGATCGATCTCTCTACTTTCAAGACAAGCCATATTTTAGTCAGGATGTATTTTGACTATAAATAACAAATACCCAAATAAGAGAAATGTACCATCTCATGTGACAAGGAGTCCACAGGTAGGTAGTTCTGTAGTATGTCCAACAGGTCAGCCATGTAAGGGTTCTGGCTTGGCTCACATGTCACCCTTCTCACTACTAACAGGGACTGGTCCGTGGCCTGTTAGGAACTGGGCCACACAGCAGGAGGTGAGCGGTGGGCTAGCAAGTAAAGCTTCATCTGGATTTGCAGCCGTTCCCCAGCACTAGCATCACTGCCTCAGCTCCACCTCAAGTCATCAGGCATTAGATTCTCATAGGGACACCGATCCCTGGTGCCAGAAAGGTTGGGGACTGCTGCTTTAGAGGGCACTTGCTGTGTCTTCTGACTATCCAGTGTCCTTTGAACCCCTGGCTATGTCAGAAGGATTTTCAGCTTCATGACTGCTATCCTCCAGAGTGAAATCCAGGAGACTCACTTTTCCAGCCTCCTTTCAAACATTTGAATTTTTAGTTTTGAAATTTCCATTTAGTTCTTTTTTTGTTTTGTTCTGTTTTTTGTTTTTATTTCTGTTTCTGTTCTGAGATTTCTTATTTGTTTGTTCAATATGAGCATATTTTCCTTTACCACCTTGAGCATAGTTACAATGGTTGCTTTAAAATCCTTGTCTGTAATTCTGACATCTGGATCATCTTATTTATCACATGAAAAATTAAATATGAAAGTGAACATTTATTTAGAATGAGTAGAGGAATCATACCAAAATTCTGGACATCGAGAGGTTCAGTTCTCTTTCTCCTAGATCTCTAGGATATTTTCCAGAAATGTGCATATATAAATGCCTAGGTGCTCACAGGGTATGCAGGTGCAGGGCCCTAGAGCTAAAACTTCATCAGCTTCCTGGTCAGTTGGCTTCTGACACATCATAAAACCATTTTCTGCTCAAACAGCCAGAGTCTGTTTTGTTGCCTATGGCTAAGAGCCCTGACTACTCTATTAGCCACCTTTGACCGGTTTCTGCAAAGGTAAGTGGGATGACGCGCTTCATCCCTGGAGTGGCCCCGGCCACTTGCCCTGAGCAGATACCAGAACAAAACCCGCTTCCTTTACCTGGGACAAGTGGAGCACGGCCTTAGATAGGCAGCCAGCAGAATCTGCCATCATTGGAATGTGGATGTTTGTGTGAAATCTCCTCTTGGTAACTAATTCAGTTAAAAAACAAGAACAAAAACCCCACTGTGAACCCATCTGCAGACAGTTTGATTGTAGATGGAATATAGCGCCACTGGCTTGCAGGTCTGGAGGGAGGGTTCGGATGTGGGGGGAGCCAAGGGAAGCAGAGGGCAATGGGAACAAAGACAAGGAGCTGAGGGGACTGGGGCTTCAATAAAGGGGGCAGAGTGGGGATCAGACTGAACATCTGGGGCCAGAGCTTGGAGGACAGTGGGGCGGGCCACTGCAGGCACAGTAAAACTTTATTACTATTTGGCAAGACCAAATAGGCCAGAATTGTTGTTATTTACATATAATTCACATACCATATAATTCACCCTTTTAAAGTGTATCATCCAGTATGATTCAGAGTTGTCGAACCATCACCACTAATTCCAGAACATTTTCATCGCCCCTGGAAAGAAACTTCATACCCATCAGCAGCCAGGCACTCCCCTCCCCTCTTCCACTCCTCTCCACACCTCATCACCACAGACTTGCTTATTCTGGACATTTCCTGTAAGTGGAACAATGCAATACTTAACATGATGTTCTCCGGGTTCATGGGCGTCATAGCGTGAATCAGTACCTCGTTCCTTTTTATGGCCAAGTGACGTTCTGTGGTATGGAAATCCCATATTTTATGCATTCCTCAATTGATGGACACTTGGGTTGCTTCTGCTCTGGCTATCGTGAATGATACCACCATGAATAGTTGCACACCGGTGTGAATGACGACGTGCTTTTAGTTCTCACGGGCATATTGCTGGGTCACACTGATAACTCTATGTTCAACTTGTTGAAAGACTGCCAAACTTCAGAGCTGGCTGTCATTTTACGTTCCCACCAGTACCTTCACACTCTTGCCATTTGTCACTTTCCGTTTCGTGATAGCAGCCGTTCTAGTGGGTGTGAAGTGGTACCTTGTTGCGGTTTGGGTTCACATTCGCTGATGACTAAGGATGGTGAGCCTCCATTCAAGTACTTATTGGCCATTTGTATATCTTCTCTGGGGAAACATCTATTTAGATGCTTTGCCCATTTTTTGACTGGGTTTTTTGTCTTTTTTGTTGTTGTTGAGTTGCAGGAGTTCTTTATATATTCTGAGTGCTAGATTCTTACCAGACGTGTTATTTGCAGATATTTTCTCTCATTCTGTGGGTTGTCTTTTCACTCCCTTGCTAGTATCCTTTGATGCACAGATGTTTCTTAATTTTGATAGTCTAATTTATCTAATTTTCTTAATGTTGCCTGGGATTTTGGTGTCAAACAAGATACCATTGCCTCGTCCAAGTTCATGAAAATTTTCCTGATGTCCTCTTCTAGGAGTTTTATAGTTTTAGGTCTTACATTTAGGGCTCTAGTCCACTTTGAGTTGGTTTTTGTCTGTGTGAGGTGAGGATCCAGCTTCCCTCCTTTACGTGTGGATGTCCAAGTTGTTCCCGCACCATTTGTTGGAAAGACTTCTTTGACCATTGCAGTGTCTTGGCACCTTTGCTGAAAATCAACTGACTATAGATGTATAAGATTTATCTGTCTGTCCTTAGGCCAGTACCCCAAATTCTTGATTGTCGTAGTAAGTTTTGGCTGCTCTAGGTCCCTTGTATTTCTGTATGAACTTTAGGATTGGCTTGTCAATTTCTGCAAAAATAACAGCTGGGGTTTTGATAGTGATTGTGTTGAATGAATCTGGAGATAACATTGGAAAATATTGACATCTTATAATATTAAGTCTTCTAATCGATGAATGGGTTTCTTAAGTCTTTTTAAATTTCTTTCAACAATGTTTTGTAGTTTTCACTGTATAAGTCTTATACCTCTTTTGTTAAATATATCCGTAAGTAGTATATTCTTTTTGAGGCTATTGTAAATGGAATTGTTTTCTTTTCAGATTGTTCCTTTGTAGTGTGTAGAAATACACCAGATTTTTGTACGTTGACCTTGTATCCTGCAACCTTACTGAACTCATTTATTAGCTCTAATAGATTTTTTTTTTATGGCAGAATTTGGTTTTGAAAGCAAACATATTCTTGTGCAATTAATTGCTTGAAAGACATGACATCATGTTTCTTGTGCAAATATTTGCTTGAAAGACATGACCTCATGTGCCCATGCAGGACTGGCCGGTAACCCAGTGCCCATCATACAAGTAGGCAGCAGTGCCTGGAAGACAGGAGCTGGGGCTGTGAGTTGGAAACACTTTGGAAGAGGCGTAAAGTGGATGTGGGTCCTGTCTATTCGCTTCAGGACATAGTTCATTCTCATCAACACATTCTGTTCTCTGCCAGGTTTTATAGTATTGAAGTAGGAGGGGGAGAATATGATAAAATACACTCTTTGGATATTTTTTAAGTGAGAGAAAACAAATTAGTTTCATTTGTATGAGCAGTGTCTTTGGACCCTTTGTTCTTCCTCATTTGGTCACCATGCTTTTCCCTTTGTCTCCGGAGCTTTGGGTTTGTCTTAGGCCCCTGTTTTGTGAGCCGCTTTCTTTTCTGTCATTGCCTGCTTGCATTCTCTCTCCTTCCTCTTCCTCCCTTCTTTACTCACTCCCAGATAATATTTACAAGGTTGCCTCTTGGAAAAAGAATAAAAACAAACAAAAATGACCACAATCTCACTAGCCAGGTAACCCCTGTTGTTACTTTTTTCAAGTACTCTAAGTACCAAGTAGAGAAAATTTAAATACTAGAGAAAGGTGCAAAGTGCCAGATGAAAGCCTCACTCCCCAGGGCCTCTTCCCCTCCCAAGACTCATCATTAACAGTCTCTTGATAATTTCCAGGACCAAAGTAAATGCATGAGCCACATAACATATATTTTCATACCTCTAGATTTATTTACACCGTATTTCTTTTGCCACATTGGCAATTACCTGAAATTACCTGCAGTGGAGAGTTTTCAGCTCTCTCCCTTGGATGTCAGTCAGGCGAGGCCAGAGCCTACATAAGAAGGGGTCAGGCAAGGTTTTCTAGACCAGGGGTGTCCAGAGTAGGGGTCCTAGTGGTGGGATGGCCCACCAGTGTGCAAGAAGAAAACATTAATACATATATTTACCTTTTAGCTCATCTTTAAAAAACCAGTTTTATCGAGGTTTAATTAACATACATTAACCTGTACACGTTTAAAGTATGCTTAACATATATATATATGTATATATATAACATGTATATCCATAAAACTGTTCATTGCAATTAAGATAATAAAGATGTTCATCATCCCTAAAGTTTTCTTACATCCCTTTTAAATTAATTCATCTTTCCCTCCCCTTTTGTCTGTAGGAAACCACTGATCTGCTCTCTGTCACTATACATTAGTTTGTATTTTCTAGAATTTTATATAAATGGACTTGCACAGCATATACCCTTTGTCTCACTTCTTTCACTCAGCATAACGATTCTGAAATTCAGCCATGTTGTTGTATATGTTGATAGTTTATTCCTTTTCACAGCTGAGTAGTATTCCACTGTCTAGATATACCACTGTTTGTTTATCTAGTCCCCTGTTGAAGACATTTCGGTTGTTTTCCATTTGGAGCCTATTAAAATAAAGCTGCTGTGGACACTCTTGGACAGGTCTTTGCATGGACACCTGCTTTCCTTCCCCTTTGAGCAGACAGAGTGGGCCATGTGGTAAATGTATGCTTATGTTTTTAAGACATTGCCACGCTGTTTTCCAAAGTGGTCGCACTATTTCCCTCCAGCAGTGAGAAGAGTTCAGCAGCCCCACTTCTTCCCCCGGCCGGTACAGTTGGTCTCTTTAGGCCTGTAGTCCTAGCTCATGGTGGTCTCAATTTGCTTTTCCCTAAAAACCGGTGATCTTTGCATCAGCTTATTTGCCATCTGTATATCTTCTTTGGAGACATGTCTGTTTAGTTTTTTGTTCATTTTCTTATCGGGTTGTTTGTCTTCTTATTGAATTGTTGGTTCTTCATATAATCTCGTTACAGTTCTTTGTCAGACGTATGTATGCAGATATTCTCTCTCAGTCTGTGGCTTTCCTTTTCATTTATATGGCATACTTGGCCCAGCCCTGGTCCAGGTCACTTAGCTCACTTCGGCTTGTTCTCTACGGCTTTTGGTGCTCCTGGCTCCCACATTCCTTCCTGCCCCAGGGCCTTTGCATGTGCAGGCACCTGCCTAGCCACACTCTTCCCTCCTCCCAGCAGCTCCCTGCTTTTGCCTTCTCAAGTCCTCCTCCTCCTCTGGGTCACTCACTGCTGAGGCACTCTGCCCTACCTCTGTGTTCAGTTCCTTTTCCTCTGCTCTCCTTTTTCACTCTGCGGCTCTGGTCATAGGTAATGGTGAGTCTTTGGTCCATGCCGTCTCTCCTGTTAGGCTGTGAGCTCCAGGGCACAGGACCACGTCTCTGCTTATTTTCGTTTGGCCTTCTCTTTAGTCCCTGGCAGCTCCGACAGCAGCATCTTGTCCCACTATCGGTCAGTCGACTATGGTGCTGTGTGTGCCAGCTGAGCCCCAGACGTGCTGTCTTGGGCTCTGAGGTCAGGATGCGGGGTCCAGTGGCCCCGTGGGGACAGGGGTGCATACTTTACCCCAGCTGGCATCTGGAGTGTTCTTCTCCACCCCACCACCTGTACAGCCAGCTGTGCAGTGCCACTCCAGGCTGCAGGCAGGCGCAGGTGGCTTAGCCCCGTGACACACCCGGAAGAGTACCTGGTAGGGGTTTATTAAAGCCCTTCTGCAGCCAGGCTGAGAAGGTGCTGGGTTAGGAGGGCCTGAGCCAAGTGTGCACTCTCAGTGGAACAGAGAGGGGCCACGCATGACAGGCTATCCCACCCGTTTAGCCCAAGTCTCTAGACCTGCCTTTTAAAACGAGAGGGACATTCATGTAACTGACTTGGCCGTGCTTGTCTTTTAGACCCTGGTCAGAGGGTGCTGGTGTGCCCCTAAGACTCGGCCTCTAGCTACTGCAGTGTTCAGCTGTAGCTGAGCTTTGCAAAGCACCAGGGCCTGGCTCCTGCCCTCGGATGGGGTGTGGAGTGCAGCTTGGCCATGGGCATTCTAAAACCTCCCCAGTGATTCTGGTAAACACCTGGGCCGAGAACCCCTGGGCCCCTGGGCAAGGCTGTGGGCTGTGGGTGTGCGGAGAGCTGGGCTGCCTTCCGTTGTCTCCTCTGCCGCCCAACCCCGCCCCGCCCCACTGCTTCATCCCCCTGGAGAGGCCGGCCATGTGCTGTTCTGGAGCGAGGTCATGCTCTCCTTCGCTTAACAGTTCCCGAACTTGGCTGCATGTCAGAACCACTTGGGAAATTTTAAAAATTCCAAAACCCAAGCCACACCCCGACTAATTAACAGCAGGCACTGGGGTGGGATGCAGGTGGCAGTCATTTCTGAAGCTACTTCTAAAGTGATTCCAGAAGGTGCGGACAAGTCTGAGACCCACTGCATCTGGTTCTCAGGTGAGTCCTTGGTCCAGAATAGACCATGCACAGGTCCCCATACACCTCTCCCCCCGCCAGGTCCCTTAGATACCTGACCGCTATCTGACAGGTGCTGTGTGCAGACTGTTTCTTTTCTTTCTTTTTTTTTTTTTAACGAGCTCTTTGTTGTTGTTATTGTATTTTAGAGCAGTTTTAGGCTTACAGAAAAGTTTATGGGAAAGTACTGAGAGTTCCCATGTGCCCCACCCCCACCCCACTTGCAGTGTCTCCCATCAGTGACATCTCGAGTTAGTATGGTGTCTCCGTTAAGTTTGACAGGCTATTAATGAAACATTATTAACTGAAGTCCGTTGTTTAAATTAAGTTTCACTCTTTATGTTGTGTATTCTATGGATTTTAATAAAGATTTGATGACATCTCTCCAGTCTCAGACAGGACAGTTTCACCTCTCCATCCATTCTCCTTCTACCCCAATGCCTGCAACTGCCCATCTTTTCCTGTCTCTGTGGCTTCGCCTTTTATAGGCTGCCATGCAATTGGAATCTTATAGTAAATAGCCTTCTCAGAGGCTTCTTCCATTTAGTGATATGGACTGGAGTTTTTTCCATGTCTTTTCATGGCCCAATAGCTTATTTCTTTCTATTAATCGATAGTATTCCATTGTCTGGGTGAACCACAGTATGTTTATCCATCACCCACTGAAGGACATCTTGGTTGCTCTCAAGTTTTGACAATTATGAATAAAGTTGCTATAAATATTCATGTGCAGCTTTTCATGTGGGCATAAGTTTTCAACTCCTTTGGTTAAATACCAAGGAGCACAATTGCTGGATCGTATGGTAAGAGTATGTTTAATTTTGTAGGAAACCACCAGACTGCCTTTCAAAGTGGCTGTACAATTTTGTATTCCCACCAGCAATGAGAGTTTCTTTTGCTCCATGTCCTTGCCATCATTTGATGTCTTATGTTTCATTTTGTTCCAGAGATCAGAAATATTCCAAAAGTCTCAGGTTCAGAAATCCAAAATGAGAGAGAACCTGATAGGCCACATGTTGGGGGACATCGCCGAGAAGCTCTTTAATTGAGTCTAAATCCACGTCAAATTCTTGCTTCCTAAATTTGGGAGGGTGGTTTACAATTGCCTTCCTAAGTCACACTGAGGGGGTCCTACGTCCTTAACCACAGCCGAAGCATGCACACTGAGGTGGCAAAAGAGGAAGTGCTTGCCTGGAGTCGAGACGTGATAGCTGGCCCTCTCCTAGCCATCCCTCCCTGTGTGGTGGCCTTGGGAAGGTGAGGCACATGCGGAGAATGGCAGAGCAGAAGGCAGGTACCCAGGACCCTACAGCTCAGTCAGGGCCCTGCACCAGGGTGGCCCGCCCACCTCTGGACTTTTTTTAATCAAAGAGAATTAAAACCTAGCTTGTTTAAACCCCGGTGGGTTTTTTTGTTTTGTTTTTGGTCTTTTTGTTATTTGTAGCTGAACTTGACTCTAGCAGATACGAATGGTTCAGTGGTTTGGCACAACACAGGTCTGTCTACACACCAGGAATGCTCGACCGTGTTAGGTGACACCAGGTAGTAGTGTGAGTTGCAGAGGGCAGAAGAGAGGGGAGGTGGCTTGGGGATAGCACCACCTATCCTGTAAACATTCTCAGTCCCATGAGCAGACGGACCAGGGGCTAACAGAGGCTGTGTGTGTGCGCACAGGGGTGTGTACAGTGTGTGTGTGGTGGGTGGGTATATGGGAGGGTGTGGGGTGAGTGCAGCCTGGGTTACACAAGGCAGGCAGGGAGGTCGTGGGTGCCCCAAAGGGAGGACCTGTGCTCAGGGGGAGTGGGGAGAAAAGGGAAAATGGAGAGGCCAGCAGGCGGGTTGCACAGTGGAAAAGGAACAAAAAGAAGGATCCAAAAGATTGTGAGCAGAGCAGGTCTGGAGAAGGATCTGGTGGGCATGAGAGGACACGGACAGTGAGTGAGTCAGAGCTCGTGGAAGACCTCAGCTTGCTTCCTTCAGAGCCAGTGCTCCCATTAAGGCTGATGGGACAGGGCACCGTTGGCACACACTGCAGTGCCCGTGAAGTGTGTGCGTTTTACAGTGCGGACTTGATGGGATTTTGTCTTTTCACCACAGAAAGGGTCACTTTGGTAGCATGTCCCTCCCCATGAGACCAGCCACTGCCTTTGTCCTTTGTCCTTGCCCCAGCTCACAAGGTGGCTGAACACCACTTTGGGCCTTGCACCTGCCGCAGCCCCCTGGGCTCCCTGCTGGACCTAAGCAAGGAATCGCACCCCAGGCCTAGGTCCCTGCAGGCTCTTTCTTCTGTCTGTGATATTGCCCTTGTCACCCCGGCCACCTTTCTCCCATGCCATTATACCATCTGGCATCATTTGTGTATTTATTTGTCATGTGCGTTGTTCGTTTCCTCACAGACTGTCAGCCTGTCGGCTCCGAAGACTTCTCTCTCCCTTCCTCCCTCTCTCTGCTTAAGATCTGGCTCAGTCTGATGGATTGGTGGCTTGCTTTCCTTCAGGAAACAGCGCCCCCGCCACCGCCTTTAAGGCCGATGCCGGAAGCCTTCCACCTAGGAGTCCTAGGGCTGTGTGTGGTTTTCCCATTCTGTGCAGGTCTCTCCAGGAGAAAGTGGTGTGACATGTAGTAACAGCTTCTCCTAAGGCACAGATGGAAAAGTCACTTGTATTTTCAGCCTGATGCCTTTCTTCCCTTGCCATCCTTCGAAGCATCACTTCCATCCCCAGAGAGCCACTGAAAGGGACGCTTCCAGACTCTCAGCCTCTGCGCAGAGCCCAGATGCAAGGGCTTTTGGCACTGGCAGAAAAGGCGCAGGCCCCATTCCCCTGGGGAATCACCTCAAATGACTGTGTTGTGGGCGTGGAGAATCTAAGGGAGATAGAACTGGCAGCTGCGTGCCTGAGTTTTCTTCTGTGTCAGCTCTCCAGAAAACCCTCACAAGGGACAGACAGCGCTCAGGAAAAGCTGAGCGTGTGGCCTACTTATAGGCAGCGTTAATTACGGGTTCTCGGGCGTCTGTCGTCACTTAACCAGCTTCCGGGGCTGTCAATGGGGACTGATTTATCCCGAAGCATCTGGGGCCCCTTTCTCTGAAACTGCTTCTGACACATCAGCCCAGGTCCAGCTGTGCTGTGGAGTAAATACTGGGTAGAA
>NW_006434441.1:1294449-1329096 GCF_000325575.1 Pteropus alecto
GTGGGGTCAGCACTGCTGGTGTCAGGGTAGTTTAAAGCAGCAGATGCACCTGCGTGGGCCACAGTGGGGACGGTGAGGGAGCCCACCACCCCTGACAGGATGTTTTGGCCCAGCTGGGCCTCCTGGGACCTGGCTCTGGCTTGATTTTCTTTCCATATGTGTCTTCCCCTCCCTGAAAAGGTTGGCCACCCACACATGCGTGCGCGTACTTGGTAAACCTCTCTCCAAGGGCCCCAGTAAACCTCTCTCTGTCTCTGTCTCTGTCTCTGTCTCTGTCTCTGTCTCTGTCTCTGTCTCTGTCTCTCTGTCTCTCTCTCTCTCTCTCAATGGTGTTGCATTGTGTTTTGCGGACTTCATGCTCCCCAGCTCATTTGTGAGGCAGACAAGGGTATCATTACTGTTCTCTTACTTGTTAAGTTGCCTGAGAGAAAAAAAAAGAAACAGGAAAGTTTTTCTTCCTCCAAGTGTCTAATTACTGGTTGGGTGAGCCCTGACCCATATACATTTCCAAAGAGAGAGACACTCGATGCCTGAGAAATGTCCTTGAATGGGACTCAGAGACCCTCCACCTGCCACTCCATCCACGGGCCACTGGCCCTGCAGCAGGACAGGACTATGGCCAAAACTTCACAATGCCCTTAGGCTGCTTGATTTGTTGCCTTGGTCTCTGGACATGCCTTTCTGCATTTGTCATTCCTCTCCCTTCATGGGGCGTATGCTTCCTTTCCTGTTGCCTGTGCCGTGTTCCTTGCCCCTCTTTGCTCATTCCCCATCCTCTGAGCAGGCTCTGACCCTCTCACCTGCCTTGGTTTTTACCCACCCTTGTCTTGTTTACTTGCCTGCCTGGCTTCTCTCTGAGGCCCCTAGGTCCAGTCTCTTCCAGGTCACGTTTTATCCTTAGCACCCAGCCTGGTTCCTGCACACATGGAGTGCAGTGAGGTTGGCCCTTAGGAGGGAGCCCCACCATCCAGAACCACGGAGGCTTGAGCATGTGACACTAATGCACCCCAGCCCAGCGTCCAGGTTCTTGATTCTGACGCCTTGTTCATGGGCAGATTCAGCATTTGCATTCTGGGACCATCAGCTTATCTTGTGACTCATTTTCAATTTCCCTCCTGGCTGTGCACTACTTGGTCAGGCTTAAGATTTTCTCCATTCATTCATTCATTCATTCAGCTTCCTCCACATACCAGCCACTTCTTGGGCACTGGGTGTGTAGAGATGAACAACACAGACTCGTCCTCACATTCTAACGTGGAGAGATGGACCAGAAGCAAGTCAGTCAGTAAATGAGATGGAGGGGTGGTGACGGGTGCAGACATGCTCTTGCCTTGAGTGCCAGGCGTGCAGGGGTCGCGTGCAGAGAGCATGTGGGGCGGGAGAGGACGTTGCAGCATTTCATCTTTGGGAAACACACTATGTTACAGCATTTTTATTTTTCTGCTCTCCTGCTTCTGAAAATGTCCTTCAGTTGTCTGACGGAGCAAAGGCCCTAAGTATGTAAGGCTTCTCTCTGTTGATATGATCGGATTATTGAGTGCGTTTTGTAAACTGGTCAAGAGAGGGTGGTGCTCTCAGCTTGAGCTTGCTAAGACACCTTCCAGGCTGTGTGTCCCTGGCGGAGATGGAGGGCCTGGGAACACCCAGCGTCACAGCAAGGGCCACGGCAAGTCAGCAGTGGACTCCAAGCCAGCCTCAGCCCTCGTAGCAGAGAGCCTGGGATACTGAGATGTCTTCTGAGTCTTGCAGTCCTGAGGCCTCCAGCTGAGGGCTCATCATCTGACTTGGCTCCGAGCAGCTCAGCACCCTGATGATTGCCAAGGCTCCCTGGGCCTTGGCACAACAAGGTGGCCGCAGCTTGAAGACCAGAGAATGAACATCCCAGTTCCCAAAGCTCCAGTGAGTGTCTGAAAACCACTGGGTGAGATGACACCTCCAGTGCCAGAGAATGCAGAAATTGGTCTCCTGGGCCAGGGTCACTCCTGGCCCACGAGTAGGAGCAGTGTGCCCTGTCCTCCCCTGCCCACTCCAACCCTGGCCCCTTTGACCTGACAGATGGAGACACGCACCTGTGGTACCCCTCGCTGCCGGAGGTCATGGAGGCGCTTCACAGCCTGGGTGCCCACAGCACCACCCTGTGCCCGCTGGGGTACTCTCAGCATAGCGGAAGGTGAGTCCGTCCCCTTGTTTTTGTCCTCATGTCCTCTCTCCTCCGTTCACCAGTCACTGAACTCGGTTCACACCCATCAAAGTATGTACCTTAAGTGGGGGCAGGCTTTTCCGTACCATTATAGGTCAGTACAGAGGTTAAAAACAAAACAAAACATTACAAAGAATCTCAGCATACATTCACGCTGGGAAATATTAAAGTATTTCCTAGTCTATAAATATAACACACCTCGTTGTTCGTTGTCCACAGCTGTCGATTTCATTGTTGCTTGTGGGACAGCCTTTAGCTCAATGAGCAACTATACGTTAGAAAAAGGAAGACTTCCTCTGATAATCAGATTATGTAAAATGTGTGCATTTTTTTAAGTTAAAAAAAAAAAGTTACTGAACTCAGCTGTAGCCTACCCAGTGAAACCCAGAGCCTGACAAGTTTACAAGACAACCCCCACGTGTAACCGAATGTGAGTGTGCAAACTGCCTTGCTCCCAGCTTCGGGGATGGGAAGAACCAGGCACGACACTGTCTTGCTACTTTGATTGACAGCTCTTCCCGCTCCTGCCTGGCTCAGGGCCCTCACTTCCCCTCCTCTTCTAAAATGTGTCCCTGTCTCTTCAGTCCATCTGCAAGCCCCCTCTCTGTCTGGCTCACACCTGACATCAGCTCATTGCCAGTGGGGCACAGTTGTGCATGTGATATCCATGATGCTCTATTCCATTTTGTGGGTGCCCCTTTTGTGCACTGGGCTGGGAGAGGGGGTGCGGGTGGAGACAGGGATGCTAATTTGCATACTCCTGATCCCTGCCCTCTAGGAACAGAGCCATACAGTCCATCAGTGATGATGACAGTCGGGTAGATGGTGACAGGATCTGGGCTGTAAAAGCATTAACGTGTTGTAGGTTTGTTCTGCCGGTTATAGCACATCCACACTTTTCTTGAGAATTCTTTGAGAAGCTGGTTTGAGGTAGAAAAGTGTTTAGAACCCTAGACAGGCTGTTACCCGGGAGCCCCCTTGGCTCAGAAGGTGCCAGGCCCCTTCCCCTGCTGTGGTGGCTCAGTGTCCTTTGCAGGGAAGGCCTACGCTTCTTCGGAACCTGTTCCACAACTGTTTAGTAATTGTCTGCGAAACCTATGTACTGGCCCTGCTGTGAACACCCACGTATGTGCCAGCCTGCAGTGCCCCCACCCCCTTATTCCATATCTGGTGTAACAAGTCACATGCCTCTTTCCCAACACGAAGCTGTGATCACTCCACCATCGAAGTCAACTCAGGAAAGGATCACACCCAGAAAACAGATGCACATCAGAAGTGGGGTAGGAGCACCGTGGGGTTCAGAAGAGGCACTTCTAACTGTCCTGATGAGCTCTTGGTGTCCATTTGCAAAGCAGGAGGTGGCACTGGAGACTGATAACCACCCAGTTCACTCTGCAAAGAGCCATGCCCCTCCCTCTCTTCTCTGTGGCTTCCTGCCCCTTACGCTTCAGGTTGAACCCCCCATTCCTGGAGGCCACAGAGGGCAGGTGGGCATTAGATCTGTGGCCCTTTCAATGCATCATCTCAGATACCTGGGACGCAGACCCCGCCATGTAGCCTTCCAGCAGGAGGCAGGAAGGGCCACACTGTCCTTGGGCAATGCCCAGAGCCCTACTGAGCTGCCTTGTGACAGCCCTGCCTGGTTCCTTGGGCTCCGCACCATAGGCTGGCTTAGAGGATTGAGAACTGGCCCCCGGGAGCCGGCCTATGGCAGCTCCATCAGAGCAGGCTGGGACCACCTGCCAAGCCCCTAGGACTGAATGAGTTTTTCTGCCAAGACACAGCCTCCTTGGGAGAAGCAGGCAGACAGGTCCTGGATACCCCGTGACCTCTGCGGGTTGGCCAAGATGCTCCCATGTGTATCCTGGGTGGCTGGCTGGCTGCTGTGCTTAGGGAAGCTCTAGAGGTCAAGGAGTGGGAAGATGGCACCTCCGACATCTTTAGGAAGCACAAAGAAGGTTCTGGCACCTCCTCTACTGTAGGCACAGACACATGGGCCACCAGAGCCACTGCAGTGCGGCTGCTTCCCCCACCACCCTCCTCACCTTGCTCCTGGCCAGGCTAAGAGGCTCATCCCAAGGCAGCTGGGGCCGCGTCAGGCACATCTCCACTGTGGGGATGTTCCATCTAGGGTTCCCCTGGCAGAGCACATGCCCTGTGTCCTGCAGGCACCCACAGAGCCTCATGTTGGCCCAGGCTGAGAACGAGGGCTGAGCGGTCTGTGCGCGGGCCCTTGGCTTGGCTGTTATTCCTGTTGCTGTGAGTTCAAGTCTTCACTGTCCATTTCCGGTCTCAGTTTCCTTAACACCCATCAGCATCTCATGGAGAGCTGCAAGACTTCCTCTCAGCAAGGACCAGGCGGTGGGCTAATGTCTGCCTGTTGCAGAGTAGCGCTTCTACAACCGGGGTGGGAAAAGCAGAAGCGAGGACCGGGGTGTGAACACTGCACAGTCTCACCTGGGGAGAGAGAGAAGGTGCTCATGTGGCCACGGCTGGACTTCCAAGGCCATTCCTGATTACAAGGCCATCCAGGGAGCCTGGACAGATATATAAGACTGGCCACTACAAACCAGCAAGCCTCTGCTATTGCCCAGTGCCAGAGGCCTTCTTTCACTTGGTCCTCTGAGAGGGCAGCCCCATGCAGAAGCCAGAAAGTAAGTAAATGACAGTTAATCCATTGAAAGGGCATCCTGTCTGCAACTGGCCCCCTTGGCATGATGTAATTCGATCCAGGTAAAATTTGCCTCCCTCCCCTTCCACTAGCTAAGCATCCATTCCTCGGCTGCCTTTGGAGCCGAATCACTGGCCTGGTTCCGGATCACTGGTCTGGTTCGGCTGGTGGTACAGACCTGGGGACGGCACCCTGCTGGCAGCCTGCATGTGGGGCTTCTGCCTTTGTGCAGGCACCTGCACAGTGGCTCTTGGTTGTAGTGATGGCAGTGCCCATACACTTCCCTTATGTTTCCCAGCTGAGTACATCGGACAACTGTGCAAATAGTAACTTATTTTTTTCAATCCTTGGGAAAAACAAATATGGAAACGGAGGTAGAGGTCAGTGATGTGCTCTCTCAAGATTCCTCGGTGCGTGTAGAACAGTGTTATTGTGACCCAAACTCCAGCTCCTGGGTGCTGCCCATAGCCTGTGAGCCCTAACCCAGCCAGCCAGGGGCAGGAGGGGGACATCACAGATGCAGCCACTTTGCTCATGGTAGAGCCATCAGCTGGCTCTAAACCCGCTGAGTGCAGGAGGGTAGCAGGGTCATCAGGCTTCGAACCCCTGTGCTCTGTGGCCTCTTGCTACAAGCAGTAGTGGAGGCCTGGGGATCATAGATGCAGCCGGTCAAGCACTGGCCCCTGAGAAAGGCAGGAGATGGAGGACCCTGTTATATTACCTGCTGTTCCCCAGGAGAGGCAGCACAGGGACACGCTGGAGCACACCCTGGGTGGCTGTCTGCCCTCTCCACTTGAGGCTGCTGTTCCCTTCCAAGGATGGGAGAGCTCTGTCACAGCCACACTTTCCCTTCCCAGCTCGAAGCAGAAATCACCAGCTGGTATTTTCCACACTCTACCTCCCTCTGGCAGCTCCAAACTGTTTGCAAGCCCAGGGCTCTCCAGCAGAGTCCCGAAGCCAACTCTGTCCCCCACCCCTTTGGGAAATCTGAAAGCAGCCCCACTGTGCTTGCCTGCCCCATCCTCACTGATACAGCCCCACAAGTGCCCGGATGTGAACACCAGCCTTACCCATTCCCTGGCCCTAGTAAATGCTAGTCTAGAAGAACGACTGAGCCCAGTGCTAGCCTCCCGCCCCAACTCCATTTGTTGGCACCAGCTTTCCGAATTCCTGGACACAATTCCCTCCAAGAAGCAGCACCAGTGCCAGGAATTAAAGAACAGAGACCTTTCACCAGAGAGGCCAGGTCACGGTGCTCTTCCCATTAGCAGCTTTGATTGTTGGCAGTGTCGTCGTCATCTATACCTTTGCTTAATGAGAGCCCACTGCTGGCGGGACGCCGCACTAGTCAACAGCAAAGTGGATGAGCCAGCAAAGGGAGCCTTGTCATAAACTTACCTCACTTATTTGAAGTCAACAGTACACATCCGGCCAGAGAGGGGACCATTAAGTGAGGGCGTCCCACTCAGCCCTTCATCCAGTGAGCGTGTGTCTGGGAAGCTTGTGCAAAGGGCGATGCGAACCTGCTGTCTCCCTCTGTAAGCATTGTGCCACCCTGAGGGTGACTCCTATCTTTTAAATCAGTGGTCCCCATCCTTTTTGGCACCAGGGACCAGGGCTCCTATGAGAATCTAATGCCTGAGGATCTGAGGTGGAGCCGAGGCAGTGATGCTAGCGCTGGGGAGTGGCTGAAAATACAGATGAAGCTTCTCTGGCTTACTTGCCACTCACCTCCTGCTGTATGCCCCAGTTTCCTAGACCGCTGTTTTAGATGGCCCTGGCCTCTGACGACTTCTGGGCTCAACCGGATCTGCGCCCTCCCTTGGAGAACACTGGCTGTGCTGCGCTCGTCCATAGAAGCATGTGGTGTGCCACCTTTGAGGGGTTTTCAAGGATCATTTTTACTCTGATTCTCACCTAACTTGCTGACTTCGGAAGCTACAGCATAGTGTGCTTTTCGGAGCAGGCAGAGTCACCACACCTGGACGGACAGAGAAGTCTTTTGAGGAAGACTCTTTTGGGGGCAGTGATCTCCTAGCTTCCAAGTCCCAGAATACTAAAGCTAGAGGCCTGACCAGAATGGTAGCAGGCTGGCCTCTGTGGCCAAAAACGATCAGCAGATACAGTACAATGTTACTTCCAAGGTTAGGTGTGAGAGACTGGGGCTACTGTCCCTGCATACTCCTCTCAGGTCACTCACTTTAAGGGAAGCAGGCTGAGGAGCCCTATGGAGAGGCCCTATGATCACGTGAGTGAATTTAGGAGCAGCGCCTCCTGCCCAGCCAAACCTGAGGTGACAGCAGCTCCATTCCCCAGTGTTTTGGCGGCAACCTCCTGAGACCCTCAGTCACAACCACCCAGCTGAGCAGCTCCCAACCCTCAGAAACTGCACCAAATAGTAAGGTTGTTTGTAAGCTTCTGTGTTTAGGGTAATTTGTTATGAAGCGGTAGAGACCGGCACACGGGACAGCAGTGTCTCCGGCCAAGTGTATCGTCTCATCCCTGGGGCCTTGTGTGCCCCCTTCTCGCTTCAGTTCTCCCCTGGTGCCCACTCCCCCTTTTCTTTCCCTGCGTTTCGTCTTGCCTTAGCATGCCTAAAGGTGAAGCTAGCCTGAGTGAGCAGCAGGACGCCCCCCAGGAGACGGCCCTGGCCATCAGCCTGAACTACATCTATAAGGTGAGTCTTCCTGCGGTCCCTACTCACAGTCCAGACCGATTCAGCAGATGGGTCCTGTGAGTGCGCGCTATCGAGCACTACAGTGTGCTCATCCCACCGCAGGCACCGTGTGGGCTCTCAGCACTGATGCTGCCAGATAATCACTCATCCTCTCCACAGGGGTGAATGTATCTGCCACCAGAGAACCCCGCGGGGGGGCGGGGGGAGGCAGTGCGGAGTCCAGCCTCACTGCTTGTTTACCTCAGCTCTCACCTAGCACCATCAGGGGCTCACAGTGTCCACCCCTCCCACCACATCATCTCCCAGAGGTGGTGCTGCCCTAGCTCTCTGCTCCCCAGTTCCTCACACTGTGCGCCCTGGCGCAGCCGAGGGCCTACAACGACTGGAGCCTCTTGGACTTGATTCGGCTGCTGTGCCACGCCAGCCTGGACGTGGGGCTGCGCCTGCTGCCCAAGACTGACCTCCAGCAGCTCCTACCCCTGCTCCTCGAGAACATCCAGGAGTGGCCAGGACAGGTACCAGAGCCCCTGGCCACGCCTGCCGCCTCCATAAGGTCCCAGTCTCCCCTAGCATGCCCAAGATGGGGACGGCACTGCTCGGAGGGCATCAGAACGCCTGGGAACACCCCCTCCTGCCCCTGGACTCCCGAGTGGGCTGGTGAGGAGGTCAGGGTGGGAGATGGCCCCTCCTGCATGCATCCACCCTGGCGCCTGCTGTTCCTGCAGCTCCAGCAGCTATGCCTCACCCTGAGCTGGGTGTCAGATCACCACCACAACCTGCTGGCACTCGTGCAGCTCTTCCTGGACGTGACTCCCCGGAGCAGGTGGGTGCTCCTTCACCTCGGCCTGCTCCCTTGGACACTCCCTGTGATGAGTGGGGTGTGGGGATCCAGAATCCTCCCCGTCAGTCCCAACAAACCTCCCACTCCCGCTGTGCTGCCATCTCTAAAACTCAGGAGAAAGAACTAAAAATACAACTCACTAACGAGTTCATTACAAAGGAAAAAAGTCTAATTTTCTTACTATGGTTTTATTAGCAAACCAATTGTCTTGCACAATTAGTTTCTGACTGTGGCGTCCCTGCCCTCCTTTCTTTGCCTCACCCTCCCCAGCTTTTGTGGCTGGTTCCTTCTCATCATTCAGACCTCAGCTGCATTGTGTCCCCTGCTCCCTCCCTCCACCCCACCCACCTTCCAGACTCTGAGTTCATCATTCTGTTTTATTTTCTGCACAGCATTGATCTCTGCCTGAAATGATCTCACTGTTTGTTTCCTTGTTCATGGCCACCTCTCCTACAGGAGAGCATGTCCCTTACCTGTGCCACTTGCCGTATCGTCTGAGAATGAGCCCCCCTCCCACTTTTCCAACCCTGGCCTTCGCAGGCACCTCCCAGTTACTCTCCAGGGAGCAGCTGGGGGTTTTATTCAGCTTCACATCCCCAGGGCCCATCCAGTGCGATCATCCTGTGGTGGAGGCTCAGTCTGTTTCCTGTGAATCTGGTGGCAAGAGAGGCCTGTTCACAGTCCTGACAGAGTTCTTGCTCTGTATTTGAAAAAACTGGGCTACACGCACATATACCTGTACAGATGTGCGTGGGCACACGCGGTGGACCTCATGCGTTTTCACAGCTGTGTCGTATTCCCTGGTGTATTTGTAATCAGTCCCCTAATTCTGGATGTTCACTAAGTGACTGTCGGTGTATATGAACTTTGCACATTTATATAAATGTTTCTATAGGATAAATTCCTTGAAGTGAAATTGCAGTTCTAGTATGTACGTTTAAAATGGGGCCTTCAAGAAGAAGGTGTGCCAATTAATAATACCACCAAACAGGCATGAAAATACCTGTTTCTTCACATTGTCATTAATACTGTGTGTTCTCAGTTTTGTTTTTAAGTTTTTGTCAATCTGGTAAGTGAAAAATGCCATTCCAGGGTTCTAATTTTCATTTCCCTGACTGGCAGTGAAACTGAGAATCTTCTCATATGGTTATTGGCCTTTTGTGTTTCTCTTATAAATGACTTCTTGATGTTTCTTGCCCATTTTTCTTTCTATCTGGCAATTTATCTTCTTATATTGATTTATATATTGCTTATTATGTATGTCTCAGACACTGTGTTTTCTCCTAAGGCTGTATATTGTCCTTTTTAAACCTTCGTGTATGATTATCTTTCAGTGAACTGAATTTTTTAAAAATTTTTTTTAAATAAATTTTTTATTTTAGAATAGATTTAAATTTTTAGAAGAGTTGGTTGCATAGCAGAGTTGATTGTAACAGAATCTTTCTACCCTGAATAGGAAGGCCAACCTCACCTCCAGGACCCTTATAAATACTGTGTTCTATTTCCTTTCAGTATTTCTAGAGTTCTGTCTCTGCCAGCTCTTAACCCCATCTGGAATCTCTATTTTTTTGTAGGTGTGAGACAGGGACCTAACTTGATTTTTTTTCCACCCACGAAGAGCCAGTGGACCCAACACCATTTTTTTGTTTTTTTTCCGTTTTAATAATCTGTTCTTTCCTAACATATTACCTTCATTGTATCCTAAATTTGTGGTGGCATTCATCCACTAGCAGCATGAAGCTGTTGTTCCAGGAATCAGTGCTTTTGCAGGGTCCCTTTGTAGCTCAGGATCTTTGGTCAGTGCCTCCTAAATGCCAGGAGTGAATGAAACGAGCAGCCTAGCCTCGCTTTCAGACAGGCACAGTAGGACAATACCTCCTGCCAAGGGCTGTGCTAGGAAAGAGGCTTCACCACCAACATGCGTGGGATTTATTCGTTTATCTAGACATCTTATTATATTTCTTTCTCTAAACAGATAAAGTATTCAAATAGAACAGAGTTCAAAAGGCACCAAGGAGTATGTATTGAAAATGTGCCCCCCGGCCTGTCACCATCTGTGCTTGCGTGCATGTGCCCCTGCCCTTCCTTCACTTCAAGGTGTGTTTTGGCAGTCACTACAGACTGGGTCAGGAGACCTTCGTGTCCTGTTTATAGCCACATTGTACTGGCCGTAGTCTTTAGCTGGTCCCCTGCTCCTTGTGGTGCAATGTTGGAGGCACTTGCTGGTGGCCTTGTTCTGCCCTTGCTGATGGCTGCCCCACTGGGCCCAGTGCCCAGACCGACCCCAGGAAGGAGGGCGTGTTGTTGCACGAAGGGCTTTTTTAGTCTGCCGACTGGCTAAGCACCAGGCAGGGACTTCCACCAACATTTGTGTGACACTCGCTACCCCCCACCTTCCACCCCCTGCCACCTTGTTCACCAAGACTCTTGGATGCACCATAGAGTGAAGTCAAAGTTGAGCTTAACCGTGAAAAATTAAAGTAAATACTAAAGAAAAGCACTAGAAGCGGGGAAGTCCTTGGAGGAAAGTCAATTTGGGGACTGTGTCCTCTCTAGGGCAGCTCTGGCAGTTGCTGGGACAAGCTTGTGCTATCCCACTTGTGTCCAGGCCCAGTACATGTCCCCAGCAGACCTCTGTTAGGAGAAAGGCGATCTGAAGGCTGCTCTCACTCCTCTGAAGGTGGACAGATGTCTCCAGGTTCCCTCAGAGTAGAGGGAGGGTGACATCGTCTGCCTGGTCAGATGAAGGAGCAGACCAAGGCTTCCTAAATAGTCACAAACCACCCAATGACGATGGAGAGTTCTTTGTCCCTGTGGGCAACATGTGAAGAAACAGGCTGGCTCCCCCTCCGTTGACAGTCTGTGTGTCCCCACCATCCCTCTAGACGGCTGCATGACCAGATTGAGCCAATGACTTTAAAATGTACTGACCCTCCAACAATTTAACCTAGAGGAATAGCAAGGGTTTATTGACCATGGCAGTTAGCGTAGCGACATGCATACTAGTGACGAACTGGAACTGGCCTCACGACCACCACAGGTCACGTCGTGCCTGCTGTCCAGAGGCCCCAGTGCCCTAGCTGAGAACAATTCTGTCTCTACCCATGACCTTTCCTTCCTCCTGCTCCCTCTTGCTTATTGCTGAACCCTGGACACGTGCCAGGCTCTTTAGAGGTCAGTGCTGTAGGGAGTTCTCACCTGAGAAGACAGTCATTAAGAACATTCTAGAAGGAGGCAGCCAGGGTCCAAAAAACCTTCAGGGTTTTAGAGGGGTTCAGAATCAAGATGAAGGCCATGTCTATGAGTGAAGGGACCATGGCCGGAGCTGGGAGGCAGACAGCAAAGGAGAAGTGGGTCACGATGAAGCCAGGAGTATAGGAGTAGTGCTGAAGAGCATCTGCTCACTCTTAGGGGTGGCTGTGGGAAGGTGGTAGGAGCCGAGGAGACACACCACATCTGGCACCAACCACTCCGTCTTAGCTGCTCTGTCACCAGTGGCCAAATGGCCTTTCCTTGTGAGCAGGCATATCCATCTCCTCCTTGGCTTCGCGGGGCTGCTCTCCTGCTCTCCCCCTCCTCTGGCCCCTCCTCAGTCACCATCACCCATTGTCCTGTGTGCTGGAGACCTCCACTTGAGCTTGCTGTGCCTCAGGTTCTGTCCCAGGCCGTCTTCTCCATCCCTGGTGCAGTCTCAGGGCACCTTCCAGGCCAGGAGCTGCCAGCCCGCCCCAGGAGTTGCCTCTCTGGAAGACTGTCACCTGCCCTGAAATTGGGCTCCTTCCGCGGGAGCAGCCCAGGGCCAGCAGCTATAAAGGCCTCACTCCAGACACCTCTGAAGGACCTCGCCAGCCCACAGCTTGCAGGATCAACTTTGCTATGACTGCATCACAGCCTGGCTTTCCCCTCAGCCCAAACCTGCTTCCTTCGTTCCCTGACGCGTGAGCCGGAGAGCACACTATTCCTCCCCCCACGAGCCCGCTGCATGCTCAGCTCCATTTCAGAGCCCACTTCTTGGAGAACTCAACCTGATATGCCATCTGATCCACATCATGGCTTCAACTCCAACTGCACGCTGGGGGCAGTGCCCGTGGCCACACTTTGCTGCTCAGCCTCAGATCTGTGTGGGCAGGTATTTCCTGTTCGGCATGTGCAAAACAAGTCACCACCTTCCAAGGAGGGTCACCTCCCTGTTTCCTATTGCCCCATGGTGGCATCTGCTGCCTGAAGCCTAGGAGTCTGTGGGCACTTTCTGTCCTTTCAGGCTTTCCTGGCTTCCACAGTAGTCATCTGTCTTTGTCGTCCCACTGTGGCTGCCATGGTTCCAGCTCTTACTACTGCTCCCTGGATTTCTGAATCAGAGCCCTTTCTTTCCAGGCCTCTCCCACCTGACACCCCCCCCCACACACACACACACATACACACTGTCCTGCAGTGTGACCTTCCTTCTAATGCACATGTGGCCCTGTCACTCCTGTTCTTAAAATCCCTCAGGCTTCTGTCCTCAGGATGATGCTCAAATAACCTAACCTGATGTCCGAGGGCCTTTGTTCCTCCTTCTCAGTCCTACTTTCCCTCTGCCCCCCATGTCCTGCAGGCTCCCCTGCTCCAGCCACAGCCTAACACTTTGCAGTCACCAAAAACACGATCAGCATTTGTCTTTGAGCTTTTCGGCATGTGTTCCCTCTTGCTGGAGAAGCCTCTTCCCCTCTTCACCTCCTCTCTGCTTGGGTAAGGTTTCTTTACCCCTGAGATGAGGCTCAGAGCAAGGCGGCCCCTCTCCTGAGAAACCTCCTGCCACCGGCCCTGGTTGCTGGTACCCTTTGCGGACTCCTTGGGCTAGAGCATGACTTTGCTCTCTGGTCCTTGGGGCCTGGCGCCAGAGAGGGGCTTGGTGAGCAGGCTTATGGAGCAGTTGCTTCTGGAGGGCAGAGTTCAAAACACATCCACAGAGAGATGATTTGTTAGTAACAGACTCCACAAAGAAAGATGGCTCGGGCTGGCTAGGAGATCCTGCAATAAAACTTGGACTGTGGATTGCAAATGAACAGGTGAGGGAAAAAATGGGAAGTAGCTAAAGGCTGCATGCAGGGCTGCGGTCGGAGCTCCTGCATGATCTCAGATTTTGAAAGATAAATGAAAGGTGGAAGGAAGGGTTCAAAAGCAATGCAAGTAGTCAGCACAGACCTAATAATACCCTGGGGAAAAGTAAGAGTCATTGGAGGGGTTTCTGCGCAGTGCTTTTGGGGCTGACAATGAGATGTTAACACCAATGGAGAAAGACCAACACCACAGAATTCCTTTTTTGCTTCTGCTTTCTTTGTTGAGGAGCATAACATTTCACCTGGACCAAAATCTTGACTGAAGGGACTTGAAGCATGAGATAGTGGCGGAGACTATGTGACAGCATCTGGCTGTGTGGAAAGAGTCTAAGACCCCGCGCCCCAGTGGAAGGACACCCTCGTCAGTACTGGAAGGAGAGCAGATGGGGTTCCCTGAGGATTCCTAAGGACAAATCATACACGACCAGCCTCATTTCCTTTCCTAACAGTGGTCTGGAGAAGACCTAGGTGTTTGCAAGGCCTTGCGTAGAGACTGGTGTCGCATCCTATAGACAGCATAAGGAAGCGTGGGTCGAGTAATTTAGGACTAGACAGGCTCATTATCTAAAGTGCTGCAGCCATCAGAGTCCACCTGGGGACAGGCCCTGCAGCCATCCGGAGTTCTGTCTTCACCAATATGTTGGCCAGAGCAGACTCAGGGTCTTGGATGAGGCCATCAGTGGAACAAAGGTCGGATTCACCCATGACATGAATGCATCCGACAGCAAACTGAAGGTCCCAGATCTTGACAGACCATAATGACAGGCTGAGTGAAAGGGAGACTCAGACTCACAATAAAGAGCAGGATCCTGGAAATGGAATTTGACAGCATGACATGCGAGATGTTGGGCTCAATCCTAGCTGTGCGGCATGGCAGGCTTGCCATGAAAATGAGCAGTAGACTCAGCTCTGAGCACCTCCCCTGTCAGAATGGAGGATCCAACCCAGAATGGCAAAAAGAGTCGGAAAGATAGAAAAGTGTGTCTGGTGCACCTGGAGAAGGGGCAGCTGTGAGAAACACGGCAACTTTAAGCATGCGGAGGAATAGGTGAAGATGAGGTGACTTTTAAGGCGTTTTCTGAGCCTAAGGTTTTATGGATTTTATCGTAATCGCCCAAAAAAAGAAATAAGGAAAGAGGGAGGGAGGATGAAAGGTGGGTTGTGATTGTCCATGTAAGCTTTATTTGCTAAATGGTAGTAACCTTTTTGTTTAGTTACAATATGTGTGCAGGAAAGGACACGGCAGAGGCAGACACGCAGTGCACTTTGCAAAGGAGGCTGTCTGTGTCATTTCCAGTACATTATGGGAGAGATACCTACTCCCCAGAAGTCCCCTCAGGCCCCTCTGAAAAGAAAACCCTGTCCCATCTGCAAAGAAAACCCTGTCCCGTCTTCCACCGCACAAATTGGTTCTGTCCATTTTTGAACATGTACAGCACCATTTGTGTTGCTGTGTGGTGGTTCGCTGAGTGGGTCTGTGGCTATCTGTGCCTTGCCGTCTCTTCCTGTCCCTACTGCGTATGCCCACACTTGCAAATATCCCTGCCTGCATATGGATGACCTGCCAGCCTCACCTCTAGCCCAGGTCCTGGTTCTTTCCACCTGGGCAGCACGTGCTCATGGGCAGGTTGTATTTTATCATAATACGCTGCGCAAAGGGCTGAGGGTTGGTGGCGTGAGGGCGGCAGTGACCATGAGAGGCAGCCTGGGTAGCTCCAGGGAAGCAGACACCCCGAGGCAGGGTGTTGGGCAGCGTTTCTACAGCGGAACAGGCCACTGTTGTTGCTTCCTGAGCCGCCCTAGAGACATGGAAAAGGCAGCTCATGCCTTTGGCCAGATGCCTGATGGCCTTTTAGGGCAGTTCAGCCTTGGCAGGGCCTCGTTCCCCTCTGAAGGAGTGAAGATGAAGTGGTACCAGAGGGAGCCACACTGACCCGTAGGGGTGTCCTGACAGTCTCTGCAGGGTGTTGGCTGGGCTGCCCCTCACAGGAGCTAGAGGAAGTACTGGAAGCCGGGAAGCACGGTGCCCCTGCATTCCACTTCGGGCCTCTGCTGGGGATTTGGAAAAGTCATTTCCAAATTTCCCAGCGCCTTGGGCTCCTCTGAGTGTTAATCCAGTGTCCTGGTCTTACAGAGGCCCAAGAGGATGGCGGGGCAGGGCTGAAGCAGAGGGCTGGCCTGCTGCACAGTCCAGTAAGCTGGAGCCTTGCCTTATATGACAGTGGCTGGGATGGCTCCAGTGGCTTTTGCATCCTCCTTTGTCTGCCTGGTTTGAGTTCCAGGAGGCCTTGCCAGGTGGGGTTGGGTAGTTTTGGGGGAGAGGGGGAGCCCAGGCCAACCTTAGCTGGGCAGCCTACTGCAGTCTGGGTGGTGTTGAGGGTGAGTCTCTGCTTTTCCTCCTCTAGAGTAAGTTCTCAGTCTAAAATTAAAAAGTGGTCCCCTCTCCCTGTGCCCCAGTGGGAACTGAGAGTGCAGGGGACTGTGTTTAAAAGGCAGGGAGAACCATTAGGATGAAAGGCAGTGGGCAGGTGGGGGCAGCCAGGGGGAGCCCCACCCTCAGAGGTGAGTTTCTTTTCATCCATGCATCCCCCCTCCCCTCAGTGCTTTTTCTGGTGTTTTTCTTCATTTCTGGACATGAGCCCCATCCTGACCCACCTGGCCTGCCTCAGCCTTTCTGAAACCGTCTAGTCTCCACGTCACCAGCCCGCCAGCCACCCATCCCCCAGGACCACCCCTCCCTGCCCGATTGCTAGGGTGCAGGAGCTCTACGCAGGCCTGGCTTGGATTACTGCCGCCCAGATGCAGGGCTTCTGATTCTGGCTGCAAGTTGGCTAGGAGCAGCCGCTCAGAGGGGCCATTTACCTCCCACTGAGTTCCCTGCTCAGCTGCTCCTGACTCCAGGAACAGCTGGAGAGCAGGTCCTGGCTGACAGTGAGGGGAAGCCAAGTGGGGTGTGTGATGTGGCTGGGGCCCAGGGAGAGACTGGAGAGTGGGGCTTCAGGTCGGGGGAGGGTGTCTAGCCGCACCCACGGGGGTCTAGTGTGGGAGACCTGAGGACTAGAGGCTCCTGTTTTCTGTCCCAAGGCACAACCCAGATGTGGCTGCCTCTCCTTAGGACGTGGAGGTGGGGTGGGAACGCTGAGGGCTGCTGCAGAAAGGGGTCAAGGCTAAGGGTAGACAGGGTTGGGGAGGGTCCCGGGCCAGTTAATATCAGGTCTTCCCAGTCAGTAATGGATGGAGATAGCTGGTCTCTCTCAGGGTTACCAGATAAAATGCAAATAGGGCATGGGAGAAACTTGGGATTAAAAAAAAAATAATTATTCTTTGCATATCTATAAGAAATTCAGATTTAACTGGGCATCTCATATTTTTATTGGCAAATCTGACAATCCTGTCTCCCCGCCCCCCAGCTGAATTCCTTCTTTAAATAAGAGTTTTATTGAACTGTAACATACAGAGCACAGATTGTTAAGTGTGTAGCTCAGCGGATTTGCACAAGTCGAACACATGTGGAACCGGCACCCAGATCAAGAAATGAAACCTGAGCAGAACCTGTCCTGCCCCCTGCCATGTGTCACCAGTATCCCCACTTCCAACAGCTGGTACTTGTCCATTTTGGTTCTTTACAGAAGTGAAATCACACACATACACTGTTTTGCATCTGGCTCCTTCACATGACACCGTGATGGTCATTGTGCTCTTGGCTCGGCATCGTTCGGGAAGGTCGAGTTGTATGGGCCTGTTAATGGGTTCCATTGGCACAGCACTCACTGCTGCTTTCTTGTTTTGTACTAAGTGCCTAGGAGGAGGCCCACTGAGTCTTGGGGTCTGAGCCATCGTGGACATCATTAGCAGGTCTTGCCAAACAGCTTACTGAGAGGAGGTGCTTGTTTACGTTCCCGCTGGCTGCAAAGTGCCCCTCAGTCCTGCACCTGCCCTGCACCCTCCCTACACTGGGCCTCTTCTTTACTTTTCATGCCCGCTTTCTGGTGCATGGTGGTGCCGCTGCCTCTGCTGCCTTTCTTCTTTGTTTAATCAAGAACCTCTTGCTTTGTTGATTCCTCTGATTTTCTTGACTAAGTGCTATCACAGAAAACAAACGAGGCCCCTGGTTCAAGTGCCAGCCTGCCCAGCCTACCTCAGCCCCCAGCACTGTGCAAGGCCTGGGCAGCAGCAAGCTCAGAGGCAGCACGGGCAAGGGAGGGGCCTTCAGTGCTGGCTGGGGGGTGCAGCTCCGTCCTGCTCCCCTAAGTACTTCCTTAGAGAAACATCATTCTGAGTGCTGCCCATGTCTTGCTGTTCCATGTCCCCTCCTTCAGTTCTTCGTGATGTTGGTCTACCCTGTGGGAGTGGGAGGAGAGCATTTCTCCTCTAAAGAGCCAGCTCCAGCCCAATAGCTTCCTCCAGCCTCAGGAGTTCTCCTTTGCTACCCCTGGAGATGGCTTTCCACTGGAATTAGTGGAAATGATGGGGCTGTGGCCACATCAAAGTGCATGCCAGGGGCTGACATCTGCTGCCCGTGGGGGGAAACAGGTGTGTGTGGGTACATGGAAGATGTAACCCCACTGTGGAGACAAGCTCTTGTGGGGAGCTAGGGTGGAGGAGGGGCCCTGGACCCCTCTTCCCACCCACCTCCCCAGCCTCCCTTGGCCACTGCCACCCACAGCCCCAACCCCTGGTCTCCACGTCCCTCTTCTCTCTGCTCACTCCAGCCCTCAAGAGGTCTTCAGTCTTGAGGAGGGGAGATACCAGCTCCACCCAGAGTAACTCAGGACTGTTTGGGGCTAGGCTCAAAAGCCCAGCTCAGAATGACTCAAGCAAAAGGGATGTTTTCGGCTCACAGCCGACAGACTGACAGACCCACTGTATGGACCCAAGGCTGGAAACTTCAGGCACAGCAGGCTCTGGGTGCTATTGAGGCCTCCTTCCATCCTGTTTGCTTCATCTTCCAGGCTCTCCCATAAGGAGACAGGGTAGACACCGGTGGCCGTGGGATCACCACCTCCTGCCAGATTGGTGGCCCTGCTGGAAAGGCACACACTCTGCTAGTAGTTCCAGCCAAGACCCCCCCAGGCCACTGCCCACAAGAACTGTGATGAACCAGGCCTGGCTCCTGTGCCCACCCTGGGAACCCAGGTTTGGGCCGGTTGGGGAGGGGTTCTTCAAAGGAAAGTCAGTGGATGCTGGGTGAAAAAGAACCAACAGGATTTGGCCTCACCTGGCCAGGTCACCCACCTTCCACTAGCGTACGTGGGCCAACAGGTTCTAATGCTGCAAAGAGAAGGAGGGCAACGGTCCTGCCAAGCAGTCAGTTATTTCCTGTCTCTGTGTGTCCACAGACAAGTAGAAGCACAAGGAGGGAAAACCAACTAAGAAGAAAAACACTACCATGCTACCCTTCAAAGTTGCCAGTTACATTACTTTTCTCTTTTTGCTTATTTTTTAACTTTCCCATCATGCACGTGTGATTGCTTCTAAAGTAATAAGTGCCGTAAAGCAAAGGAGAAAGCCGGGGTCCTCCCAACAGAGTGTCGCTCTCATGTTCACCTCTCGGTGGGTTCCTGCTCCGCCCCGTGTATGCCACCACCACCACCCCCGGCCCACCCCCGAGTGTCATACCCCTCAGTCTCTCTCACTCTTTCTCTCACAGGCAGCTTCGAAGCCAGCTCAGCCTGGTGGTCATCGCCCGGGTGCTGGGCCAGCAGGACACGCTCCCTCTCTGGCAGGAGAAGGCTCAGGTGAGTCTGCGCCTCTGCCCGCTGTGTCCGTCCAGGCCTGGGAAGCCAGTGGGCTCAACGCCCTGCTCCATTCAATGCTTTTCCCAAAGGTTAGAAGCCTTAGGCCGGGAGAGCCGGACTGAGTTTGAATTTTTCACTCAAATCCTTGCATCGGCTAGTTACTTTTTGTGTGCCTACTGTGTGCTAGGCACTGAGAATAGAGAAGGAGGTATACGTTACTTTTTTTTTTTTAAGTATGACATAAGTATATATAACATAAAGTGGTGAAGTATATAAACATAAAATTTGCCATTTTAACTGTTGTCTTTTTTTGACCATCTTAATCATTTGAAGTATGAAGTTCTCACCTGTTTAAGTGCAGAGTTCAGTGGCCTTCAGCAGTCACAGCGTTATGCAACCATTACTACCATCCACCTCTAGAACTTTTTCATCTTCCCAGTCTGAAACGCTGTACCTGTTCCTTAAACACTAACTCCTCTCCCTCTCCTCCCACAGCCCCTGGTTGTACCACATTTTATAGGCAGGGAAATGAATCCTACTTTATTGAAACTGCTCCTTCCCAGTGTTCTCTGTTCCAGTGTTAGACATGCTTAGGGTGGGAGGGAAGTGGAATTTTGTCTGCTTCCCAGTCTTCTGCTCCCCAGAAGCTCTGACTATGACCTCCTTAAAGCTCAGAGAACATCCCTGCAGGGGCCCTGGGTCACGGCAGGGAGATTGAGAATGTTCTCAGCCCCAAGATACTCCCTGGGATCCCAGAAGAGGTGCTAAATACAGCCAAATCCTCCAGCTCAGCACCTGGAGAGGCCCGGCAGGCCCAGCTGCGCGTCTCTGGTCGCTGGAGGTGTGCAGGGCAAGCCTGCGTAACCCCTGCGCAGAGTGCCGAGGGAATGTTCCGGCACATTGCACATCCTGGGGCAGAGTGGACCCTATGGCTGAGTCTGATTTTGCACGGAGGAAGCTCAGAAAGGTGACTGTTTGAGTTGGCTTATCAGAGCCAGCCGGGCCTGGCTCTTGCCCTGGCCATCCCTTTTGCCTTAAATGCTTCCCCCCTAGGACTTAGCATGGCTGGCACTTCCTGTCATTCTCATCCCTTCTGAAAGATCACTTTCTCTAGGAGGCCTTTCATGAGCACTGAACCCCAAGTGCCTTGGCACCATCAACCTGTTTTAAATTATTCGTGCCATATCCTGATATTTTCTTGTTTGTTCAGGGTCTGTGTCCCACACGCACGCACACACACTCACACACACGCATGCATGTGCGCGCGTACATACCCGCCTGTTGGCAAGTACCGTGCCTGGCACAACGGGAACATGGTGCACACTGTGGGTGCACACTCGGGAAGCCTGAGTTGCCAGTGTGTGTGTGAGGGGAACATTCCCCAGGCAGAGACCTGAGGAGGAGCAAGCGAGGGAGTGGCCTGCACAGGGGCCACTTCACAGAGGTAACAGCATCTCTGTGAAGGAGAACAGAGGGACCACACAGTGTCACAGGGGGTGCCATGCAGTAAGGGACAGGGCGGGCAGAAATACAGCAGTGGGGACAAGACCAGGTGTCCCCAGAGGGTTCCGGAGTGGGTGTGGTCACTGAACCCCACGGAGAACTGAGCACAGTGTCAGCAGAGGGAGGTGACAGGGCAGAGCTCTGGGAATAGATCAGGGAAGGCAGGCCCAGCTGTGGGTGGCGGGCAGGGTAGCCACCGGCCACCAGCAGCCTTTGGCAGTGACAGGAGAGATGGGGTGGGGTGCTCCAAAGTCAAGGTGTTTTTTATTGGCCAGAGCCTGTGCGTGGGAGGGTGAGGGGAGTTAATGGGAGGAAGGGCCTGGAGGGTGTCCTGCAAGGTAAGGGAGGTAAGTGAACAGGCTGTTGAGTGCGGACGCCACCCCCAGGGGGAGCTGTCCTGAGTTCCCACCGCCTGTTGGGCCTTACCCTGTCCATCCGTACCACACCCATTGCCCATCTGCCCATGTGCTCATGAGACCCTGGCTGAACGCATCCTGTGTGCCAGGCTCTGCACCAGGAAACGCCCTCAGAGGAGAAGGTATTAGTGGAGTGAAAAGCAGGGGCAGTGACTGTCTGCCCCAGGCAGTGTCTCCCAGGGGTATCCTGACAGGGGCCTGGAAGGAGGAGTCAGTGCTTGTGCTGCAGAGAGGAGTCTGCAGGCGGGCAGTACAGCTGTGCAGAGCCATGCCAGGATCTTAGTGGCTCTAGGGGAGGAAGGGCCAGTTGGGGCCTGCCCATGCCCTCCATGCCTTTCCCATCTTGACTGCAAGCCCAGGGCCACGGCCTCCTCCCAGGTCCCCGCTGCAGGCACTCCCCTTTCCAGTCTGGCTTGTCAGACATATCCTCATGAAACACGCTTTCAAAGGGCACCTCGGCCCCACAGCCGCCCACATCCAGCCATGTACCCCCTTCTCTCAAGGTCTCCTCTATGCAGCCTGCCAGTGCTGCCTGTTCCTCCTGGCCTTCCTCCCAGGCCGGCCCCACCACATCTGCACACACCTTTGTGCGCTGGCATTTCCACCCATCACCTCCCAACTGAACAGCTAGCAGACTACCCAGTAATGGCTGTATCCCAGGGGCCATCTCAGAGCTTGCCTGTTTCCCACAGCAGCCCCAGGCAGTGAGGACTCTGTTTATCATCCATCTTCTACAGATGGGGAAGTCTAGGCAGGCGCAATAGGAAACTTCTTAGGGTCTCACAGAGGGAAAAGTGTGGAGCTGGGCTTCAAGCTTAGAACCCTGGCTCCAGAGTTTGTGCCCTTGACCCTGCAACGTGCCATCTCCACTTCCCCAACCCCTTCCGCAGCTCTCTGTATGTGACAGCCTGTACCACAGCTCCTGCTTCACGCTGCACAAGCCCTGCTGGTCCCTTGAACTTTAGTCCTGGGTGGCAGATAAGGACAAGGGTCATCTCTTCCTCTTCATCGATGCATAAGTGCTTGATAAACTGTATCCATTGATTCACTGGGCGGCGGGGGGCAAGGGCTGAGAATTGACTCTGTGGGAGGAGAGGATCTGGGGTGAGTGCTGGGCAGAGGATTCTACGGGTACTGCTAGGCAGTGGGGTCCCAGTACCTGGATTGCTTGGTTCCCAGTCTCAGGCTGCAGTCTGCGGCCACAGGACCAGGAACAGGTGCCAGATAACTGAATTTGAGAGTCAGGAATTCTGTAGGCGATCAGGAGGTAGTGACCGCAAGGCTTGCATTTTCTAAAAGAGTCTCGGGGTCAAACTGCCCCTGTGGTTCCTGTGACTCCTGGGACGGTCCCAGATTTAGCCTCAGGTCTCCAGACACTTCTCAGGGCACTGAAGATACAGCCCTGAAGAGAACTCAGTCCCTTCCTTATGAAACTCGGGGTCCAGGGGGAGATGGACACAGAGACCAAGGAAGAAGTAAACATTGGGCATGCCAGGTGGAGATATGTGCTATGGAAGAAAATAAAGCCAGATAAAGGGGAGAGGAGGTGTCCGGAGGCTGCTGTTTTATAAGGGTGACAGGGACATTTGAGCACAGACCTGAAGGAGTTGTGCAGTTTTCTGGGGGCAGAAGAAACAGCAAGTGCAAAGGCCCTGGAGCAGGTAAAGTCTTCTTAGGAGAAAAGCATGAAGCCAGTGTGGCTGGAGCAGAGGGCCGAGGGCTGGGCAGGAGGAGTGGAGGGCTGCCCGCTAAGTGGAGGTCACTCCCTCAGAGACTCCGGCAGTGGTGGGGCTTTGATTCTCATGCCTAAGTAGGGAGCCCTTGGAAGGTTTTAAGAGGAGAAATGTAACCAGATTTGCAAAGTGTTTACAATTTACTCTGGCAGCTGTATTAAGAATAGACTATTGGGCATGGGGAGGAAGGAGGCGATTGCAGTAAGCGTAGTAATTTACTTATTATTGTTATCTGTCCGCCCCACTAGAATGTAAGCCCATGGTGGCAAGTCAGCCTGGGGACGTGGTGGCGTAGGTGGTGAGAAGTGGTCAGATTTGCAGTGTATGTCCTAAGGACAGACAGCAGGATATAGAATGTGAGAGAGGAGACTCTAAGATCTGCACATCTGGCAGGGCGGAGAGCCCTGAGGAAGGCACAGGTGGAACAGGTTTGGGGGAAAGCCAGAGTTTGCATTTTGTCCCAGGTTACCTCTTGCCACACAGCAAGCCTCTTTTGTCAAGTCATGCCTTCCTGTTTGGAGTTTGGAAAGCATGGGCTTCAAATGGCCAAGGTCAAAGCGGGGCTGAGGGTTGCATCTCCCAGGGAAAGGCTGGCTGCAGTTCTGCCAGCTATCATTCATTCATTGAACAAATGAGGATTAAACATGCACATGTGTCAGGCACTGTGCTAGGCTCTGGGAACACTGCAGTGAACAGAACTGCCCTTATGGGGCTTACATTCTGGTGGGGTGGGCAGATAATAACAACAATAAAAAAAAAAAACAATAAAACAACAACAACAACATAATAATAATTACACAGCATGTTAAAAGGTGATAAATGCCACAGAAATACAGTAGTGTGGAGTTCGGATGGAGAGTGCAGAGGTGTGGGGAGCTGGGCAAGCCTGGCCTTGCAGAGCAGGTGAGCCTGGAACAGGGGCTGGAAGTTGGGGAGGGGACAGCTGTGCAGTACCTGTTCGGAAGGCCCGGTCAGGGCACAGGCTCCAGGAAGCAACAGAGGCCAGCAGGGCCTTGCAGACACACCCCAGCCTGGGCAAGTGGGGGCCGCAGTCAGGAGACAGGCCGTGCTGACAGCGCCCGAGCTGGAACTCTGCTGCCTCCTCTTGCTGGGCAGACTGCCGAGGCCAGTGGAGACCCGCCTCCTTGGGTGATCATCTGCTTCTGGCCTGGCATAGTCTGTCCTCAAGGGCTGAGTGTTTACAGAGCTGGCTCCCAGAAATGGGGCCAAGGTGGGGAGGTGCGCTGGTCAGGCCATGGCCCAGCCGGGACCGCCGCCCAAACAAGCCCTCGTTCTGGGAGAAAGGGGTCTGTCTTGTGGATGGCTGAGCTGGAAACAAAAGGGATCAGAAGGTCGAGGCTTGATACACAGAGCTAAGCAAGTGTAAGGGAGAACATGGGAGCTAGTGTCCTCCTCCACCCAGCCTAGCCCCACCCAGGGCTCCGTAGCTGGGAGGGTCCAACCGGGTGAGGCTGCCTGCCGCCTGAGGGCTGCTTCTGGGGGTGAGGACTGTGCTTGCACAGCTGTGAGCCTCAAGCAGGCAGCACTGTTTTGGAAATTACCGCAGCCTCGCAAGGCCTGAGCAAGGTGGCATACTGCGGTTTTGGTGAGGCTCCAGGTTGAGCCTGTCTTCCCTAGAACCTTCCCTCTCTCTCCCTGCTGCATCCTCTTCCCTCTGAAGGGATCAGACAGGAGCAGAGGCCTGACTCCCAGCCCTCAGCCCAGCTGCTCTTGTGGGCTGTCTGAGCCCACGGTGAGCAGGTGTCTGCAGATGAGTCAGGGGGAGGAAGCCAGGTGTTCCGGGCAAGGCTGGGCTTGAGCAGGGAGCTAGGCTGGGGGGCTCGGCCCTCACCCTTTTGGCCACTCTGCACCTGCTACATCTGAAGAGACAGTGCCTCAGTGAACTCCCCTGAGTCTGCTCCTTGGTTCTGCACCACCTCCCCTCCCCAGGGCTACATGTAGCCTCGAGGGGCCAGGGGCTCGGAGCATGTCTGCCTGCCTGTCCACAAGTTCACTGGATGGCCCTCTCTGAGGCTTGGCTGAGGCTACCCAAATAAGGCACCAGGGCTGGGTGGGAAGGAGTGCTCACTGCAGACACCTGGACCTATGCAGGCCACAGCTGGAGGTGGGGACACTGGCCCATTTGTTGAGAGAGGGTGAACAATTTAAATGGAGGGGGCAGAGCTAGCAGGTTAAGTGACACATCAAGCCAATACAGGGTGCGGACCTTGTGGGGAATCCCGCTTCCCACAGAACAACTGTAGAAGGACATATTTGAAACAAAGAAAAGTGAACATGTTAGGTCATATAAGGAATTAATTCTTGGTAATTTTGTGGGCAAGAGAATGGTATTGTGATTATGTTTGGGGGGAAAATCTTTTTCTGTTAGGAGTTCTTTATGGGTAAAATGATAGGATGTTTAGATTTGCTTTAAAAGTCTCTGGAAGGAATATAGGGGTGTGTGGGGGGTGATGAAAAGGGCAGGTGGTGTGAGGATGACGGGCATGGGGGGTTCATTCACAGCCTCTCGTCTTCCCCTAGCGGTTAACCCCCACAGGAGCAAGTTAAACGGGAAGAGGGACATGGGAGCGTGGGCCAGCAGGCATGGGCAGCCCTCAGCGGGGATGGGGTCTTGCTGGTGGCAGAGGAGACCCCCTCTGCTGCTCTTGGTTCCTCTAAACCGCAAGTATCTGCTTACTGCAGGCAAGTGGATCCAGCCTCCATCCATGCAGCTCTTCTGAGTTTACCTCTTTCAGGAAGGGCTTGCCTTGTGTGCTTGTGTGACCTCGTCTCCTGGGAACAAGGTGTGTGCTTGTCTGCATTTTACAGACAGGACACTCAGCTCCCAAGTGACAGGTGGATCCAGGTTCTGGAAGTCCATACTCTGACCTGCCACTGCCAGCTCAGGCAACCAGGTCCAGAGTCCCTGAGGGGCCCTGAGCACCCTGCTGCCACCCTCCGAGAGTGACAGCCTCCCTTCTTCTCCCCAGCTGTTAGTGCTCAGTCAGCTGCTGAGCTTTATGAAGCTGTCATCCCTCAGTCAGTACCTGGGCTCTGAGACCTCATCGTCCTTCCAGGAGCAACAGCCAAAGGCCAGCGCCGAGACAGACCGTGAGGTGAGCACCCAGCACCTACCCACCTCGCCTGGGAGCGGAAAGGCAAGGCTGTTCACTGCTCTTCCCACTGTGGGCCCTGTAGAGACATAGACCAGCAAGCTGCGCCTCTGATGAGGACGTGCTCCTGGTCTGGGCTCAGCCTGTGACAGTGCCCTCACCCGGGCCCTGTGGGGCGCTGTGTGCACAGGTGTCAGCCACTCTTCTGCCCAGCCCGCATCGGGTTCTGCTGCATCCTGTGTAACCTGGTACGTCTTTGTCCACCATGGGCGCCCCCACCGTTAGCCTTACCGCACCATTTGGAGAGGATACAGGAGCAGAAATGCTGGTGAGGGGAGTGGAGTGGGAAGTAAGACTAGGATAATGACCCCACGCGAGAGGCACCCTGTTCTCCAGGGGCAGAGCTGGGTCCAAGCTCTATGTGGCTGTCACTAAGCCCAAGTCTTTGGCCTCCCTCTTCTTCCTCACTGACTTTCCCAAAAGCCATGCTTTAGCAAGAGTCAGGGCAGTGAGGACCCCTAGCTGGCAGTGGTGGTGTTTGGAATGGTGCTGCATGAGGCCCCTGGGGTGAACATCAAGCAGGGTGGATGTGGGGGCCTCAGTTCTGGACTCACAAGCCTGGCTCCCTGGGGAGTGGGGCAGATCTCGAGCACCCCGGCCCTGGGGACCGGTATGAGGAATACAGATAGGCATCTTCCTAATTGGGTGAGGTGCTCATTCCAAAAGCTCACTCTGATCCAGAAGTCCAGCCTTTGGGCATCCTGCAAATCAGATAAATGAATTAATTAATGTTAACGCAAATGGACCGGTAAGAAGATATGAGAATCCCCAGGTGTGTGTTCTCTTCTGGAACGTGTAGGGGAGGTTGTCCCTCAGCTGAGCCAGATGTTAGTGCACTTACAAAGTTGCTGCCTCCTGGGAGCGTGTGAGTGTCCCCATGTCCTGTCCTGTGCCAGTGATTTCCTGGGGAACTAGAGTGTTACGGAGGCTGAGTTGGGTGTCCGGGGGTGGGTGGTCTGTCTGGGAGGCAAGCCTCAGGACTGTGCTGGGTGAAGGAAAAAAGAGGGAAGACGAAGAGGAATGATGAGAGGGAAAGGGGGCGGTGTGTCCGGTCTGGCCACATGAGCAGTATGACCTCCAGGCTCCTTAGGGCCACTCTGTGACCTCGCTTAGTGGACTGAGAGTATCCTTTATTTCAAAGACTGTTCTCATGCATGTAAAGGAGGTTGTGAAGCATCCCCTGGTCAGCTGTCATATTGGAAATGACCCATTTGGCCTGGTGACATAGCGGTGTCCCCCAGAAGTGTAGGGCACGCTGGTCGGGACAGTGGGAGAGGCACTGAGGCTCTCAGATGCCTTTGCTGCAGCTCCATCCCACCTGGGGTTGATCCTGGCCTGAGAGGGAGGTGGCCCAGAGCAGAGGAGGGAAGGGGAGCCGGTGGGGCTGGTGGGGGGCCCACTGAGGGGCTGTGCACAGAAATGTGGCGTGTTCTGTCCCCCTGGGCTGGGCTCTGTTCTGATCAGGCAGGGCCAACCCAGCCCTGCTCCCACCTGTGCCCGGCTGACTCCTCCTGAGGCCCCAGCCCCGTTCATCTTCAAAGATGATCAGGCTGCTCACCAGCCAAAAAGGGTGGCGGCATCATCCGCCCTGTTTTACAGGGAGCAGTGGTCTGGGCGCTGAGTCTTTCATCCTCAAGCTCAAAAGCTTTGGCTGCTTTCTCCTCGGGGTGCAGTGGGGACACCAAGGCCAGAGTGAGGCCGGCCCCAGGAGACCCAGACCGGAGGAAATGGGGACAGCCCTTTCCCAGCCTTTGGGCCCCATCCACCAGGCCCTGCTGGCTGCTGTCTAGGAGATTTCCTGCTCTGTGGGTCTCAGCCCTCCTCCAGCCCTTGCAGATAAACACTTCTGCCTCCCTACGTCCCCTCTCTCTGCGGGGCCTGTGAGCTCCCAGCCTTCCCCCAAGGCTGGGAGAGCCACTCTCTGCTGCCCACATCATGACTTTTTCTTCTCACTGATCCCATGGCTTTGTGGTTGTCCCTTATTGTGTCCCCAGCTGGACTGTGGGCATAGCCAATGTCTCTCAGCATCGCATGATGTTTGGCAGTAGTGAGTGCTTGAATGAATGATATAATTTTAACACAAACGAGTGTTGCAACTTTAACACCTCTCCTTCTCTGAACTCTTCTCTCCCCTTTCCCCCCATTCTGGCTGTCCTGTCCTCCTTCTGGTGACCTTCCCCCTCTGCAGGCCCTCTGACCAGCCTCTGCGAGTTTGCACCCTGGCCCCTGTCATGAGGGCTGTGAGGGTTTGTAGCCTGGGCTTCTCTTGTGAGGCACTTGACTTCAGAAGCATCACCTGCTTCTGAAAGAACCAATCACAGCACGTTGTGTGTGATTATGAGCCACTGAGGTTCTGCCTGGGAAGCCTCACCACCAAGGGGCAAAAGAGACAGCCTCACCACCAAGTGGGCACAGGGTGGGGGACCCAGGCAAGTCCTGTGCTGGCTGTTTGTCCTGGCTGGGTCAGAGCCACCAAGTATCCTAGAAGGTCACCACTGCGCTCATGGAATATGGGAACCCCGCTTCTTAATGGGGTCACTAGAATACTTGCAGCAATTTCAAGTGCTTTTGGATAAAGAAATGGTTGCCTAGACCCTTGCTGGTATGTGGGTCAAATATTTCAAATAGAAAACAATGAAAGCCCAATAAACTAAACTTGAGTTTGTTACCTCCCCCTCACCTGCGTAAAGAGACGCAGATAGGAAATCCTGCTTCAGGAAAGGAGGCTTAGCACATGTGAGTGAAATGTGACGCATAGGGAGGGTCCAAACAGAAACCTGTTCACTAGATTCCCCTCTGTGTTCTACTGTTTCTGGGTGGCCTGGCAGAAATTTAGTAAACATTTGCTCTTTCTCATCTACCTATGAATTGCCTGCCTCCCCCTCTTGAGTCCAAAATGACATATATACCTCTGTTTGCCTCACTGTCTTTGTAATTTTCATGCTTATATGAATCCCCCACGTGCAAGTATTAAGGTCTGATTTTCTCCCCTTAGTCTGCTTTCTGTTTTTTGAATTATTCAAACGAAATGTAAAGGGCAAGGGGAAAGTTTCCTGTTCCCGACAGTGGCTGTAAGTGGCCCTGTGCTTGCCCGGTTTGAGAGGGGTGGTCCCAGAGGCTGCCAGACAGAGGTCAGAGTGATGCTTGGGACCTGAAAGCGGGAAGAAGAGGTCTCAGTGCAGGAGTGTGCTCCGAGAGTTGGCTACCAGACACTCCGCTCCAGCCCAGGGGACCAGTTCTGCCAGAGACAGGGCCTTCCCAGCCTTCCCAGCAGGCTCTCCTTTCAGCCCCATGCAGACAAACATCTTGTGTGTGACTGGACTTGATTTGCTACTGTCTCCTCAAAGCCACCAGCTCAGCCTCCCCACCCAGAACCAGGGGTTCCTGGGGCTTTCTGGATTTGTCGTCGTTGTCGTTGTTGTTGTTGACTCCTGCACACCATTGTCCATGTAAGAAACATCCAAATCTATAGAGAATTTTTTATGAGTTTATTTGAGCCAAACTGACAACAATCTCTGGGAGGCAGAATCTCAGCAGGTGGAGAAAACGCTCTGGAGAATGGCAGTCTGGCAGCTTATTTTATACATTAGAATCAAAAGAGGAGCTGTCAGGAAGGTTACATGACATTCACTGGTGGTAGATTAAAAGGGTGGGAAAAAGCAAAGCGGGGAGAATCTCTGGGATTGGATAAAAAGCAAGATGGAGAGACACACAGTTCTTTTGCACTGGTGGGTACAGGGTAGTGAATAGTTAACATTTACGGCACAGAGAGATGGTATGTGCATGGGACAAGATAACAGTGAAAGGTTCTGTGGCCTCTGCTCTGGTGCCCGAGCTTGTGCCCTGAGGGGTCTGGAAAAAAAAGATTACACTGATATTTCAAAGGTATGTGATCACAGATGCAAAAAGACAAAAGACAGGCTCACTTAAGGTAAAGATTGACCTTTGTCAAGGAAGCTGCTACAGGCCTAGGACATGACTACTCACCATGACCTGCGTTTAGTTAGAGATTTGTGTGTTCAGATCACCCTGTGGTTACTTTCTGCTTCTAAGTTTGTAGGGCCACGCAGGCCTCCCCTGAGCTTGTCACGTTCAGTGTGTGGCTCCTTTTTCACCCATAGTGTGCTTGGCCAGGTTTTGTTCAGTTGTGCCCTGGCCAAACTCAGAGTCTTGGCCTGCTCTCTGTCAGTGAGGCGGGTGACACCCCGGCCTTGCTGAACCTCTGGCATCTCCTATGCCTCCCTGCTGCATCTGGCTGTTGCTCCCCTTGGCTTTCTGAGTGCTACCAGGAAGGAGTTTCTGGTTCCGTCTTTCCCCTAGGGATATGGAAGGTATGCAGAACCAGAATCTTTGTGGTGGGGTAGGAGTTTTCCCCGGTTTGGTTACATTTGGGAACTTTGAGGAAGTCGGCTGTCTCACACTGTGGGAAAGAAACAAAGGGCCACAGAGCAGAAGTCCTGAGCTGCACGGAGGCCCCAGGAGCCGGCCCCTGTCTCCTGGTAACCTCCTGGGCTTGTCCACCGCCCAGCCTGATGATGTCCTTGTGGGACAGACAGCCTGGGGCCCACTGAGAGTTCTGCACAGGTGACGGTCCCTGTACCCTAAGAGCCAGCTGCAAGTGGCCACTCTACCCAGCCAAGCCTGGTGACCGTGGGTGGCTCCCGTTAGCTTCCTCACCATGCACACAGCCCGCGGTCCGCCCTGTGCTTGAGGACAGCCTTCTAGGGAGAAGTGCTTGTGTAAAGTGATTGTTGGGAGTGGCTGTGCTCTGGGCAAACGCCTTGCTGCCTCAGAGTCCCTTGAGTTCACACACTCCTGGGGTCTTCACATGTCCTCTGCAGATGGCATGAGCCTGCGTCACGCCTATGTCTGTGTGTGTGTGTCTGTGTGCACATTGTGTGCCTCTCCTGTATATCTTTGTGGTGTGCCCCTGTAGTAATAGAGCTGACGAACAAGTTTTACTGCTTTTGCTCCTACTGCCTGTCCCTGTGTCAGGTGACCCTGCCAAGAGCACTTTAAGTGGGTTGTAAGTGGCTGTGGAAGAGGGCGGGGGGTGCACAGCCCCTGGCAGCTCTGTGCCTGCCCCTGGACTCTCCCACTGGCCCTCAAAACCAGCAAAGGGACGGGTGCTCCCTTGGGTTTGGCTTGAGCACAGGCCTGAGTCCTGTGTCACCCAGAAGGGCTCACGGGAGCCTCTCCCTCTCCCCACACTTTCTGCCTTCTTACCTACAAGTGCCGTCTTAGCTTTCCTGCCCCTCACCATGCACCTTAGGGAGAGCCATGCTCCCTTATGGCTGGCAACCCCGTCAGGCTAAGGTTGGGAGGCTGAGGAGCAAACTGACCGTTTTGAGGAATGGAAGCTAGATACTCAGGACTCGTGAGTCCATCGCCTGGCTGGTTGGCGGTGGCTCTTATTTCCTCCGCAGCGAGGAATGTCAGACATCTTTTGAAATCAGCCTCAAAGAGTTAACCTCTGGGAAGCTGACCCTAAGGGGACATGACGTGCTAGCCACTCTTCACACCCACCTAGGTGGCTGCTGAGCCTCTTCAGAATGGGTCCTTCTGAGCATCTGAAGCCACAGGGGCCCAAGCCCAGGCCAGCTTTGTCTAGGTCCCAAGGATTCTGACTTCTGTGCAAGTGTATGAGCAGGGCTGGAAGTGACAGAGCAGCTGCAGAGGGCACTGGGCTTCTTCAGGGAATTCACGTTCAAGCCCAGCTGCCCTTTGCCCACCTTCTCCAGGCCCCGGGGTCCATCCCCTGGGCCCAATCCTTACCCCATGCAATGGCTCCTCTGTTTCTGACTTAACACCCTACCTCAGCCTCTTCGTCCTACAAGTCCTCCTGGATGACTCTGTGCCTGTCTTCCTTCTGTTCCCACTCAGAAAAAAGCGGCGCTTGGTGCCATCGCATCATGTGCAAACGCAGCCATCCAAGGCCTTGTCAGCTGGCTGCTTCATCTGCATGCTTCCCCACTGAGAAGTACACCCACCACTTGATGCAGGCCCTGGTGTCCTTCCCAGAAACCCCCATTCTCAGGTCCTTGGCTTCGCCCCTGATGCCCCTGTCCTTGGCAGTGCCTGGCCTGTCCCTCGTGTCCTGGATTCCATGGTAGTACAGTCTGTCCACTCGACTTGTGGCTCATCTACACTTTGCTTCACAAGCAGCGTTGCCCCGCCCTGGGCCTGAGATGGTGGGTGGAGAAGCAGTGCCTCCTGAGTGCTACAGCTAAGCAGCTTGGGCTCCCTCCGCCACCACCTGAAGGCCACCAGGCAGGTGTGTGAGGCCCCACACTCGCTGTCCTAAGTCTGCAGGAGCAGTTGCCAGCAGGCCACAGCCTTCTTACCAGCTCTCTGCTCACTTCTCCTTGTCTTTCCTGGGACTCTGTAATGACAGAAACGCAAATACACGTCCTGAAAGGTCCTGGGACAGCCCTCCCCCCGCCCCGCCCCCGCCAGCTCAGCTGGACAGGGCCAAGCAGTGTCATGAAGCCTCTAGCTCTGCACACCCCCACCCCCCGGGACACTCCCAGGCATGCTTTCCCTGCTGGTTCTGGACACTCCAGGCTCACTTCCTTCCCTCCATAGGGAGCCAGGGGAAAAAAAGAGCTTTTATCCCAGGTTCCTAACCAGTCTCAGAGTGGCGTCTCAGTGGCCTGGCATGGGTCACGTCTTTGTCTCTACCAGTCACATAGCCAGGTGTTCAGGGATCAGCCAGCCTGGGCCATGTGTCTCCCCTGGAGTCAGCACTGAAGACACCACCATGGAGCAACTTGGCCTGGGTGTAGGGGACAGGAAACTGGGACACTCTGGCAAAGGAAGGGACCCTTGAAAACCTGAGATGTCCGTGGCATCCTCCTGGCCTTCAGCATGGGCAGTGGCTCTGTGCTCTGTTATCCTTGAGGTATAAGGAGGGCAGTGCTTCCTAGGGTCAGGCTACTGGAGACCACTCAGTGAGAGGAGAAGAAAGAGAAGGGAGGAAGCATTGCTTTTGAGGAAGCTGCTGCACTGTGAGGCCTTCCCTGCCCCTGGCAGGTGCCCATGCTATGATCTGGAGGGTCTCAGTGACTCCTCTAGCACAGCACCCAGTCACAGGCTCACAAATGTGTGCGTGGAGAACCCCGTCTCTCTTAGGCAGCTAGCTGAGCTGGGTTTCTGGTCTATATCCCCCTGAGGTCAGGGTCTCTAGTCCTAGCTGGAGAAGCAAGAAGAGCCAGCCAACCTTGCCTGTCATCTCCCGCACCCTCTGGGGCCAACAGGAAGCCGGAAAGGAAGGCTAGGCTGGGTGGGAGTGCTCTGGCAAGGGTTTGCCTGCAGCCCCTCAGCCCTCCCACCAGCATACAGCAATGGTCAGCCTTCCTATAGCAGAACCACAGGAACAGAAGCCCTCAGCCTTCCTGCTTTTGTCCTGATTCCTTCTCTCTGCCACCCAGGCCACACTGTGCCATGGCCTCTATTTCCTCTCCATCCTCAGTACCAAGAGCAGGGCCCAGGGCTGCTCGGGGCCCCACCCCAAGGTCAAGATAGAACCTAAGTGAATCCCTCCATCTCCTAAGTGTGGACAGAGTGCCTGGTCTCTGTGTTCACTTTCCCTGGGCCACTGGAAGTACAGTGAGGGACCTGGGAATGTGGATGCATGCTGGGCTGGCCTCCTAAGCTCCAGCGGCCTCGGCAGAGACGTCCAGACTCTTTGCCCCACTGGGGTTCTCAGAGCAATTTTCCAGGCGTGCCCATTCACAGCAGTGAGCTGGAAGTCCATTCCTGTCCACATGCTGCAAGCCTGTCTCCCATCGGCCTCAAGGGGCCTCATCTCTGCTCCCTGTTTGGGTCCCCACCCACCCTCATTCCAAACAGGCACTTTCATTTACAGAGTTGAGTGTCCAGCCTCTCAAGCCCCAGGGTGTCTGGCAGGCCCTGCCTGTGACGTCTGCTCTCTGGCCTTTCTGCCCTGTGCCTTCAGGGACCCTGGGCTAGGAAGAGGTGGTGTGTCAGTCACCATCTCTTCTCATTTCCTTGTGATCAATCGTATGTCTTCGTCATTTCCTTCTTACTAGGACTTATGACCGATGACCTGTCCTGATCAGAGTCACTTCCAAACTCAGGTTTCCTTTGGGCACCGCCCCCTGCTTGCTGCTTTCGTAATGGCCCAAGCCAAGGTCAGGAGTGTGACCTTGGAGCAGGAGCAGCATAGGCAAGGGGAGCATGTCATGCAGTTGGCTTGTGGGGCAGAAGAGATAGCACCCTAGGGATGATGGCAGGTGCCACACTCCAGCACAGGTCCAGAGGAAGGTCACCCTGAAAAGGGCATCCCCTCTCATCTTGTTTCTGTGGATATGCCAGCCAGATGAGCTGTGGCTCTCTCATGGCTGAGGCTCTTGGCCTGGGGCCTGCAAGTTGCCCTGCCTCAGGGTTACTCACTACTAATCGTAGTTATTTGCCATCCTGAGGTGGAGGACCTAGACCATGCCCTGGGGGCTTGGGCTCTGGTGCCCTCACAGGGAACAGGCTCATCCTCGCCCTGTCCAGCCTCTAGCAGGCCCTTGGGACCTTGCTGGGGTTTATTCTCTCTGAAGGGGGATCTCTCTCTCTCTCTCTCTCT
>NW_006434441.1:1329342-1341370 GCF_000325575.1 Pteropus alecto
ACGTCCTAGCCACAACAATCAGACAAGAAAAAGAAAAGGCATTTGAATCAGAAAGGAAGAAGCAAAATAATCACTGTTTGCGAATGGCATGATCTTATATGCAGAAAACCCCCAAAATGCCACACACACACACACACACACACACACACACACACACACTGTGAGCCCCCTGGCTCAAAGCACTGTGAAGTGGGGTTATCAGTTTAAACTTAATTTTAAAAAAAAGGAAGAAAAGAAAAATAATTTGTGGAACGCAGCTCTAGCCGTGGGCTTCAAGGTCCTGAGGTAGATGAGTACAGTGTCAGTGCCAACAGCAGGATTCTTCTCCTGGGGGTCGACCCTCAGGCTGGGCTGGACCTCCAGGTCTTCTGGGCTGGCCTGAGAGAGCAACCCAGCCAGACCGTGGCTCAGCGCAGGTCCCCCAGGGCAGCCACCAGCCAGAGCCAGGGAGCAAGGAGAGGCAAAGCCGGAGGAGGCTCTTCTAGGGTCTGGTGTCCCAGGAAGGGATCCTGACACCAGTAGGCATCCAGGGCCCGAGCGGGAGCCAGAGACACTTGCAGTGTGGGCCCCTGGGCCCCCCAGCCTAGCTGGGAGACAGCGTCTTGTAGGTCCGTCTTGGTCCTTCCCAGCAGGCGCTCCTGGATCAGCCTTCATTCTCTCCCCACCCCCATAGCAGCTGCCCCAGAGCCTGGTTGGCACTGCTCCCATGGGGACCTCCTGCCAGTAGCAAGATCGGCCATCCCCACAGGCCTGGCCACCTCTAGGGGATGGGCTGGAGTGAAGACTTGCCTGGTTAGGTAAGTCTGGATCCCTGGTCCTGACCCAAGGTGGGAGAAACCAGAATGTTCTGGGCAGAGTGAGTAGCCTCCTGGGAGATACTCTCTATCCTACTTTCTGCCCTTTTTTAGCGTAAATACTTCCCCCAACCCCGCACAGCCTGCCCTCTTGGCATTGCTGGAGGGGAATTTTGTAAAGGACCAGGGTCCTGGGAAATGGCAACCTTTTTCTCTGTCATCTTGTGACGAAAGTGCTGCAAAAGGACACTTGGCTGTGGTTCCTGGGGTCGGAACTGGCTGGACCAGAACAAGAAGACACTGACCCCCCCACCATCGGTGACAAGCCCAGCAGGCTCTCTCCTGTCTCTCACCCTGTCATCCTTCCTCAGGGCATGGACAGGGCCCTTTAAGGAATGAGGCATCCTGCACAGAACTTCTCAGAAAAGTCTGTCTGCCAAACTCTGGGAGAGACCCAGAAAACAGAAGCTAGAAGCTGCAGGCCTTGCTGGCAGCAGCAGCAAGAGACGATCCAGTCTTGTCAGCATGGGGTTCAGGCACGTCCCATTCCGTGCCCTCAGATTCTGCCTCTCCCCAAGTCGTTGGCTGAGGTTTCCCAGGCTCCAGTTCCCACGGGGGCTTCCCAGCCTCTACTCACACCCAGCAGGGAAGGCTCTGGGTGGCCTGAGACAGCGAGGGCCCATTTTTCAGACAAGGTCCTGAAGATTGGACAAGTGTAGTACTCTGCCCCCTCAAAGAGTGCCTCTGTACTGCTCTTGAACCCTGAAGCCACACTGACACCCCACCAAACCACACAGGCCTTTAGGGACTAGGAAGGGGCCTCAGGCTTACTAAAAGGCCACCTGGCACTATCAGCTGTGCAGGAAATGGGAGCAGGCAGGGGGGCTAGGGCATCAGCGGCACCCCCAGTGCACTTCTGCCCAGTCTCCCTTTCCTGCATCTTGGAAGGGAAGACAGCCCCAAGTCCATGGTGCCAGCTAGGACAGGAGCAGGCTTGCCAAGTTCAGGAACTGGTCACAGCGTGACTGGAGCAGGAAATGCCTCTCACACCTGGCTATTTTCTTTGTGTCCTACCTGGAAGGGGTGGCTCTTGCCTACCCCTGCTGGCGCTCTGGGGCCAGCCTCTGGTCCCCCAGCCTCCTGTCAAAAAGGCACTAAGGCTGAGCCAACTCCCAGCTACACAGCCCGGTGTCTGCTGATGCCTGTTTCTCTAACCGGCACAAAAACGGGGCTGGGGCAGAAGTCTGGGAGCGTGGGGGTTCGGAAGAGGCCATGAGCACACCCAGTGCAACTGCCTGCCCCTTTGGGAGGCTGTACCCTCTCTTACCTTCCCCCAATGCTGAGACAGCAGTCTCGGTAAGTGAGGGGAGGACGTGGTCTAGGCGCTTCCTAAGCATGTAACGAAGACTGTTTTCTAAAAGCACCGCTGCAGACTGCTGTTTACAGGCATCCCAGTGTTTGAGTCTGCCTGCCTGTGTACTAGCCCAAAGAAATGCATGAGCAGGAGTTTGTAGTATAGAAAGAAAAGTGATTTAATATCAAAGTGGCAGATCTGGAGACAGAGTTTGTGCTAAAGACCTGGCTCCTGATGGCGGGTCGGCTACAGACTCTAAGGAGCAAGATCTCAAGACACCAAAGGTTGGGGGTAGGGGGACAGGTCATGCTGGAAGCTGATTGTTCAGAGGTAAGGTCAGGATAATGAATCACTTCTTCAGGTCTGGGGGACAGTTCTGAGGTCTTTTCAGGAGTCCCTCTATCTGGTGTCATGGGACAGTAGCCAGGGGGTCATTCCACCACAAGGCTCAGGAGCAGAGACATAACTTAGGTCAAGATGTTATCTGTAGCCTGCCAGAGGTCTGAACTGTGTGACCATGAGTCAGGTCCAGGCCTCTGTCCTTTGCTGCCTCGGGTGCTTGCCATCAGTGGAAAGAACAGGGCCCTGATGGGCAGAGAGAGGGAGTGTGATTTTCAGAGCTAAGATTTAAAGCTGAACTGAATCAAAGTCATAAAGACCCTGGGTTTCAGAACCTTATCCCTTTAAGTGGGGTCAGAGTCCTCCTCCAAGGGCCTCCCCTCCCTAAATCCCTACTCTAGGGACCGCCCTGGAATGTGGTGGAGAAAAGCACCCGGCCCACTTCCAGGTAGTAGGAGGGTTTTGTCCTCCCTTTAGAAATCGGCTTATAAAATGTGGTTAATGGGGCTTTTCTTCAGAACTGCCTTTTCCTTCTTGCTATAACCACCCCAAGTCCCCCCTCCAAAAACACATTCAGGATAGTTTTCCTGGGATTGTCCCTCCAGATTTAGTCCTGGGAATCAGGCTAACAACAAGATTGTGAAACCTGCCTGCAAGGGTGGTGTTTTTCTTTCAATCAGTCCCTACTCAGCTTTCCCTCCAGGGCATCCCTCAGACCCTAGGCCCTGCCCCACCCCCTCCTAGGAAGATTAATTCTGCAGGAGAAGGAGGGGGCAGGGTGACTGGGGCCCCTCGGACCAATTCCAGGCGCTGGAGGTCCCTGTTAGCCCCAGGCTTTGTGCATAGCACAGGGGTCTCTGAAATGCAGAGACACACCCACCTGTGGGCTGTGGAAAAAGCCACTGCCCAGACCTAGGACTGTTGACAAGTGAAAGGGCTGAGAGCTGCCCCTTTCCTTCCCTCTCTGCCCCACCCCCTCCCAGGCTTTCACACCTATCCCCTGCAGACAGGCCCCTTTCCTAGCCACCCACCGACAATCACCCTAAGATGTTTTCTTTGGCATCTCCTGCAACCTCTCACTGTCAGCTCGCTCAGTGCCATCTCACAGAGGCCTCTGTCCCCAGGGCTCTGCTTCTTTTCAAGGTCTCGTCCCTCTCCCTTGCCCCGCACCCACCCCAAACCCAACTGAGGCTCAGTCAGTTCTAATTGGCATTGTCTTATTTAAAATTAATGTTTAAAAAAACTTTTATTGTATTCTGATTGTATGAGTAAAGCATGCACATCGTAGACAAATAATCTTAAAAAGAAAAAAAAATTGTTTAAATTAAAAAAAAAATGAGGAAGATTATCCTGTAATCCTTTTTCTCAAAGCCGCACTGTTACTCCCGGTGTAGTTTATTTCAGCCCATTCTGTCCCCACTACCCAAGCACCCCAAGTCTGTCCCCCACAACCCAGCCTCCCTGCTCAAAAGCCTGGGGCAGCCGCCACTGCCCACTTTTCAGACCCCTGCTTCCAGCCCTGTCCTTTGGGCACCCCTTCCTGCTCCACCCAGGCAGCCACCAGCATGCCCTGCATCAGCCCCGGGTCTGTCTGTTGCTGTAATCTCGGCCCTGCTCCGCGCCCACAAGGCCAACCTCACCTCAAATCCTACTGTTCTCTAAAAGCTTGGTTTAGCTTAGTTCTTCCTGGAACCTTCTGAGCTGCACATCACCCCTACCCCCCAGAAAACTTAGAAGGACCCTTTCTCCTTCTGCTCCCTGGAGAAGCTGAGATTCAGGATTTATTGACCAAATGATTGCCGTCCTCAAGTATCTCTCTCCCTCTAATGTCTGTGTGTTTGTGGCTGTGTTTTAGTTAAGGTGCATTTCTGCCGCACAGGCCTGAGCCTGCTTTGTGGGGAGAGCGGGGCAAGGGCTGTCTGCCAGGACTGCAGAGGTGGGAAGGGGTTCTGAATGCTGTGGGACTCCCCCGCCAGGGCATGGCCAGGTTGGGGACAGGGAACCCATGTGGAGAAGGGGATTGCTAGCTCCCTGGTGAGCCCCGCCCCCCACAAGTCACTTGGTGCTCTAAGGGGGAGGGTGATAAAGGCAAGGAAGTGTGTGTGGGGTGGGGGAGGGTGCTTTGGGCTGGTTCTGAGCTCCAGCCCCACTATCACTAAGCTGGAGTCTTGATGGAGCCGGCTTCTCCCTTCCCAGCTCAGCCTTGGCCATTATCTGCCTGGGGGCACAACAGTGGGTCATTTCCTGCCACCTTTCCTATCTCAGACATAAAGTGTCAGAGAGGACAAGGTGAAAGAAACCTCTGAAGGGGAGAGGCATGCCCACAGACAGCACTCTAGAGTGCCAGGAGCAGGCTGTCTTCACACCAGGGCCTCACCTATCTTTGGGGTGCCCCCTGAACCTTGTTTTCTCTGCACAACAAGTGAGTGTCCCATAAATGAATGGGCACCAACAGCCCAAGGGCACCTGGGATGAGAATTGGCCTTTGTCCTGTTTTCATCCCTCACTGTCCAGTGGGCAAGAGTGAGTGTGTGATTTGGTGGGTAGGGTGTGCAGATGCTCAGGAGAAGCCATTGCCCTCTGTCTCCCTGTCTCAGACTGCCTCCTTTTGTCATCATGGTTTGACTGTCTAGATGGGCTGTATATCTGTCTGTGCAGGCGGTATCCTGCCAAGGTACAGTCTGGCCACCCATGGGCCACATCCCCCCATGGAGGAGACTGGCACCCAGTCACAGAGCCCACAGGCATGGGTGGCATCTCAGGGAGCAGAGCAGAAGTGTAAGAGGACGGGCCTTCTCCCTAATGGCTCTCTTGGCCAGAGCCCTGGGACAGGGCTGGTACAGTGTGGGTTCAATTTCTGACAGAAGGGAGGACAGCCATTCACCAGAGAGAAAGCTCTGAGGCAGCGGGCCCCAGAGCCCTCCTGGAAGAGCCTCCCAGAACTGGCTGAAAGCCCTGTCGTCGCCACAGGGCCTGGGAGCAAGGAGTCTGGGGGCAAGGGACTCAGGCATGCCTGTCTCCTGTGCTCTCCCTCCAGGTCTGCTACCTGTGCCACAGCCTCCTGACACTGGCTGGGGTGGTGGTCAGCTGCCAGGACATTACTCCTGACCAGTGGGTGAGTCTCCTGAGAGGGTGGGCTGTGGTCGGCTGGGGCGGAGCCCAGCCCGTGGTCAAGAGCTGCAAGAGTGGGAGACTGAGGAGGAAGTAGGCCCTGGGGAGCAGGCCTGTCCCCTCCCAGCGTCCCATAGACCTCTCCAAGGGATACCAACTAGTGTCCTCAGCACTTTCCCTGCCCCTCTCCTCCCTTTCCTGCCTGACTTCTGAGCAGTCACTCACAGACACCCCCGCCAACTATACTTTTGCGTGCCCACCTCTGCAGGGGGAGCTGCAGCTGCTGTGTATGCAGTTGGACCGCCACATCGGCACCCATGTCCGGGAGAGCCCCCAGGCCATGCACCGGACCAAGCTCAAGGACCTGGCCGCCCAGACCTATGTCCGCTGGCAGGAGCTGCTGGCCCACTGCCAGCCCCAGGTGGTGCCCCCTGCAGCCCCTACCTGGGAGGGGAGGGAAGTGGTCAGGCAGCTAAGCAGAGACAGAGCATGTCCACCCACAGTGCAGCTGTTCAGCTCCTGGCTGGGAGATGGGTAGAGAGGGCAATGGGGGAGGGGAGACGCCTGCAGGCCCTTCACCATTCTCATCAAGAGTCCCATGCCCAGTATGGGGGCATGGCAGGAGGCAGGGAAAAGCTGCTCCTGAACAAATACAAGGAGAAACTTCACTCTGGAGCGGGGACAGCCTGGGCCCATAGGGCCAGTTTGTCGTGAGCAGTGCCAGGAAGGAGCACCAAGGACACCAGCTGTCCACCCTCTGCCAACTTATCTTGCAGGCCTGGGGCTAGCCTCCTCCTTTGCCAGAAGGGATGCCCTCCTGGTCCCTCTGGTTTCTATAGCCACCACTGCCACACCCTCACTTTCTCAAACTCTCTAGGTCAGCTGTCCCCAACCTTTTTGGCACCAGGAACCAGTGCTCCTATGAGAATCTAATGCCTGATGATCTAAGGTGGAGCTGAGGTGGTGATGCTAACACTGGAGCGTGGCTGCAAATCCACATGAAGCTTTGCTCATTAGTCCTCTGCTCTTTCTGCTGTGCCTGGTTCCTAACAGGCCAGAGACTGGTACTGGTGCACGGCCCGGGGATTGGGGACCCCTGCTCTGGGCGATCATATTCATAGCTAATAATTATTGAATGAAGTCCTTTCCTATGTGTTCACATAACCCCCATGAGGCTGTGGCCCCATTTTACAGATGAGTGGGCTAACTGCAGTCCCTGAGAGGTTGCGTTAGCTTGTCCCATTGTACAGGCAGGCAGCATGTAAAGGTCACAAATAGGGTGCAGGGCCAGCCTGGCTCCCACGCCAGCAGACTTAAGCAGAGTCCAGCCCTGCCTGGCAGCCTCCCTCTGGCCTCTGTCCCTCCGACAAGCAGCACCATTGGCTTAGGGGCCAGCTTTCCTTATGTGCTACTAGGCTCCCAACTTGTCTTTCCTCTGACTTCTCTCTGCTTGTCCTCCCCTGTAACCCTCTGACTTGGGGCTGACACATCACCACAAACTGTGGCTTGGGTCTCAGATTTCGCAAGTCTCTGAGAAAACTAGAGAGCAGACTGCTCAGAAGTCAGTCCCCAAGGAACTAGATCCCACTAGTCTTTTGGTGGGAAACTGTGTTTGCCATGAAAAGAAGGAAAAGTGATCAGTGGCCTGGGCAAGCCAGGGGGCTAGTTCCACCTTCCTTTCATGCTGCCCTGGGCCTGTGAGCAGTGAGTGGAAGGACCCTAGGCAGAGATGTGGTCAACTGGCCTACTGATCTGCCACATCCTCAACTGGACTATGAGCCCCAGTCACTCACTACCTGGCACAGAAGAGGCCTGTCGTGGATGATGAGTGGACGCCAAGGGGTAAAGGCTCGTGCTACTTCACCTTGTTTTTCTCTTTGCCACAGGCCCAGTATTTCAGCCCCTGGAAAGACATCTAATGGATCAAGGCAGGAGTGGCCCAGGGCTCTCAGCTCTGGCAAGGAATGGACAGGGCCCAGGGAACTGGAGAAGCAAAGAATAGAGGCCAGAATAGGACCAGCCCAATGGAGCAAGAGCCAACCCTACTGGCCCCAGGGCCCTCCCTCTCCCTGCCTGACTCCACGGGCTCTCTTTCTCTACCCAGCATCTTCTCTCCACCCAAGGCCCTTGGACCTCAGCCCTCTGCCTGCCTTCCTCTCTCTGTCACCAATGTGAGGTCTCTTTGTGCACACTAAAGTCTAGTTTCACATCAGTGGTTCAGATGATTGCCTTCAGTCCCCATCCCAAGGGCTGGTGCCCAGCGTCTGGTTTGCTGAATGCTCACCTCGGACAGTCATGTGACTGGGGCTTCGGCCCTGCTCCCCTGCAGCAGAGGCAGTTGGTAAATCTGGAGAGACAGAGGGGCAGTTGTTTCTGTTAGAAACCCAGAAAGCCAGGGAGCCAGGATGCCAGGGAACATGTGTTTGGACCCAGTCTGGGACCACCTCCCACCTCCCCGCCCCTGCCCAAAGAGGGTCCCCAGAATGAGATGGTGGATCAAGGCTGTAATTACACTTAATTCATTTTATCATTAGGCTCTGAAATCAACTCCCCAGACTTAAGAGTGGGGAGACCGTGCCACAGACAGTTCCTGATACTGCTTTTGCTTCCCCCAGCCTTACCGGAGGTCGGTTTTGTGGGCCCTGACTGCTAACAGGGTACTGAGTGTCTTTGAGCTGCCCACCTTGAAAGCCAAGTGGGCCCTCCGTACCCTCTGTCCACCCCCTCCAACCCTGAGAATCCATTTCTTGTCTTTGGCCCCTTCTGACTCTTTCAGGGCTGGGATGGGGTTCTGCAGAGGTCACAAGAAGTAGATAGAAAAAGATGACTCCTGCCCAACTGGCCTGTGTCCACCTCAGCCCAGCCCAGGTGTACTGATGGAGCATCATGATGGCCGGTGCTTACGACTTGCTCTGCTGACGTTTCCCTTTCCTTTGCTTTTTGATGCCACAGAAGTCAGGGAAAGGCAGGCTAACTGGGAGAGAGACTCCCCCCAAATAAAGGACCTTTAAGCCAAGTCACTCAATTTGCAGACCCACAGTGTAGCCCATCACTTCTTGGGCCTGTTTAAGACATAGCTGCCTCCCTTGCTGGGTTCCCAGAATGCTGGAAGCCAGAGTGGGAGCATCTATAATTCAGAGGGTTGGGTACCATACAGGACGCCTCCTTGCCTCTGCAGCCTTTGCCAGGTAAGAAATGGAAGAAACCCTCCACCAGGGTGACTTGGATGCCCAGGTGACTTGACAGAGTTCTTGTTTCTGTTCCTGGCCACATTGCAAGGTCCCCTTGGCTGGGGCAGAGCACCACCAAAGCCCCAGCAGCATTAGGTAGGCCTAGATCCTCTGATAAAAGATGAGATCCAGCAAGAAGTGAGGAGCCAAGCCATGGTAAACCAGCCTCCAGCACCCTCGGGGCTCTCGCTGTCACTGCACATCCTGACAGTTAATCCACAGCCATTCAATTTGCTCTGGAAACCTGGAAATTACCTTTGAAATTTCCCTTCTTTGTTCTCGCTGCCAAGGGCAGAGGGAGAAGGGTGACCTGAGAGGTGGAGCCTGGAGTTTCCAGGTCTCTAAGTTGCCCCTGTGTGGCTCAGAAGGCGATGGAGCTGTATGTCAGCATGTGGGGATATCGGGGATATCGAGAGCTCTGCTTCCCAGTCCCGCTCCTTGTACACTGACCCCTCCTTCCTGCTCCCCAAACACACTCATCCCCCAGAGAGAAACAGACACCAAGGAGAGGTGTTGGTGACAACTCAGTTCCTCCAGCTACCTAGCTGTAACCTGAGCAGAGGTGTGTACTTCAAGGTCACCCAAGGGTGTATGCTATCCCCTGGGGCCTGTAATGGGCCCTCTCTGGAACTGGCCAGGAGCTGACCAGATCTTCTAAAACTAGTCTAGGACCAGTTAGAGACTTGGTGTCCTCCAGGCCAAGAAGTCCACAGAGGTGCTGGCATACTCACCACCCGCTCTCTCCTGACCTGAGCCCCTGGGAAAGGCTGAGGGATATCCTGATGGAAGCCCCTGGGAAAGCAGCCCTGGGGCTGTGATGACGGATGTTTTCCTGCTTCCTTTCGGTGTGGTGACAGGGCGGGGCTGGGAAGGGAAAGGCTTCCCAGGTGGGCAGCTTTGATAACCCTCCTTTGGGAGGAAGTCTTTTTCCTTTGTCCCCACTGACCTCGGTCTTCTGGCCCTCAGATCCCTGAAGGGTGGCTGACCCAGAATTTCTCATTTCCCTTGTTGGTTGACAGCTGCTCCAGGCTCCCTGGGGAGTTGGCAAGCAGTATTGTCCCAAGAACCCCAGTGTTGTCCCAAGAACACCCAGCCCTCCTGTTGGAAAGCTGCCTCGGGGGGTAAGGAGCCCAAATGGGGGCCCCTAGGGCACAGGACTCATCTGTGGGGAAGGGGGCCTACCTCTAGGGGCCGCCCTGAGCTGCCAATGGGCGAGAGAGAAAACAGGATGGGCACCTTCCACAGAATATGCTAGACAGACCCCAGGGAGGTTGATGGGTACAAGAGCCTATTTTTTTGTGGGGTGAGAGGGTATCAGTTTTTTTTTTCCTTAAGACCCAGGAATATTCATTTTTTACCAGTTGTGCTTATATTAAAAAGTATGAATCATGAGCAAGTCATGCAGGAAACTTTATCCCCTGCCCACCCGCCCACGGAAAAGGCCTGTGCTGGAAATGAGCAGAACCCAGCAGGAAATGGGCTCAGGTGGAAAAGGGGTATGGGAGCTGCAGCCCTATCTTTGGGGAGCATTTTGGACAGAAGGGCCCCTGGAGTCTTGTTAGAACGCAGCAGCCCTCCGTGAGGTACCGAAGACTATCCCTGCCAGTGAAACCAAACCACCTTATGAAACTTTCCACTGGGGTCATCATGCAGGTGGAGCCAGGAGCTCAAGTCCCTGCCAGGTAACCCTCATACCCAGAGGGTGGGGGTGGGGCTTGAAGGTGAGGAAAAACAGCAGGAAATGAGCATCTGGGGCCTAAAAATTGTCAAGATCCACTGTGATAGTGGAATGAAGGATTTGAATTCTGGGTCTCCTTTAATGTTCTGACCTTGCTAGTATCTACATGTGACTTTGGGCAGGTCTCTCTGAGGCTCATTTTATCTACAAAATGCCAGAAACCATACCTACAAAGATGGTCCTAGGGGTGGAGCAAAAGAAAATGTAATGCAGGCAAGTTGCGAAGTCTACAGTGCGGGACAAAGGTGAGGAGACCTGCCTATCTGGCCACTTCCACCTAAACAGACTCTGGGTCTGACCCTACAGGGGTCACACACCTTTCCCCCCTGTCGCTGAGGCAGAGAGCCTACTGCCCATCCCATGCTAATCGTTAACTGGCTTGCCCCTACCTCCAGCATCTCCAAGGCCACAGGTTTCTCCCTGGTGGAAAGGAGCTGGGAAACATGGCTTTGGCCAGCGCTGGAGAAGGGGCCTTTATGTGCACCAGCAAAGACCCAATTGTTACTGAATCCAAACTGGGCTGCCTCCCCAGTTATCTCCACTACTCTTCTGGTCTCTGCTCTTCAGATGCCAAGTTTTAACCCAGAACAAAAGCTGCTGTCGAGACTGATTTATAATACAGATCTGCTGACAGGCCCTAAAGTGTTCCTCCCCAGCTGGGCTGCTTCTGGCTTAAAGCTCCCACCCCAGGCTCCGGGCCTGTCTCTTCACCTCTGTCCTCTGCCCCAGGCCAGAAGGTGGCATTTGTCTCTGGGTGCAGGTGGGGCAGCCTCCCTGAAGTTCCTCGATACAGCTGCCCAGCTCGGAGGACCAGCTGGCAAAGAGGACACCCCAGCACCACCCAGGGGCCAGCACTACCAGTTGTAGGAGTGGCTGTGGGTGGAGACGGCAGTTCTGAAGGTGGTAGATCTCCAGTGTGGCTGCCCTCAGCCCCTTTCATCTGAACATCAGGGCTCATGTCACTTGTTATTCAGCTTTCCAGTGGCACCAGAAGGAGTCACTTCCTGGGGGTAGGCTCCATACCCTGGGAGTAGAGGTGGTCTTAGGGGGGGAGCTGGGCAAGGGATGCTGACCGGGTCCCTGTGCTTGGAGCGCGAGGAACAAGGGCAAGCAGGCTGCCTCCCCAGACAGGGGTTCTCCTAGCTGGGGAGGCCCGTGCCAGCATGGCTGCAGGGGCCAGTGGGTGTTGGGGCCAAAAGGCAGAACACCTGGTCGGCCCTGAGGCCCGTTCCCGAGCCCGGCCGCCCAGCCGCGGTGGGTCTAGGGAGACACTTCGGACAGACTATGTGAGTCTGCTTTCCCCGGGCAACGTCCGGAGTGCCTCCCTCGCCCCACCGGGCAGGGGCCGGGGACCAAGCCCTCGGGCAGGCAGTGGGGACCAGCAGGTCGCAGCGGGTCGCAGCCCCCTCCTGGGCGGGCCTTCGCGTCCCGCCCCCGGCCCCAGCTCGACACCCCCCCCGCT
>NW_006434441.1:1341536-1349720 GCF_000325575.1 Pteropus alecto
CGCGGGCGGCACGGGTCGAAGCCGAACGCGAGGGCGGCGCCCAGGGACTCCAGCCTCGAGAAGGAGGTGAGTGAGGCTAGGATGGCGCGGAGCTGGAGCCGCGGGGCTCCGAGGCAACGCTTTGTCCCCCGTCTTGGGCATGGGCCGCTGAACGCGCTAAGGACTGGGTCTGGGGGTGCAAGGAGGGGCAGCAGAAGACAGTTGTTCGTCTAAGACCGTTCCTGCGTGCCCAGCGGCGGCTCAGAGCTGGGCGAGCAGTACCCGCAGCCAGGGCGTTCGGAAGCGCGGGCTGGTTGCGGGGTCGGGGCTAAGGGTAGAGAGTCCCTCTCGTAGTCGGGATCCTCTCCAGGCCCTCGACTTGCCCCCGGCTCCTCCACCCCCGACGGAAAGTTTGGGGCGGGCTTGGACTGAAGCCGATGTTGTGGGATCAGATTTCCCCGCCGCGGCCCCCCGCCCGTTCCGCCCGGGAGGCGGGTTGTCCTGGAAAGCCAGCTCCCGAGACCAGCTGGCTGCCGGACCTGGCTAGAGCCCTCGCCTTGCGGCTGCCGCTCAGAGTGGACAAGGGTGGGGGCCACCGCCCGGACCCCGCACCCCACCACCCACCCCGGGGCCGCCCCATTTCCCCCGCCCTGGGAGGAGCTGGGGTTGGGGGCGCCGCTGTGTGGACAGATCAGATCGCGCCACGGGGGCCAGCCCGGCCTCGGGTAAAGGGCAGAGGGAGGGCTGGGGGTGTTGGAGACGGGTCGGGGTGAGCGTGTCCCCACCCCCTCTTCCCGCGATGGTTCCTGGGCCGGCAGGGGGCGTCCGCAGGCCGGGCTACGCCACGCTCCCTGCGCCGCTGCTTTGTTTGCATTCAAATCCCCGGGAGCTGGGGGAGGGGAGGACGGGGCGGGAGGCAGGGATGGGGTCTTGGCGTGGACCCTTTGTTTTGGGGTGAGCAGGTCCCCGTCTTATGTGTGTTTGTGCCCGTCTTTGGAGAGCTGAAGCGGCGAAAATTAACCCAGCTGTCCTTCCCAGGCCGGGCCGGGGGGCGATCCCCGAGTTCGGCCCCCAGAAGGCTCGTCAGACCCTGCGCAGGGCGCCTCCGTGGTTCAGGAGAATCCCCTTCGGCCCCCCAACAGGCTTCCCCACGCCACGTCTGAAGGCGCCCCCGGGAGAGTCCCTGATCTGACCACTGTGGCTCCTGTCCCGCCGCCCCCAACCCAAGGGCCAGTGTCCCTCGGAGGCAGTGCGAGGAACCGATGAGACGCTGGTCACTCCCAAGCCCATCCTACCCACTTCCTGCCTCTGTTCATGGGCAACAAAGGGGCCTCGGGTAGCTGGGCCCCTTCGGCTCCCGGCCTGCTTCTGCCTTGCTGGTGTGGAGCGGGGTTTCGGTCTGCCCCGCCATTGTCTGCGCCGGGGGAAGGGAGAGGCTGGGGTCGGACCCCGGTGCCTGCTACATCAATTACCCCCACCGCTAAACCACCACATGCCCTCCTTCCCCCCCCCAAAGAAGTTCGGCCCCCAGAATTAGGTCTCCGGTTGGCAGGATCCCCGGTGGGGGCGACTTCTGCTTCCAGAGGTTATTTTAAGGAATCCTCGCATCTATCAGGCCTGAGTGTGGGGGAGGGGTCTTTTCTTATTTTCTTAAAGAACTTCCTGTTGAGGGAGTGGGGGAGGGACTGGAAGCCAGAGGAGGTTTCTCCGAGTGTCCACTCCAGCTGACTCTGCTCCTCCTCCTCTATCCAGGGAGACCCCATGGTCCTTTGGAGATAGTGGGGGCTGAAGCCAGGTGTGGGAGGGGACTAGGTCTCTGCTCCAAGGATAGGGGCAAGGGGGGAATCCAGGGGCTCCTGGGGAGGCCTGATCAGGTCTTCTGTCCCGTCTGTGCCTCCTGGCATGGGCCTGGTGGGCCCCCCCCTTCCAGTCTGTTTGCTCTGGCTGTGATTCTGACCCTTTCTTTTCCCCCAGCAGGGCAGCTGGCCTGGAGCTTAGAGCTGGGGTGTGAGCCATGGCCCCACACTGGGCTGTCTGGCTGCTGGCGGTGGGGCTGTGGGGCCCAGGCATCAGGGCTGAGGTGTGGTGGAACCTGGTGCCCCGGAAGACGGTATCTTCTGGGGGTGAGTGCCTGAAGTCGGAGGAGACAGACCAGTGTGGGGAATGGGAGGCCAACAGAGGCTGCTGGGGGAAGAGAGATGCTTAGGCATTGCCCCCTGAATGTGCCAGATTTATTCTGTTGGGTTTGAGGCCTACCGATGTGTGTGACCCCACTTTCTAAGAAGTGTGAGCAAGTGGCCCCAGGGACCCAGAACTGGTAGTCCAGCCCAGGATGTGGGCTGCCCCTACTACTGAAGCTTAGGACCTGGCCACCCCTATTAAGGGATGCCTCTGCATCACTGTCCACACAACTCACTGCTAGAATTGTCACTTGCACTGAGAGCCAGGGGAGAGAAACCTGAGCCAGGACATGCATAGAGCCAAGGGTGTTGTACCTCCCCCAAGTCTTTCTAACTTTGTGCCCTCAGGATCCCCCTTGTCAACTCTAATAGACTCCCTCTGCTCTGACACTCTTGCCCTCTGGTGGTCCTAGATGGGCGAGTGTATGTGCATGTGCTCATGTGGGAGAGACAGTGGACCTGACAGCCCTTCCTGTACAAACACACACCTGTACGAAGAGTGATGTCAGGTGTTTGTATCATCCCTGCACTCTGGGGACCTGGGATGAGGTCACCTCCCACAGGCTGCACTCCTGTGCGGCTGAAGCCCTGCTGACCTGTGTGTCTGGGTGCATCATTGTCTCTAAAGACTTAAGTAAGGCTGGTTTAGGGGACCCTGAGGACAGGTCAGCAGCTATTTTGGGGACTGACAGGGATCCTGTGAGTATATGAATGTTGTAGTGCCATGCATGGCAAATGTTAACAAGACTTCCCAGGCCCCAGCCTTCAGCACCATCTCTGGTCCCAGCCTCCAGTTTCCCGCTGGCCTTCCTGGCATGGCCTCCCAGCCCTGACTCCTGCCATCCTTACTTGCCCTAGTGGCAGCTATGCTGGCAGCTCTGGCAGTCTGGGTTTGTTTGGCCAGTTCCCTAAAACAAGGAGCGCTCACAACTTCTGTGCATCCTGCTTTGCTGAGTTAGGGGCTGGGGCCTGGCTGGACCCTCACACGGGTAGTGGGCAGCAGAGCAAAGAAGGAAGCGGCAGTTGAGGAAGCAGGGAGGGGAAGTGCCCAGCTCTGCAGCCAGAGGTGCTGCTGACCCTGAGAGTGAGAGCCATCAGTCTGATGGCTTCCTCTGGCCGGAAGCTGTGGCTGAGATAGCCTTCCTTCCTCCTCACAGCCCAGATTTGCCTCCTCCTAGGCTGAGAAGGGCCAGGAGGCCTGGGGGAGCTGTCCGAGTCAGGCTGCAATTCAGGAAATGTCCCTTATTGCCAGTCAGGTGGCTAGGCTGTATTGTTTGGGGGGTGCTGATCCTAATGTGGGGAACAGGCAATTAGGAGACCATTGTGCAAAGGAAGGCTAGTTCAAGGTAGTGGGTGCTTGGAGCCCCAGGAAGGCCCACCCTTCCACAGCTGTGCTCACTCTTACCTTGTCCTTGCAGAGCTGGCCACAGTGGTGCGGCGGTTCTCCCAAACAGGCATCCAGGACTTCCTGACGCTGACCCTGACTGAGCAGACTGGGCTCCTGTATGTGGGGGCCCGGGAGGCCCTGTTTGCCTTCAGCGTGGAGGCTTTGGAGCTTCAAGGAGTGGTGAGAAGTGGGGGAGCGGGAGGTACACAAGCTGCCCCACCCCACATCTTCAGGTGGAATCTTGCTGGGTCTGCAAGTCCTGCCCTCTCAGCAGAGCAAATGGGCAGCCTTTCCTTCGTTCACAGCACTTAGTGGGTTCTGCTGACTGGGGGCCATTTGGGGCCTGTGTTCTCTGCTGAAATAAGCTCCTGGGGTGTGGGGACTGAGTAGTGTCGTGTGGTGTCCCCATGTTGTGGCCATGTTGTCCACGTGTTCAGCATGTACTTATGACATTGCTGACATGACCTCTTCTTGTCCCCAGATCTCATGGGAGGCGCCCTTGGAGAAGAAGTCCGAGTGCATCCAGAAAGGGAAGAGCAACCAGGTGGGTGCTAGGGGACAAGCCACGGAGAGGGGGCAGGGTGCAAGTGCCTCCTCCTGGCGGGGCCTCATGGTACACACTTTCCCCAGGGCTCTGGGCTCCCTTTGTTCCGGTGCTGGTCTGGGTCCCTATTCCCATCCTTTATCTGAATCCATTTTTCTCCCTAGACGGAGTGTTTCAACTTCATCCGCTTTCTGCAGCCCTACAACGCATCCCACCTGTATGTGTGCGGCACCTATGCCTTCCAACCCAAGTGCACCTACATTGTGAGTGCCGTGCTCTGCCTCTGCCCTCCCTGCCTGCTCAGGACACCGGGCCTGCTGCATCTCACTCTGTCTCTTTCCTGCCTCAGGATGTGCTCACCTTTACCTTGGAGCACCGAGAGTTCGATGACGGCAAGGGAAAGTGTCCTTATGACCCAGCTAAGGGCCACACTGCCCTCCTTGTGGGTGAGTGGCGGACCCTGCTGCAGGCTGGGGTGTCCCAAGGATGCGTTCCCACCCAAGGCTGTGTGGCCTGAGTGTATCTCCACCTCTCTTCTGTCCTGGCTGATCCTGTGTCTCCATAGATGGCGAACTGTACTCGGCCACACTCAACAACTTCTTGGGCACAGAGCCCATCATCCTGCGGAACATGGGACCCCATCACCCCATGAAGACAGAGTACCTGGCCTTCTGGCTCAATGGTGAGCCCTGAGGAACTGGTATGGGGACTGGGGGAGCTGTAGGGGGAGGCACCGTTAGGGCCTCGCTAAGCCTCCTCCCTTTCCTCTAGAACCTCATTTTGTCGGTTCTGCCTACATCCCCGAGAGCATGGGGAGCTTCACGGGGGACGATGACAAGGTCTACTTCTTCTTCAGCGAGCGGGCGGTGGAGTACGACTGTTACACAGAGCAGGTGGTGGCCCGTGTGGCCCGTGTCTGCAAGGTACAGAAGCCCACAACAGTGAGCGCTTGGGAGCCCTGCTGGCTGAGCAGGGCTGACCACCAGTGTCCCCTTGCCATCTGCCAGGGAGACCTGGGGGGCGCACGGACGCTGCAGAAGAAATGGACCACGTTCCTGAAAGCGCGGCTGGTATGCTCAGCCCCCGACTGGCAGCTCTACTTTAACCAGCTAAGGGCACTGCACACCCTGCAAGATGCCTCCTGGCACAACACCACCTTCTTTGCAGTTTTTCGGGCACGATGGTGAGCTGGTCAAGACCCCTCGTGAGTGGGGAGGAGTAGTTCTGCGGGTTGGAGGTGGTTTATCGGTGCAGGGCTCTGGGCTCTGGGTGGCCAGTTGTCCAGAAGCGAAGGAGGGTGTTGGGCATCTCTCAGTAGGATGTGGACAGTGAGTGCCCTGCCCCTGGTGGCCCTTTAGAGCTGTCATTACATTGTGCATGCTCTTTACTGCATTGTGCCGGGCCCCGCCTTTCCCCTATGTTCCCTGAGCTAGGGTAAAGTGGGCACCAGGCCTGACCCTTGGGCTCCCTCTGCTGCTGTGACAGGGGCGATGTGGACCTGTCAGCAGTCTGTGAGTACCAGTTGGAAGAGATCCAGAGGGTGTTCGAGGGTCCCTACAAGGAGTACCGTGAGCAATCCCAGAAGTGGGGCCTCTACACTGACCCTGTACCCAGCCCGCGGCCTGGCTCGGTGAGTCCCCCGGGGAGGACACTGCTGGCCTCAACCTCAGCACCATTCCAACCTGCTGACAGTTCTTTCCCTGCCCTGCCCTCTAGTGCATCAACAACTGGCACCGTCGCCATGGCTACACCAGTTCTCTGGAGCTGCCTGACAATACCCTCAATTTCATCAAGAAGCACCCACTAATGGAGGAACAGGTGAGGCCTCGCTGGGGCCGGCCCCTGCTCGTGAAGAAGGACACCAACTTCACCCACCTGGTGGCTGACCGTGTCACAGGGCTTGACGGAGCCACCTATACAGTGCTGTTCATCGGCACAGGTAGGCACGTGCAGGCCTGGCTGCCAGTGGCTGGGTGGGGCCCTTGTGCCCTCTGGCTTACACCTGCCCTCGCCCAACCCCTACAGGAGATGGCTGGCTGCTCAAGGCTGTGAGCCTGGGGCCCTGGGTCCACCTGATTGAGGAGCTGCAGGTGTTTGACCAGGAGCCAGTGGAAAGCCTGGTCCTGTCCCGGAGCAAGGTAATGATTAGGGCCCACCCACTGTCTTCTACCTTCCCTAGTCTGCTGCTTGGCTATACAGGGTGAGGGGATACCCAGCATACCCTAGCCTGTTTGGCTGTACAAGGCCCAGGAGGCACCGAGCATACCGGCTTAGCTAGGGGCAAGTTCCGAGCAATCAGAGTGCTGACGTACCCACGCTCCATAGGCCTTGGATTGCTGGGTTCTTGTGGGCCGTGTTCCCAGAACCTAGTCTGGGCAGCTACACCTTCAGAGCCCCCTCAGGGCCATGCCAGACTTTTGCTGCATGCTGCCCGTCCTCTCCTGTGGTGCACTGTTGGCCACGCCTCAGACTGCTCATTCGTGGTGCCCTCATTCATGGTGTTGGCTTCCCGCCAGCCCTGTCACCCTGTCCTGAGCGCCGCGCCTTCCCACCTCCCTGAGGTGCTGCTGGTGTCTTACTCTCTTGTAGCCTGTCCTTGGTACCCTGAACTTTTACAGGCTTGCGCTTTACCAACTGTTGGGGCTCAAACCGTTCCCCAGAACATAGAACAAAGGTAAAAAGTCTGTGGTTGAAGAAACACAGATTGGCAATCACTGTGCAAACAGAGGGAAACACCTTATGCTATGCTGGTGCTACTGTGAGGGCTGGCGAGCCTTACGGAAAACGTACTTCCCGTACTATTTATACCGCAGTGGAGCTGTGTGTGCGAGTGTGATTATACTCAGCCTCACAGAGCTGCTGCTCTTTCTAATCAGGTCACTGCTGTAAGGTGCTTAGGATGGCATCTGGCTTGAAGTAAGCCCTCTGTGTCCTCAAGTCTCCTTCCTTTGGCCCTTTTTGCTTTGTGCTCCCCCACAGGAGTGTGAGCTCTGCCCAGGCGGTGTCCTGGTCTGGCTGACCCTCATGTGCCTCCATCTTTTGTAGAAGCTGCTGTTTGCAGGCTCCCGGTCACAGCTGGTTCAGCTGCCCCTAGCCGACTGTGTGAAGTACCGTTCTTGTGCAGACTGTGTCCTCGCTCGGGACCCCTATTGCGCCTGGAACATCAACACCAGCCGCTGTGTGGCTGTCGATGGCCACTCAGGGTGAGCGGGGCTCTGCTCCTTAGGAAGGGAGGGCAGGTGGTTGGAGCGAGAATGCTGACACACCCTGCTTCCCCCACCAGTTCTCTGCTGATCCAGCATGTAGCAGTCTCAGACACCTCTGGTATCTGTAACTTCCGAGGCAGTAAGAAAGGTGAGCTGTCTTTTGTCCCCCTCCCAGTGGGATGGGCCCTGGGTGGGAGCTGGAGTGTCTGCACCTCCCCTTGGTCCTGGGTCTCCAGCACTAACTGCTCCCTTTCATCCTGCCGCTGCAGTCAGGCTCACGCCCAAAAACATCACGGTGGTGGCGGGCACAGACCTGGTGCTGCCCTGCCGCCTCTCTTCCAACCTCGCCCATGCCCGCTGGACCTTTGGGGGCCGAGACCTGCCCACGGAACAGCCTGGCTCTTTCCTCTACGATGCCCGACTACAGGCCCTGGTCGTGATGGCTGCCCAGCCCCGCCATGCTGGGGCCTACCACTGCTTTTCAGAGGAGCAGGGGGCACGGCTGGCTGCCGAAGGCTACCTGGTAGCTGTAGTGGCGGGCCCGTCGGTGACCCTGGAGGCCCGGGCACCCCTGGAAAACCTGGGCCTGGTGTGGCTGGCTGTGGTGGTCTTGGGGGCCATGTGCCTGGTGTTGCTGCTGCTCGTCTTGTCACTGCGCCGGCGGCTGCGGGAAGAGCTGGAGAAAGGAGCCAAGGCAGCAGAGAGAACCCTGGTATATCCTCTGGAGCTGCCCAAGGAGCCCACCAGCCCCCCCTTCCGGCCTGGCCCCGAGACTGATGAGAAACTCTGGGATCCTGTTGGCTACTACTACTCGGACGGCTCCCTCAAGATTGTGCCTGGACACGCCCGGTGCCAGCCTGGGGCAGGGCCCCCTTCTCCGCCTCCTGG
>NW_006434441.1:1349777-1352073 GCF_000325575.1 Pteropus alecto
TGGCTTCCCTGGCCAGCCCCGGCCATCCCCGACTCGGCTTCACCTGGGGGGTGGGCGGAACTCAAACGCTAATGGCTACGTGCGCCTACAGCTAGGTGGGGAGGACTGCGGCGGGGGGCTGGGGCACCCCCTGCCCGAGTTGGCGGATGAACTGAGGCGCAAACTGCAGCAGCGCCAGCCACTGCCGGACTCCAATCCCGAGGAGTCATCCGTATGAGGGCGTCCCACCGCGTGGGCAAGGCAGCCTGCGAGCTGCGGCTCCTACTTTTGCACAGACACCAGCTACCTCAGGGACATGGTGTGGGCACCTGCTTTGCTGGGACAGATTCTGCCCAGTATCTGCCCAGCCATGAGGACCTGCTCTGCTCAGCACGAGCACTGCCACTCAGTGTGGCTCACCAGGGCACCAGCCGCCCAGAAGGCGCCTTCCTCCTCTCTTTGAGGGGCTTGAATCATGGACACATGGGACCCCAGCAGCCAAAAATGTCAAGGCAGAAGTTGGAGATGTGTATGTGTGTGGGCACGTGTGCACGTGGTTGTTTATGACACAGTCTTCCTGGTTCTGTCAGTCTTCCCTTGGCGTGGGGTCCTCCTGGTGAGTCATCGGAGCTATGAAGGGGAAGGGGTCGGGTCACTTTGCCTCTCCTACCCCCACCTGTCCCGAGGGAGGGGCAGTGATGTACATATGGGGGTGGGCTGGGCAGGGTACTGTGCCCCTGGGGGGAGTGTAGGGCTCTGGGGTAGGCCTGGTCCTGCTCCCAGGGTTGAGAATGTTTTCAGGGTTGGGGGGAGGGAGACGGAGCCTCCTGTGTGTTTAGGGGGAAGGGTGGGAGGGGCCTCCCACTGGGCCCTGGGGTTCAGTGGTATTTTATACTTGTCCTCTCGTAGGGCTGGGAGAGGTTGGTGGTGGGGAGAAAGTAGGCATGCTGCGGATATGGCATATCTTCTCCCAGCCCTGGAGGAGGGCACCTAACAGTGTAACTTATTGTGTCTCCGCGTATTTATTTGTTGTAAATATTTGACTATTTTTATATTGAATAAAATGGAAAAAATGAAACCGTGATAGGGTTGAGACGTTTGGGCTAAAATCTTCTGGGTGCTAAGAGGGAAACCTCCCTGTGGGTTGAGTGAAGCCAGTCCAGACCCACCTCATCATAGTCCTGGGGCAGCTACCTCTTTTGTGGTCCCTGCCTGCCTGTGCCCATCTGGAGGGAAACAGCCCAGGCTCCAGTGTTTTCCCACAGCAGTGGCTCAGGCTGGGAACCAGACCAGGGCCACAGTCTCTTGGGAGCCAGCTCTGGCTACTGGCCAAAGGAATAAGTCAGGGCATTGGGAGTCAAAGCTGGGGAAGAACTGGCTTCCCAGAACTAGGGAGGGGAAGTGGGAGTGAGGGTGGAAGGAGGGAACTTCCTGGAAGCAGTTTAAGTTTGCATGGACTGGCCATGTGAGGCTGGGGCTCTCAGCTACCTTAAGGGAGGAAGATGATTTCCAGCCTTTTGCCCTCTAGGAATGTGAGTCTTGAGTGCTTCAGCTACATGGGACTGAGAACTTTCCCCAGGGCCACCCAGCATGCACCAAGCCACTGTCGGAATGGGAGGAGAGGTACTGGGCTCAGAGGTTAGTTAAGAAATACAGGACCCAACCTGGATTCTGTAATTCACGCCCACACACTAAGGCAATGGAAGTGAAATGTCCTGTGACTGATCTGGTACCTGCTGTGGCCGGAACAGGCTGCAGCCCTGGGTGTACTAGTTGTGGGGGAGCGCTGGGCGGACGTGACATGCTCGGGTGACGTGAGCCGGGAAAGCTTGTGGCGTGTGAAGGCTGATTCAGTAAACTAGGCGCCCAATCTGGATTTCGGCCAACCCAAGGCCCTGTCCTGTCCCTGTCCTGGGGGCTTGCAGTTGCTCCCAGTGGCACCGGCCTCCCATGGGTTTTCGAGAAATAGGCCCGAAGGACGTGAAGAAGGATAGTGTCGCGAGGCGAGCCGCCTCCCAGGGCCCGCGGCGATGCGGGAGAGGGTGAAGGACCCGGGAGCTCCTTGAAGGGTAAGCTATGTCAAGCGCCACATAAGCGCCCCAGCGGCCTCCGCTGAGCCTGTGGCGCCCTCGTGCGGCCGCCTCGGGCGCGGCGCGCAAGCCCTGGTTCCGCCCCGCCGCCCGATTGGCTCCCGCGCGAAAGCCTGGGCTCCTGATTGGCCGGGCCTGTGGGGCCGCGGAAGCCGATTGGTCAGGCCCGGCGGCCCCCCTCCCGCGCGCGCGCGCCCGACATCCCAAGGGCGCTGAGGCCGGCATGG
>NW_006434441.1:1352099-1378528 GCF_000325575.1 Pteropus alecto
GGCCCCTGCTGCGCCCACTCAGGCGCGGCGCCCGGCGCGCGGCAGACGCTGGACGAGATGGACTTCGAGAGGGGTAAGTTGGGGGTGGCTGAGGGGCGACGGGCATCTGGCCCCGGGTCACTGAGAGCCCGCCTGGGCCCAACACGAGCTCCGCCCCTGGAAACGACGACTGACGCGCAGGGAGGAAAGCGGAGCCCGCTGCTCCCCAGGTGTGACGCGGGGACTCCGGCCCGCTCGAGTGTCGGAGAGGTGCAGCTGGGGTCTGCGCCCACGGGGGATGGAGCTGCGAGGAGCTAACGTTTCCGAGCCGCTGCGTCGGCTCATGTGCTATATAGATGGAGTCAGTGTGACCCTCTAGGCCGGCGATGGTCTCCCGGAGAGGTAACACTTTTCGCACCTGCCTTCTTCTCTCCACCTCTCCCACTGCCCCTTAAGGGTCGCTCTGTCGTCTAGAGAGATTTAGGGGTTGGTACAACTGGGAGGGCGCTACAGGCCTCTAGGAGGTAGAAACCAGGGATGCTGCAGGCACAGAAACCTTGTCCTATGCAAAGTAGGATGCCTTCTCCTCCAGGTACACCTTGCATTCATCAGAGCAGTTTTTACAATGATGTCACAGGCACACCTCGGTGGTACTGCGGTTTGGTTCCAGACCACTATAAAAAGGAAGTATCTCAATAAAGCAACTGGTAATCCTTTTGCTGGTGGAGGGTCTTGCCTTCAGTTTGTAAAATAGGCAACACCCGTGAGGCACAATCAAGGGAAGTGAAATAAAATGAGGTGTGCTTTTGTTTGGTGTGCTTCTTCATTTATTATCTGTTTCGCACACGTGGGAAAGATCCTTAACTATTTTGTTGTGTGGACTTTTATTTCTTTATATCTTCTTTCTGGGTTCTCTTTTCCTGAAGTATATCCTTTAATGGGATTTTTCAGTGAGCATACTTCTTCACCACACACACACACTCATCCATCCCACCCCACTTTGAGTGGTCGGTTAGCCCATATAAAATTCTAGGTTGATAGTTATTTTACCTCCTCAATTCTTTGGAAATAGTATTCCTTTATCTTCTTGTACATGCTTCTGCTGTTAAGGATTCTGCTAATAATCTGATTGTAATTTTTTAGTGGGTGATGACCTTTTTCTTTTCAGTAACTTTTAAATGTTCTCTTTTTTCTTGACGCTCAGTCATTTCTCCAGGCTAGACTTGTTTCTGTTAATCCTCTTCTGGATTTAATACAACTTTCATCTGATAAATTACTGTTGTCTGTACTTCAGGATAATTCTCAAGTGTATTCTCTTTAAACATCCCCTCTCTCCTATTTTACCCAGTTTCTGGGTTGTGTTGGGTTGGTTGGTTTGTTTTTGAAACCTCTGTTAGACGTATTTTGGTAATTCTGTCATTCATGTTTCTTCACTTCTGATATTTTCCTTTCCATTCTGCATTCTAGGTGATTTCCAAATCACTAATTCTCTTTCAACTGGGTCTGCAGTACTGTTGAACCATCGATTTTACTTCAGTGATTCTACTTTTTAATTTATTAGCTTTTGTTACAGATCCACCCCCCCCCCAACATTCTGTTGATTTATGGATTCTATTCCTTCATCTCTGTGAACACATTAAATGTTCTTTTAAAATCTTTTAAATTGCACAGTTATGCCTAATTTTGGAAACATGCATTCCCCACTTATTCTGCAGGCAGTGGATTTGCAACTTCTAGTCTTTAATTCCACCAGGAGTCGTCTTTTGTAAGAGAGTCTGCACATGCCTTTGCTGGCTCCTGGAGGCAGCCTTATAGGGCATTTTAAAAAGTTGTCTCTGAGGCCTGGCCCTTATAGGGTTCATTTGTCTGGATCAATTTTTATGATAGATTCTTCGCTTGAGGTCGGCTCCCTGAGGGTAATGTAGATAGAATATAGGTGCCACACCTTTAAGCTGCATAGGTGCAGGGCATCTGATTCTTTAGGTTTCTTCTGTCTTTGTCATCTTCTCACACCTATTCAAATGGTGCCATTTCTCATTTCCTTTAGGTTTCTGTTCAGATGTCACCTTAGCAGAGATGCCATCACTGACCACTGCCCATACCCCTTCTCTACTTTATTTTTCTTCATAGCACTTGGCATCACATGACTTGTTTTGTATATATGTATATATTTTTTTTCTTTGTTTATGTCCTTTAATTAGAATGTAAGCTCCAAAAGAATAAAAAAAAAAATTTGAAGGGGGGGTGTCTTTTATTCTCTGCTGACACTTAGTACCCACAACAGTGCCAGATGCAAAGACAGTATTCAGTAAATATTTGCCGAGTGAGTGAAGTGCTTGGGCATGGCGGTTGCTTCCTACTGCACGTCCCAGCTTTGTGCACACGGCCTTGCTCTATGTAGTTCCCTCCCATGCATGGAGCCTGCAGCCTCTGCTTCAGACCCTGCTCAGCCGTTTGAGTCAACCCCCCTGGGGTGTGTGTCCAGTTCCGAGGACTCTTTGGATCCTGTAGGCTCAGTCAGTGCCTGCTCACCATTTAGCTGTGGTTTTTACCTCGTTCTGTCACCTGGCAGTGTCCTTTTCTTGCTTTTGAATTTGACTGTATATCCAAACATTTTAAACATTACCCAACATTTGTGTATTTGCAGTGGGAAGAGATTTCTGTGTCTGCCCCATTCTCCTGCCTTGGTCAGACAAGCCCCTTGTCTGTCTGGTTCACAGCTGTGTCACCAGTGCCTAGGACAATCCTTGGCATAGAGGAGGTACACGGTTAATATTTGTTAAACGAAGGAATTCCCCATTTTGTGGATGAGAAAATGGAGGTCAAGAAGTAAAGGAAAGTCAAATTTCCAAGTTGGTCAGCATCATGGGTACTTGGACTGTCTTTCCATAGGAATCTGGTCGGCAGCCCTGAACGGGGACCTGGGTCGCGTGAGATATTTAATCCAGAAGGCGGCAGACCCTAGCCAGCCTGACTCGGCTGGCTACACCGCTCTGGTGAGCTGGGAGTGGCACAGGTCTAAGAGGGATTGGGGTTTACCTTTGCCTTCTCTCTCCTTTTTTTCTCTCTCTGCAGCATTTCTGTTTTAAGTGTCATTTTAACCTCGTTTTTTTAATCAGTATAAGTGCTTTACATCAATTATTTAATTTCATTTTCATAATCTGTGAGGTAGAAATGATTGAGGAAACTAATGCTAGAAATGAAGATGCTTGCCCACGTCACCAAGCTGATAGAGGTGGCCCCTGGAGGGTTCAGGCCTCTCACTCTAGGGCCCTATTCTCCACTCCCCACCCTTGTCTCCTGCCTGGTTCTGCTGTCTGACTTCAGTCTCTGTCACCTGCAGCACTACGCCAGCCGCAATGGGCACTATGCTGTGTGCCAGTTCCTGCTGGAAAATGGGGCCAAGTGTGATGCCCAGACCCATGGGGGTGCCACTGCCCTGCACCGGGCCAGCTACTGTGGGCATACTGACATCGCACGTCTTCTGCTGTCACATGGGTCCAACCCCAGGCTGGTAGATGATGATGGCATGACTAGTTTACATAAGGTATGTCCCCTCTCCCTTCAAAGACTTGTTTTTTGTCATTATAAAAGTTATAACATGTTCACCATAGGAAATATGGGGAAACAGAAAAGCATAAAGTAGAAAATTAAAACCATTTGTAATCTCAGTACTCACCTCTCATCACTTTAGTGATTAATGTGTAATTTTTCCGGGATTTTCCTGCGCATGTAAATTGGAATGAAATGCATAGTCATTTTTTTCCCTTAGCGATGTGTCGTGAATGTTTTTCCATGTAATTGTTTATGAAACTTACACCTATTCTCACCTGTCCCTGTGGTTCACTCTCTGTACTGTAGCCAGAGCAATCATTTCATTAAGCTTTCCAACTAGAAACACCTACACGTGGTAAACAGTTTGAAAAGTACAAGATGACATACCGTAAAAATGAGTTTCCCTTCCACCCTGACTCTAGTCCTTCCATCTTCTAAGTCCCTCCCTTAAGGCATCCATTTTTACCCATATCTTAGGCATCTTTGAGAAGCGGCTTATGCAGATTTATGGCATATGTGTGTAAATTTGTTCCTCTCTTGCTGCACTTGATTTTCTCTCACAGTGATGGTTTTAAAAAGCAGTCTGATCCTCTTCCAGAGGCCTCGCCAAGTCCTTACGCTCATTTACTAGGCTTGGGATTAGCCCCTACCTACCTCTCCAGTTTATTTTTTTTTCTTTTTTTACTTATTTAAACAACCAGCAACATGATAAAGAATATTCTTGAATCATAGCTTCTGAAACAATTTTGGATGTGAATATTAAATTAGAAAAATTTAAGTATTTGTCTGCATAATTTAGCAACGGAACCTGTGGCTGATATTTTTTGCTATCCACTGAAAATCTGCTCTTTTTTTAAAAGTTATTTTTGTTTATAGCTGCTACACAGTATTACGTTAGTTCCAAGTGTACAGCATAGTGGTTGAGCTGTTTCATGTTAGAGCTGTGCCTTTCAAAAGGGCTCTCCAGCCGCAGACTAATCTACCTCACTAGCATGTGGCCTGGCCACGCAGCTAGTTCTCAGTTGTAGAAGGAAGACAAGACACACTGGTGAATTCTGTTTCCAGAGATAGCTTATAGCAGTCTTCCGACTCCACACATTCTGCTCCATTGCCCCTGCTGGTAACAGAAAGCTTGGGTGACAGATGCACAGCAAGTCACTGGACTCCAGAAGGACCTGACAGAAAGGTGCTTAGGTGGGAGCAGCATTCTTGACACCTAGTGGCAACAGAGATAAAGTTCTTGTTTTATTATTATTATTATAATTTTTACATCCCACTGATAAATAATACATGTTATTCTTTTTTTTTAATGGGCAATGGGAGTGGGGATAACACTTTGTATTGGTATTTAGACACTAGTAGATACATTTTATAATGCATGATACCTCTTAGAGGAGGTGTATAAAATAGCCAGCATAGAGGCAGAGAATGGAGTGGCCGGTGGTTGCCAGAGACTGTGGGGAGGGGAGATGGACAGCTACTGCCAAGTGGGAGTAAGTCTTGGTTGCAGATGGGTCATTGGAGAGTCCGGCTATCCCACACCGCATGTAGTCACAATGTTGTGCTGTACGCCTGAACACTTGTGAGGAAGGCGGGTCTCTGGCAGGTGTTCTTACCACAGTAAAGAGAATGGGGGAAAAGGCCACTTCAACAACTAACTTGATTTTTAGGAAGCCAGATATGTAAATATTTCATCGTCTAAGGATTTCGTGATATATTACATTCGTGTGCAGTTCAAGGGAAGATGTAATAAGTGTTTCCCTCCAGTTTATCTAGAGCTCTCGTTCCCTTGTCCTTTCCATGCAGGCCGTGCTAGTCTTTTTCAGTTTCCTGACACTACTACTCTGGCACTCCAGGACCATATAAATCAGGCTCATCCCCCAGACGCCTCTCCTCTCCTGTTTCTCATCTGGCTATTTCCGTCCTTCCTTCTAGACCTCAGCTTTTACGTCACACCCTCAGAGAGCCTTCCTGTTCTTCAGACATGAGTTCACCCAGCTGTATGCCTCAAAGCACCCTGCACTTGACTTTTCCTAAGTCTTTTCCCCCTTGAAATTCCCTGTTGGAGCATCTTTCACAAGAAACAGTGGGGACTTGACCTTATTAACCATTGTATCCCCAGCACTGAGCCAGGTGCTTGATGAACATGTGCTGAGTGAACAACTAGGTGTTTTGTTTGAAGGAGCCTTGCCAGTTGGAGAGGCAGACTGCTTATTTCTTAATGGTCTAAACTGGTATTGCTCAGGCGTTTTACTGTCACAAATCACATGGTGGGTGTACAGGTAGGACACTGCTGTGGATATACCTGGCATCCATATGGCTTGCAGCATATTCTTTTATTTTTAATTTTTGAATAAAAATTATATTTTTATTTTAGTTTCAGGTGTTTAATATTATATTAGTTTCATGTGTACAACATAGCAGTTAGACATTTACATAATTTACGAAGTGATCACCCCTATAAATCTAGTACCCACCTGACACCATACATAGTTATTACAATATTGATTATATTCCCTATGCTGTAGTTTACATTCCCATGACTATTTTTATAATTTCCAATTTGTACTTCTTAATCCCTTCACCTTTTTCACCCACTTTCCCAGCCCCACTCCCATCTGGCAACCATCAGTTTGTTGTCTGTATCTATGAGTTTCTGTTCTGTTTGTTCATACATTTTGTTTTTTAAATTCTACATATAAGTGAGATCATATGGTATTTGTCTTTCTCCAACTTATTTCACTTAACATAATACCCTCTAGGTCATCCATGAAACCATGAGAAGGTTTCATTCTTTTATATGGCTGAATAATATTTCATTATCTATATGTACCACATCTTTATCCATTCATCTGTGGATGGGCACTTAGGTTGCTTCCATGTCTTGGCTAATGTAAGTAATGCTGCCATGAACACAGGGATGCACATGTCTTTTCAACTTACTGTTTTTTCTTCAGATAAATACCCAGAAGTGGTATTGCTGGGACATATGGTAGTCCTATTTTTAATTTTTTGAGGACTCTCCATTCTGTTTTCCATTGTGGCTGCACCAATTTACATTCCCACCAGCAGTGCACAAGGGTTCTCTTTTCTCTACATCCTCACCAACATTTGTTTTTGTTGATTTTTTTGAAGGTGTGAGGTAATATCTCATCATGTGGTTTTAATTTGCATTTCCCTGATGATTAATGATGTTAAGCATCTTTTCATATATCTATTGGCCATCTGTTTGTCCTCTTTGGAGAAATGTATTTTTACATCTTCTGCCTGTTTTTTGCTTAGATTTGTTTGTTTTATTGGTGTTAAGTTGTATGAGTTCCTTATGTATTTTGGATACTAATCTGTTATCGGATATATCATTTGTGAATATCTTCTCCCATTTAATAGGTTACCTTTTTGTTTTGTCAATGGTTTCCTTTGCTGTGCAAAAACTTTTTAGTTCAACGTAGTCTCATTTGATTTTTGCTTTTGTTGCCCTTGCCCAAAGAGACATATCAGAAAAAATATTACTAAGAGCAATGTCAGAGAATTTACTGCCTATATGCTTCTAGAATTTTTATGGTTTCAGGTCTTATATTTATAAGTCTTTAATCTATTCTGAGTTTATTTTTGTATATGGTATAAGAAAGTGGCCTAGTTTTTTTTGTTTTGTTTTGTTTTTTTGCCAGTTTTCCCAGCACCATTTGTTGAAAGACTGTCTTGACCCCATTGTATATATTCTTGCCTCCTTTGTGATAGATTAATTGACCGTGTGTGTGTGTTTCTTTCTGGGCTCTTTATTCTGTTCCATTGAGCTATGTGTCTCTTTTTGTGCCAATACCGTGCTTGTTTGATTACTATAGCTTTGTGTATAGTTTGATATCAGGTGGTGTGATACTTCTTGCTTTATCTTTCTCAAGATTTCTGTGGCTATACACATGCCATTGGTATTTTAATAGGAATTGCATTGAATCTGTATATTGCTTTAGGTAGTAAGGACATTTTAACAATATTAATTCTTCTAATCCATGAGCAAGCTATATCTTTTCATTTATTTGTATCTTCTTCAGCTTTTTTTATTCAGTGTCTTATAGTTTTCATAGTACAGGTCTTTCACCTCTTTCGTTAAAGTTATTTCTAGGTATTTTATGCTTTTTGATGCAATTGTAAACGGGATTGTTTTCTCAGTTTCTCCTTTGATCATTTGTTATTCTATAGGAACACAACAGATTTCCGTATATGGATTTTTGTATCCTGAAACTTTGCTGAATTCATTTATCTGTTCTAATAGTTTTTTGGTGGAGTATTTAGGGTTCTCTCTCTATATAGTATTATTTCATCCTCAAATAATGACAGTTTTACTTCCTTTCCAATTTGAATGCCTTTTATTTCTTTTTCTTGTCTGATTGCTACGACTAGGACTTTAATACTGTGTTGAATAGAAGTGATAGTGGGCATCCTTATTCTATTTCTGATCTTAGAGAAGAATCTTTCAACTTTTCACCACTGAATATGATGTTAGCTGTGGGTTTGTCATATGTGGCCTTTATTATATTAAGGTATGTTCCCTCTATACTCACTTTATTGAGGGTTTTTAATCATAAAGGGATGTCAAATTTTGTCAAATGCTTTTTCTGCATCTGTTGAGATGATCATATGTTTTTTTCCCTTCATTTTGTTGATATAATGTATCATGTTGATTGGGATGTTGAACCATCCTTGCATCTCTGGGATAAATCCCACTTGATCACGGTGTATCATCCTTTTAATATATTGTTGAATCTGGTTTGCTAATATTTCGTTGAGAATTTTTACATCTTATGTTCATCAATATTGGCCTGTAATTTTCTTTTTTTATAATGTATTTGTCTGGTTTTGGTATCAGGTAATGCTGGGTTTGTAGAATAAGCTTGGAAACATTCCATCCTCTTCAATTTTTTGAAATAGTTTAAGAAGAATAGGTATCGTTTCTTCTTTAAATGTTTGGTAGAATCACCTATGAAGCCGTCTGGTTCTAGACTTCTGGGAAGTTTTTTGATGGCTGCTTCAATTTTATTGCTAGTAGTCAGTTTGTTTAGATTTTCTATTTTTTTTCTGGTTCAGTCTTAGAAAGTTGTATGCATCTAGCAATGTATCCATTTCTTCTAGATTGTCTAGTTCATAGGCACATAATTGTTCATAGTATTCTTTAGTGATCCTTTGTATTTCTGTGTTGTCAGTTGTAACTTCTTTCACTTATAATGTTTATTTAGGCTTCTCTCTTTGTGAGTTTAGCTAAAAGGTCTGTCAGTTTTGTTTTATCTTTTCAAAGAACTAGCTCTTAGTTTCATTGATGTTTTCTATCATTTTTAAATCTTTATTTTGTGTATTTTCAACTGTGATCTTTATTATTTCCTTCTTTCTACTTACTCAGTTTTGTTTGTTCTTTATTTAGTTTCTTTAGGTATAAAGTTAGATTGTTTATTTGGGATTTTTCTTGTTTCTTGAGGTAGGCCTATATAGCTCTGAACTTCTCTCTTAGAACTGCTTTTGCTGCATCCTGTAAACTTTGGAAAGTTGTATTTTTTATTTGTCTCAAGGTAGTTTTTGATTTCCTGTTTGACATCCTCTTTGATCCACTGGTTGTTTAGTAATATGTTGTTTAGTCGCCGTGTATTTTTTGTTTTCCAGTTTTCTTGTAGTTAATATCTAGTTTCATGCCATCGTGATTGGTTAAGACTCTTGATATGATTTTAATTTTCTTGAATTTATTCACAATGTTGTCCCAATGGATTGTTTTGTGGTTTGTGCACTTGAAAAGAATGTGTATTCTGTGGTTTTTGGATGAAATGTTCTATAAATGTCTCAAGTTGATCTGATATAATGTGACATTTAAGGTACATTATTTTCATATTAATGTGACATTATTTCCATATTAATTTTCTGTGAGGATGAACTATCCATTGATGTAAGTGGAGTATTAAAATCCCCTACTAATATTGTATTGCTGTAGATTTCTCCCTTTATGTCCATTAATAATTGCTTTATATATATATATATATATATATGTGTGCACCTGTGTTACATATGTAGATAGATATTTACAATTGTTATACCCTTTTCTTGGATTGGCCCCTTTTTCATTATGTAATCTTCTTTTTTGTTGTTTTTTACATTTTTTGTTTTGAAATCTATTTTGTCTGAGTATTGCTACTCCAGCTTTATTTTCATTTTTTATTCGCATGAAATGTCTTTTCCCATACCTTCACTTTCACTCTGTATGTCAATTTGATGTGAAATGGGTCATGGCTTTTAATCCATTCAGCCACCCTATGTCTTTTTATTAGAACATTTAATCCATTTACATGTAAATCATGATTGATAAGTATGTACGTTTACATTTTATTAATTGTTTTTTGGTTGGTTTTGTAGTCTCCTATTTCGTTCCTCTCTTGATCTCTTCCCTTGTGGTTTGCTGATTTCCTTTGTTCTTTTGTTTGGGTTCCTTTCTCTATATTTCGTGTATCTTTTATAGGTTTTTGATTTCTGGTTACCATGAGGTTTATGCATTTCATTCTATATTTATAGCCATTCATTTTAAGCTGATAGGCATTTATAGTCTCATATATTCTAAAAGGATAACATTTTTAACGCCTCCAAGCTTTATGTTTTAATGTCATATTTTAGGTCTTTTCATTTTGTGTATTTCCTAACTACTCATGGTTTTCATAGAGTTGGTACTTTTGCCTTTTTACTTTTATTGTAGCTTTTAAATGTCTGTGTTTATTAAGTATTTGCCTTTACTTGTAGATTTTTTTTTCCTTTCATATTGTTTTATTTCTGGTTATGGCCTTCCTTTTCTGTTTAAAGCAGACCCTTTAATATTTCTTGTAAAGCTGGTTTAATGTTGATGAGCTCCTTAAGTTTTTGCTTGTCTGGGAAACTCTTCATCTCTCACTTCAATTATGAATGATAACTTTGCCGGTGAAGTATTCTAGGTCGTGGGTTCCTTTCTTTCAATACTTTAAATATGTCCTGCCACTCTCTTCTGCCAAGCAGTCAGCCTTATGGGGTTTCCCTTGTATGTGACTTGTTTTCTTCTTGCTGCCTTTAAGATTGTCTCTTTAACTTTTGCTGTGTCTTGATGTGGGCCTCTTTAGGCTCACCTTGTTTAGGACTCTCGTGCTTCCTGGATCTGGGTGTCTGCTTCCTTCCCCAGGTTAGGGAAGTTTTCAGCCATTACTTCTTCAAATAAACTTTCTGCTCCTTTTTTTCCTCCTTCTGGGGTTCCTGTAATGTAAATATTTGTGCGCTTGATGTTGTCTCAGAGGTCCCTTAAACTGTATTCAATTTTTAAGTTCTTTTTTCTGTTTTGATTGTTTGATTTCCACTAGTCTGTCTTCCAGGTGGCTGATCCATTCTTTTGTGTTAACCTGTTGTCAATTCCTTCTATTGTATTTTTCATTTCAGTTATTGTATTCTTCAGCCCTGCCTGGTTCTTTGTTACACTTTCTAACTCTGTCAAAGTTCACCCCAAGTTCTTTTATTCTGCTCTGAAGTTCAGTGAGCATCCTTATGACCATTTCTTTGAATTCTTTATCAGGTAAATTCCTTATCTCCATTTCATTAGTGTTTTTTTCTGGGGATTTTTCTTGTTCATTTTCTCATTTTGTTTGATTTTCTATGTTTGTTAATATGAATTAGACAAAATAGCTATCTCTTGTAGTCCTGAAAATGTGGCCTTGTGTAGAAGCAACCTCTGTGCAGGCTGTGCGCACCAGGTGGGTTTGGCAGGCCAGTGGGAGTCATTCGGGTGCTGACCTGCCAGGCTGATGTGGCTCCGGGTGGGGAGGCCAGGTGTGTGTGGTGACACCTCTTGCTTGTTCCTTTTGTTCAGAGCCAAAATGGGCCCCGAATGGTGTGGCTGGGGACACGCTATGGCAACCTTGCAGGTAGTCCAGAGCGCCTGGATAGAGTCCCACTTGTCCTATGGAGGTGATGGAGGTGGAGGAGGACACAAACGATGGAGCTCACTGGCCTCTCCAAACCTGGAGAACTCCTGTAGATGATGGATGGCTCTTGCAGGTCCCCAACTTCTCTCACAGTTTCTCCATGACTGCCCTCTGTTGTCTCATGAGGAGCTGCTCTCTGTATGTGGGCATGTGTCTCAGTGTGCTCCATAGAGGGAAGCCCAGCATCCCTGCTGCTGCCATCTTGGACCTTTCTTTCTTTTTTAAAAAAGGAACTACTTTCAATCATTGGTACTTTCATTTGCAAAAATTACTTGGAGTGTATCTCGCAACTGCTTATAACAAACTACTGTCTGGATTGAGGCAACAGGACTGAGAGCCTGAGTCCGCACTCAAGAGGACCTGCTAGAAAAGATTCAGATTCAACTTTGAAATGGTGGTCGCTACTATTAATTTTGATACCTCTCAAAGGCCCCCATCATCCGCCAGTGTGTCCGTTGATCCCCAACCTTTTGGCACCAGGGACCAATGCTCCTATAAGAATCTAACACCTGATGAACTGAGGTGGAGCTGAGGCGGTGATGCTAGCACTGGGGAGTGGCTGCAAATACAGATGAAGCTCCACTTCCTCACCCGCCACTCATCTCTCCTGCTGTGCAGCACTATCAGTATGGTCCATGGCCCGGGGTTTGGGGACCCCTGATGTAAATCACTTAACTCTGTTATTTTTTGAGGATCATCTATCTCAAAAAAGATGAGAAAGCTGGGATCCTGGGTCCATTTTTCTCTGCTCCTCTGGAAGTTCCCACAGGGCAGGGACTGTGTCTGATGTCTCTTGTGCCCATGGTGCTTAGCACCCTGTAGGTGATCTGGATGTTTGTAAAAGATACTTAGAGACCCAGGGTTCTGTACTTGTCTTCAGTGTACAGCCTTGACAAAGAAGAAGGTCACTGAGCAAAGAACACAAGCTAGCCACCACAGTGGCACTAGAGTACTCCACCCTTCCATGTGTGAGCCAGTGAGGTTGGGTAGCAAGTAGGGGAATCCGCTCCAGCAGCCAGCATTTCCGTTTCCACGAGACCTTTGTTAGGACCAAGAGATCTGCAGAAGTGGAGCAAGAAAGCAGGGTCCAATCAGGTGTGGCTTTTGATTCAAGCCTCTCTCTCCACAGGCTGCTGAGAAGGGTCACATGGACATCTGCTCCCTCCTATTACAACACAGCCCAGCCCTGAAGGCCGTCCGAGATCGGAAGGCACGACTAGCATGTGACCTGCTACCCTGCAACAGTGACCTGCAGGACCTGCTAGCCAGCTGAATCACCACCCTTCTGCTTCAGGCTGCCATGCAAGGGTACACAGACGAGGTCTTCACACCCCTGGCTTGGTCAGCATTTATGGTGCAGGGTGGGAAACTGAGGCCCACACACCCATTTTGGCCACTGGAAGTAAGGGAGTATATTTGATGGGGCTGCAAGTGCTGAAGCCTGGACAGATGCTGCTGCTGCTCTAAATGAGTTCAGGTGGAACCATCTATCTGTTTGGAAAAAATAAAGTTCTATCCTTACCTCATCTCACGTACAAAATTAAATTTCGAGTAGATTTAAAGACCTAAATTAAAAAACACAAAATGATGTGAGTATTAGAAGAAGCTATGGAATATATGAAACAAAAGCTGCTTTCTAGCCGAGTGACCCTGGCGAAAGTCACTTTACCCATCTGTCCCCGTTTCCTCATCTGTAAAATGAGAAAGATTATATACTAGGCCCCTCCAAGGCATCGTGGGGATTAAATGGGTGGGTAGATGGCAAGCACCACAGAGGGTACCTAGCACGTTATGAGCAATGTGTCAGAGCGTTCATATCCTCAAAACCTGATCAGCACTTGTTTTTTAAACCATAATCTTTTTTATCAATTTGATAGATTTGAAAATGCTGTTGCTTTATTTTGCATTACTGATTATTAGTGAGGCTGAACACCTGTCTTCTGTGAACTTCCTGTTTATCCCCTTTTTCCTATTAAATTTTTTTTCTTTTTATTGATTTATAGTTTATCCTGGACAGTGATCCTATGTTTTATATATGTACATATATTTCTCCCCCCACTCCACTCTTTCATTTTGTCACTTGTCTTCGTTGGTATCTGTGGAAATTGGTATAGCCACTTGTAGATGGCAGTATCTATTAAAATTTAAGTGAACATGGCCAATAATTTGATTTTTCTGTAGCTACCTAGAGAAATATTCATCCATGTCAACAAAGATGGCTTTTCACAGAGGCGTTTACAAAGATGTGCATGGGATGTAATGTAAAAAAAAGCGGGGGAGCTGACCAGGGCCCCCCCGATAGCCCATGTCATGTGAGTGTGCTGTGATGGAATGGTCTGCTGATGGGGGAGCCTTCTGGGTAGTGGGTAGTGTGATGCCTCGTAAAGCATGTCTGTAGACATGTCTGCACAGAATTATAGATAAGGGCAGAGATGTAGCAAACTGTGCCCGTGGTTCCCTGGCCACTGTGGTGGAAGTGTTTAGGGGATCGTCTTGAGCTTTATTTGCTATGTTTGGATTTTTTTACAAGGAGTAATTTTTTTGTAAGTCAGTTAATACTAGTGAGTTTCATGTGGAAGAAACTTTTTTTTGCTGAGAATTTCAGATGAAACCTGTCCGGGAGCGTAGAGTTGGAGGCAGTGGTGGACAGTGGCCAGAGCTCACGTCAGACTTCTCCTGTCTGCTCACCTCACTGGAGTCTAGGCTGCCCTTCCCTTCCTTTAACCAAAGGCGAGAAGCCCTTTAACAAGACACCCCGAGGCGTGAGGACTGAGTTTGTTTAAAAAGCTCTGTCTCAGAATTGGCAAGTGCTTACCACACCAGCCAGCCAACTGTGGGGGAAGACTGTTGGCAGCCCTTAGGGCCCGGGGCTGTCCTTGACCCGCAGTCCCCTCTCATTTTGGTCATCTCTGCTCATATTGCTCCGATTCTGGAGTCTTATTTACTGGCTATCAGATTTCTTTTCAAAGGTCAAGGTAAAGTTCAAGGCACAGCTTTCTGAAGGGCATGTTGGCATCTTAGGAAGAATTAGGAAGATTGACTGTAGCTTGTGGCAGGTTGCTTTGTGATGGAATTAACGGTTAATATTGTGTGCTTGGCCTTGGAGCAGATGTCAGCCTGACTTTCCTCATGGAAGGGCACACCTCACGCCCAGGAGAGCACCTGGCAGAGACCCGCACATGGGTCATGGAGGGGTCTTCAAGGCCTGAGGTGCTCTCTACAGGCTGGACTTGGCCCCTGATGTAGGAGTTTAATACGCTGGCCCTCAGAGTGGTGAGGGAGAAATAGGGGCACCTGGGAAGGAAGCCACCAAGCATAGGGGGCAGCCTTGAAAGTGGCTGGTAGCTGGGGAGTCCATTGAAACGCAGTTCCTCCTGTGGGAGCTGTGAGGGTTCCTGGGGCGGAGGTTAGCCTCCTGGCCCTATCCTCCCAGTCCTCTAGGGATTAGGCTGGGCCTCTCGGGGTCTCAGGTGGCCTGACCTAAGCGACGTAGAGGCTCACACTTGACTCTTTCACAAATGGTGTCTAGACTTAGGAGGGTGGGAACTGTTCCCCCCTGAATGCAGGCCAGTACCCAGGCAGCGCTGGGCAGGTGGCGGGTGGCACACGTGCAGGATATGCATGTCTGAAGATGCACCTGACACTGCTCAGGACAGCCCCTCCTGCCCCTGTGGGCTGCAGGCCCATGCTGGTATTTTGGTGGGTGTGACAGAGCCACAGAGTCATCTGACCCAAGCAGGCATAAGCCTCTGTCCTGCCCTGCCTGTCTCCAGGAGACAGCTCTCCCATAAAAGGGCTCACAGTTCAGCTCCCCTCACTGGGGGAATTGAGAGCAGGGGGTACCATGGATGTTGTTAGTGTCCAGCAGTTGGTAAGGATGTGGGCAGATGGGCGGGAGGCTGGGCAGTCATCTGGGCTGAACAAGTTGGGCAGGCAGGTCCTGTGGTCTGGGATCCAGTTTTTTGGAGCAGAAATGCACGGTTCTTGTCGGTCTACCAGGTTCTTAATGCAGTGGTGGAAAAGGGGGTGACATGAGGGCACAAGAGGGAAACTAGGTGGGAAAGATGGTGGGTAGTGGTGACATGAAAATCTTGGAATTTAGGGATTTTTGTCCTGGACTGTGATGGCACAAGAAGAACAGGAAGTGGCAAGTTACCTTGGAAGGCACACGCGTGGCTGGGTCTAGGTTTAGCTCAACACCTGGGAAAGCTATTGCTCTGGTAATGGGCCAGGGGGTCTGGCTGCCTTTGTTGGGGAGGGAGAGGAAGGGCGCCTTTGAGTTCCCTGGGCATTGAAAGGAACGGTGTGACATCAGTGACACCTTGGGAAATGTTTTTGGTGAGGTGGGGCGTGGGAGGCCCAGGATGTCACAATGCCTGGCTGGTCCCAGCAGGTAGAGCCTCAGCAGGATGGGCTATAGGGCACAAGTGTTAGGTCACCAGCATTTGAAAGGGAACACGGTTCCATGGCCAGAGGCCCCAGGCTCTACCACTCTGGCATTTCAGCTTCTCTGCCCCACAGCACGCTCATTCCTCAGTGTTTCCAGCCCCTGGCATCCTTGGGTTGGGCCAGGGAGGGAGAGCAGAATGGAGTGTTGTGCGGCGGGTTCTACCCAAGCCTGGCTCTGTGAGGGCAGTGCTAGTTCCAAAAGAACAGCCTCCTGAAGAGCCAAGATTTGAACCAAGGGGTTCTGAATTTTACCCAGGAGGCATCTCTTCTGTCCCTTGAGCTTGGGGTCAGGTGGCAGTTGTGGCATGATCTGGTAGGAATGCAAGGTCAGCAACCCCTGAGAGAAGTTGAGGTGTCATATGTCCTGAACTCCCCTGGACATGGGCCCAGTGATATAAATAGATATGGGGTCATGTCCCCGACCCTGTGTCCTTACTGTCAGGAAAGGGAAGTGGCAGCTGCTGAGAGCCAGCAGCAACCTTGAGCATCAGGAAGCATGCCAACACCACTGGCCCAGAAGCTTTGAGAAGGGTCAGGTGGCTTTCAAACCACCAACCTGTGTCGGTCAGCTTTTGTCAGGACACCCACTGCACAGCTGCATTCTCTAATGTTCCTCCTGGTTTCTTCTTGATCCTTGCCCTGTCCCTCCAGGTAAGTGGAGTAAGAAAAAAAAGGAAGGAGTTGGGATGTGGCCATGGAGTCCCTGGACCCGGAGGCTGGCCCAGCGGCTGCAGGCAGGGGCCCCAGGAGGCCGAGGCCCGGGAGAGGCAGAAAGCAGAGGAGGAGAAGAGGCGGAGGGTGAGTGAGGGGCCGGGCAGGCGAGAGAGACGGGACTGGAACGAGCCTTCCCCCAGGCCCCGTGACCACAGCTAATGGCTGGTATGGTCTTTTCTACCTCCTGTCCAGCTTGAGAAATTTAATAGTTCCAGATTTAATCTGGAGAACCTGGCGTACTTGGAAAACTTGATTCAAAGACAAAGGGAAAAACGACTGAAGCGCAGAGTCCCCCCCAGGGCACCCGAGCCCTTGGTCAAGGTGGGTGTGGAGCTGGGCGATGGGGGCATTTGCCCAGGACTGGAGGTCCTGTCCTGGTGGGAGGCCAGAGTAGAGACTGATGGCCACACCCACACAGCAGCACCTGATGTCCACCCCAGAGACCTCCCACCCGCCCATATGTGGTCACTGGGGTGGTACCAGGCTCGGCTCAAATAGTTCTGAGGCTGGAGTCTGACATCAGGTTGGGGGTGCCCCTTCTGAGGCCATGAGGGAGGGTCTGTCCTGGGTCCTGGGGGTTGGCAGCAAAGTTCAGTGTTTCTTGGCTTGTGGACACGTCACCCCAATCGTTGCCTCCATGTTCACACAGCTTCCTCCCTGTGCATATCTCTCTCCAAATGTCCCCTTCCAGTAAGGACACCAGTCAGGTTAGGGCCCAGCCTATTCCAGTATGACCTCATCGTAACTAATTACAGCTACAGTGACTATTTCCAAACAAGCTCATGTTCTGAGGTCTAGAGTCAGGATTCAGCATGTAAATTTGGGGAGCACAAGCTAACCAATAACCCCTGCTCCCCCACCAATGCCTGTTGACTCAGAATCTCTTGGGAGTGGGTTTTTAAAAACCTATTTGTACAAGCTAACAGCATCTCTGTAGGGACACCATGGCTGGGCTGGTGAAGTAGTGACGGCCTGGAGGACTGCAGCTTGGGGAGTGATTTTACCTTGCCCTTAACTTACCCAGCCACAGCCCCAGGCCCAGCTAGAGCCCGTGGACCTGCAGACATTCCTGAAGGCAGCTGCTGAGAACCAAGAGGCTCTGATTGACAAATACCTGACAGATGGAGGGGACCCCAATGCCCATGACAAGGTAGGGTGGCAGGCCGATCAGACAGCAGCTCAGCAATAGGACACTGTCCTCAGCATGCTCTCCCTAACCTGCGGGCCCAGGGCTTTTCTACTCTATGGGGCGTGAGTTCCCAGGTGCCTCCTGAGCCTGGAGGGAGGGGCCCTTCGTGTGATGAGGGAGCCGGCAGCACCGGGACCGGGGTCAGGGGGTGAGACCTTGAGCTGTGGCCATGTTCCCTCTGCCTAACCAACCTCCCATCTCCACCACAAGCTGCACCGCTCAGCCTTGCACTGGGCCTGTCTGAAGGGTCATGGCCAGCTTGTGAATAAGCTGTTGGAGATGGGGGCTGCTGTGGACGCCCGTGACTTGGTAAGAACTGGGGAAGGCCTGTTCCCCTACCAGGCGCCCTGCCCAGTGTGCCGTGCGCCGCAGGGCTTTGGCGGTTTTGCTTTGCAGCTGGACAGAACACCTGTGTTTCTGGGCCTGCCGTGGAGGGCACCTGGACATCCTCAAACAGCTGCTTAACCAGGGGGCACAGATCAACTCCAGGGACAAGGTGAGGATACACCATGGGGGCTCTGTCAGGAGCAGGCGGCATCACTCGGGGCTGACACTGCTCCCAAAGGAAGCACAGCACTTTGAGGCTGGGCTTGGGCCTCTCCACTCAGGAGCCACGGCAGCTCTCACTCGCCCCTCAGATCTGGAGCACGCCGCTGCATATGGCCGTGCGCATGGGACACTGTGAGTGCCTGGAACACCTCATCGCATGTGGAGCCCGCATTGATGCACAGGACAAGGTAGGAGCTTGCTCTGGCAGTTCCAGCATGGCACAGTGACTATGAGGGAGCCTGAGCTCAGTGACAGCACCTGCTGACGCAACTCTTTCCAGGGCTGGGGAGGTTAGAAGGGTGATGTACTTTTAAAACATTTTTATGGTGACATTGGTTAACAAAATCCAGTAAGTTTCAGATATACAATTTAACAGTAAGGTGCATATATATGTATATTTATATACATGTATGTGTATATATATACACACACACATATATATATGTGTGTGTGTGTATACATATAGTTAATTTGCATTGTGTTCACTGCCCAACATCCCTTCTTGAAAGGAAGGAGACACAGCACTCCACAAGGCTGTGCGGCATGGCCACTACAGAGCCATGAAGGTGCTGCTGCTCTATGGGGCTCAGCTAGGCGTGCAGAACCAGGTGAGTCCCCAAGGCCCTGGGCTCTGCACCGGAGTGGCTGGGGTGCCTGAGAGGAGGACTAACCCAGCATCTTGTCCCCAGGCTTCTGTGACCCCAGTGCAGCTGGCACGAGACTGGCAGCAGAGCATCCGGGAGGCTCTGCAGGCCCATCTGGAACACCCTCGCACCTGGTGCTGACGGCCAGCCTGCAGGGCCACTCACAGCTACCATTCCGTCCCTGTGTCCTCACACCCCTCTGGTTCTGACCTTCAGCCTCCGGGGAGTGGCTTAGAGCCCTAGCCCCATCTGGCTTCACGTTTCAAGGGAAACCCACTTCCTGCAAGTCGTAAGCTAGGAAAGGCTGATGCAGAACCCTAGGAGGACAGGAAACAAGGTCCAGACGAGGGACAGTGGAGTAGCCTGGGAGCCCGGAATGGAGCTGAAGCCGTCATAAGCCCCCATCTAGGAACTGGCTTCTGCCCCTGCCTCCTCACAGGCATTCATTTCCTGTCGGGTAGTGACTCAGTTGACAGCTTACAGCGGCCATCCAGGCCACAGGCACAGGCATTTCTGGGACCGACGCCTTCAGGCGGGTTCTCAGGGACTCCCTATCAGCAGCAACCCTGGTGGCATCTGGAGTGGCTCTTGACAACCTTGGTCTCAGGGACTCTGGTGGTGGGTCTGGAGGGGGCTGCTCAGCGGGCCTGAGCCCCCACTACAGAAGCCCAGTATACACCTGGGTGCTGCAGGAACCCTGAGACTGAGGAGCAGGAGCCAATACTGCCTTTAGGGATCCCAGTGCCCACTGAGAACAGCTGTTCTTGTCAGCCAGCTGGTGGCTCTCCTTGTGGGAGAAGTGCTTTGGGGTGGTGGCCCATGACCCTGTGTTGCCTCAGGCACCAACGCCGCCCTGGACCTGGGGCTTGAGACCCCACCTGGACCTACAGCCGCCCCACAGCCACTGAACAGTGATGCGTTTAGGACCCAACTTCAGACAAGCTCTCCTAACAGATCCTTCTTTCTGTCCTTTATGCTACAAGTTGTGCTGGTGTAGACATGCTTCTGGCAGGGCTGGGTCCTTAAATGCCAGAAAGTGAAACTTAAAGAATTTGGCCTTAAACAGAGCCATAGGCTGAGAGATGGGCTACAGATGAAGCATTAGCCCCTCTCACATACATAAGGCACCTGTTGACGCCCATGTGTAGCAGTTACTTTTAGTCTAACATTGGTAGCCTTTTCAGGCCAAGAACAAGACTGGAATTTACTGTGTGAAAAAGCTAACTAGAGCCCCACACCTTCCCTTCCCACAGGCAGCCCCTGCCCTGTGGGGAGAGCAAGCGTTCACCCATAGGGCCATTGGAGAAATGGGTACTCTAGTCCATGGAGAAGACGACTCCCCATCTAGAAAGTGGGGACACAAAGTGACAAAAATACTTTTTATACACATCAATTTTAATTTTGTGTCAATTAAAATTGGTTGGTTATCCATCACAGCCAAGTCGTCTGGGAGGGGCCAGGCCACCGGGCCCAAGGCCTCGTCTTCCTCAGCAGCCAAGCGCAAGCCTGTTACCCTGCCACCTGACAGCAAAGTGGGCAGCGTGCAGTGGGCAGCCTAGGCACTTGGGCCCTGCACTCAAAGCATTTGCTCAGAGATGGGCAAGTTCAAAGAGCAGTGGTTCTCAGCCAGAAACACGGGAGAAAGTTTTAAAAGTCCTGATATACAGACAAGTCAGAATCCCTGGGGTGGGACCCAGGTGTCAACATTTTCATCCAGACCACAGGCTTGTCTATGTAGAAAAGCCTAAGGAATCTACAAAAACCACCAAGAGTAAGGGAGTTTAGTTTAGCAGGACCTCAGGATATAGAGCAGACGCACAAACTCTACATATTAGCAATGACTGTGTGAACACCAAATTTAAACAGCACCACTTACAACTGCTCTTGAAATGAAATACTCAGGTGTAAAGCTAACAAAGCATGTATGCTAGCCACTACAAAGTGCTGATGGGTGAAATCAATGAAATTAGATCAAACAAGAATGCAATCAAGCAAGACTTACCGTATTTATGGGCTGGAAGAGGCAATATAGCAAAGATGTGAGTTCTATGATAAACAGGTTTAATGCAGTTCATGCCAAAATCCCAGATTTTTTGAGAACATAGGTTAAGATTATTTTTAAATTTACAGCTAAAACAATTTTGAAAGAATAAAGAGTCTACCCAATTTAAAAATTTACTAAAGGCACACCTTAGTGACACTGGTTTCAGTTCCACATCTCAGCAATAAAGCAACACAACTCCTGTGAAGTGCAGTAAAACAAGGTCTGCCCGTGTACAGCTAAAGTAGTGACAGTGTGGTGCTGATAGAGGGATAGACATGAATCAGTGGAACAGATCACACAACCCAGAAACGAAAATATACCCGATTTTTGACAAAGGTGCAAAAGTTAAGTCAATGGAGGAACAAAATGGGTCTGGAGCAGCCAGACACCTATAGGCTAAAAAAAGAATGATGTCAGCATCATGGAGTGAGAAGGCCCCTTGGTTTCTCCTTTTAAAGTTACAAGTCAAATAGCTATAATTCAACAAAAGATTCTCTGCTTAACGCACAAATGTCTGAGAGCCCACAGTGAGACTTCTGAAGGTGAGTGTATGGCGGCAAGCAGGAAGGCATGACAGGACAGACAGGGCCGCAGATGTGGAATGGTGCCCGCCGTGGCCCCAGCTGACAGCAGCTGGGAAGTAAGGCTGCACTCCTCCCATGACAGCCTGGAGAGACAGAAGCAACATTCCTGAATAGCAGGTTCCAAGTGGACCAAACTAAGCTATGACACAATATGACAGTCTGGCAGCAACAGCCTAGCAGCCACCATTACTAACAAAGTAAAGCCACAGACTTGTGACCACCCCCCCACCCCCCACCTACCCAGGAGACACCTTAGTACAATATGGCTGGCACCTTCTGGTTATAAGGAGGCAGCATCAGGAACTCATAGGTCCAAAGTCCCATTGCCTGCCACATCTGTGTTACCATGGGATGGTACCCTGCAACCAAGGTGACCTGGACACAGGAGGACAGCCTCCTTGGGGACTACAGGGCATTTTCCATAACTGAGGCAACACTGCCCCACAGGTGCCAGTACAGCCAGTAGAGAAAACAAACCCTTGTGCTCTACCACCACCTACTGGAAAGCAAAAGACAGACGCCTACTCATCAACCTGCCATAAAAAGAGCTCAGCGCCTCATGCTCAGGCAGAGAAACAGCCCACGAAGCACCACAAATAACCATGGTAACAAAGTAGCTCAGCAAGAAAAGTCTCCAGAACTGAACTCGAAGGCATGGAAGGCTGCAATTTAAATGATAGAGAATTCAGACTGCACAAAAAAATTCCACGAGATACAAGAAAACTCAAAGGCAGTTCAGTGAGCTCAGGAATAAAAACAACAAACAAAAAGTACTTTACCAAAGAGATTGAAACTATAAAAAAGAACCAAACAAATTCTGGATCTGAAGAACTCAATAAATGACATGAAAAATGAATTAGAAAGCATTCATCCCAGATGGAAGAGAGAAGTAGCAAGCTCAAAAACAAATCTAAAAATTAGGGAGAGAGAACTGAGAGTTTAAAAAAATGAAAAAACTCTACAAGAACTACATGACTCCATCATAAAGAGCAGCATAAGCATAACAGGTATACCAGAAGACAGAAGCGAGGGAGGAGCGAACAGCATATGCAAACAACCAGTAAGAACTTACCAAACCTATAGAAAGAGCTGGGTCCTTGAATTCAAGAAGCTAACAGAAAACGTACTTATCTCAGTGCAAAAAGACCTTCTCTGAGACATGTTATATTAAACTGTCAAAAATTAATGACAAAGGAATTCTCAAGGCAGCCAAGGGGGTAAAAGGCTGTAACCTACAAAGGAAACCCCATTATCATCAGATTTTTCAGCAGAAACCTTACAAGACAGGAAAGTGGAATGAAGTATTTAAAATATTGAAAAAAAAAAAGAAACCACCAGCCAAGAATATACCCAGCAAAGTTCTTTAGGTATGAAAGAGAAATAAGGGCTTTTCCAGACATACAGAAGCTGAGAGGATTCACCACAAGACCTGCATCACAAAAGTGTTGAAAGGAGCTCATCTACCTGAGACAAAAAGGTAAAAGTGCACACAACTGTAAGATGACAGAAAGGAACGGGAAACAGCAACTCTGTCTCAGAATAGAATATTATAACACAAAGGTTAAAGAGAAAAAAACATTTTTTTAAAAGACTATGACTTCTGCAATTTGGAAATGAACACAGCATAAAAAAAGATAACTTGTAATAATAAAAACTGAGGAGAGGGTAAAAAGACTGAACTTGCACAAGTGAATGAAGATGCAGTCAGAAGAAAAAGGACTATAGTATGAAACCTTTTACATAAACCTAAAATGGTAACTGCAAAAATAAAAATCTAGAGCTGAGGCTTGTAACCAAAAAAAAAAAAGGAAACAAAAACATAAAAAACCACTAAACAGAAACACAAGATAAAAGAAACAATGGAGACACAGAGCAACCAGAAAACAAGATAAAAAGACAACAGTAAGTAAGCCCTCTTCTATCAATGTCGCCCTGAATGTAAATGGAATGAACTCACTAATCAAAAGGCACAGAGGAGCAGGATGGATTAAAAAACAAGACCCAACTAGATGCTGCTTCAGGAGATCCAACTCGGCTACAAAGACACAGGCTCAGAGTGAAGGGGAGGAAAATGACACTCCAAGTAAATAGCATTCAGAGAAAAGTGGGTATAGCCATACTTATATCAGACAAAATAGATTTCAAGATTAAAAAAAAAAAGATGAGAGACAAAGATGGGCATTTTATAATGATAAAGAGGACATAATGCTTATCAACATATACACACCCACCCTGGGAACACCAAAATACGTAAAGCAACTATAACTAAAGGGAGAAACTGACAAAAATATACTAATGAATAGTAGCAGACCCCACTGACAGCAATGGATAGATCACCCAGACAAAGTCCGTGAGGAGATATCAGCCTTAAACGACACAACAGACTAAATGGACCAAAATGACAAAATATACATTCTCTTTAAGTGCACTTGGAACATTCTCAAAGAGACCATATGTTTGGGCACAAAACTATTCTCAATAAATTTAAGAAGACTGAAATCACACCAAGCATATTTTCTGACCACAACTGTATAAAACTGGAAATTACAAGAAAGCTGGGAAAGCCACAAATATGTGAAGATTAAACAACATGCTCCTGAACAATGTTTGAGTAAAGAAGAAATAAAAGATCAAAAGATACAGAGACAAATGAAGGTGACAACACCGACATACCAAAACTTTGGTGATGCAGCAAAAGTGGAACTAAGACATTACAAGCCTACCTCAATAAACAAGAAAAATCTCAACCTAACATTACACTTTAAAGAACTAAACAAATGAAGCTCCTAGTAGAAGGAAGGAAATAATAAAAATTAAAGAAAAAATTTAACAAAGAACTGATTCTTTGAAAAGATAAAATTAAACCCCAAAAGACTAAGGAAAAAATAGAAAAAAAACAAATAAAATTAGAAATAAAAGAGAAGTTACAACGAACATGAGAAATACAAGAATACTATGAAAGGCTATACGCCACCAATTTGGATAACCTAGAAAAAATGGACAAATTCTTAGATATATATAACCTTCCTAGACTGAACCAGGAAGAATTAAAAAACCTAAATACACGGATCACTAATAAGGAAATGGAATCAGTAATCAAAAGCCTCCCGAAAAGCAAAAGTCCAGGACCAGACAACTTTACCAGTGAATTCTACCAAACATTCAGGAAAGATTTAATACCTGTTCTCAAACTTCCAAAAAACTGAAGAGTTTTAACACTTCCTAATTCATTTTATGATGCCAGCATTACCCTGATACCAAAATCAGGCAAGGGCAACACACACAGACAAAATTATAGGCCAATAACTCTAATGAACATAGATAAAAATCCTCAACAAAATACTAGCAAATTGAATACAACACATTAGAAGGATCATATATCATGACCAAGAGGGGTTCATTCCAGGGAAGGAAGTTTCAACATACACAATTCAATGTGATATACCACGTAAACAAAATAAAGGATATGCACACATATTAATAGATGCAGAAAAAGCATTTGACAAGATACAACATCCATGTATGATTAAAATGCTCAATAAAACAGGTATAGAAGAAAAGCACTTCAAACATAAAGGCCACTTTTGACAAAACCTTAGCTAACATCATAATAGTGAAAAACAAAGTTTTTTCTGAGATCAGACAAGGATGCTTGCTCTCACCATTGTTATTCAGTAGTATTGGAAGTTCTATCCAAAGCAATCAGGCAAGAAAAAGCTATAAAAGGCATCCAGATTGGAATAAAGAAGTAAAACTGTCACTATTTGCAGATGACATGATACCATATACAGAAACCCCTAAAGACTCAACCAAATGACTATTTTTATAAACAAAGTTGCAGGACACAAATCAATACCCACATGTGGACATCTGACTTATGAGAGGGCACTACAGTCTGTGGGGAAAGACACACACTTGGTGCGTGGAACTAGAATACCTGGTTATCTGGGAAAAAATAAAGGATACTGAAAGGATACTAAAGGACACATCAATTTCTGGTGTACTAGACATTTAAATGTGTGTGTGTATAGCTGGATAGATAACAGAGAATATCTTTATGACCATAGGATAGAGAGGAATTTACTGACACAAAACACCATAAAAGAAAATATTTGGTAAGTCTGACTACAGAAAAATTAAGAATGACTACTTACCAAAAGACACAATAAGAATGATAAGCTAAACAACAGAGAACTTTTTGGAACACATTTATCTTACAAGTGATTAGGATCCAAAATATATAAAGAATTCTTATGAATGAATAAGAAAAAATGGGAAAATGGCATGAACAGGCATCTCTCAGAAAACATGAAATTGCCCATCAACATATAAAAAGACTCAATCTCATTAGTAAACAGTATGATGCAAATTTTTAAAAAAAAGAACCTTAACCTAAATGTCATACCTTATACAAAAATTAAGTTAAAATTGATCATGGACTTAAATGTAAAATGTAAAACTACACAATTTTTAGAAAAAAACATAGGATATAATCTTTGGGATCTAGCACTAGGTAAAGAATTCTTAGAGATAACACTAAAAGCATAATCCATTAAAAAAAAAAAATCAGCAAACTGGACTTTTCCAAATTAAAAACTTTTGCTCTATAAAATACCCTGTTAAGAGGATGAGAAAATAAGCTACAGACTGGGAAAAAATATTCGTAAACCAAAAACTTGACAAAAGACAAGTACTTAGAATATATAAACTACTTTCAAAACTCAACAGTAAAAAAAAAAAAAAAAAAAAATC
>NW_006434441.1:1382412-1399469 GCF_000325575.1 Pteropus alecto
AAATGAATTTAAATACAGCTGTTAAAAGATAGAAAATGACAGAGATCTAAAAATATGACCATACTATATTCTATCTACCAAAACTTATTTCAAATAAAACAATATCGGTAAGTCGAAGTAAAAGTCTGGAAAAATATATCTTGAAACATTAATCAGAAAAAAGTAAGAGCTGAATATTAAAGTAGGAAAATCTCTAAAACTTAGAAACACACTTCTCAATAATCTATGTGTCAAGCAGAAAGTCTCAAGGGAAGTTCTTTGGAAAATGCATTGACCTGAAAAGAACTGAAAATACAGCATCTCAAAATATCTGAGACACAGCCAAAGCAGTTATAAAGCTAAATTTATAGCACTAAACACATACTTAGAAAAGAGGAAAAGTCTCTGATAAACCATTTAAACTCCCAACTCAAGGACCTAGAGAAACAATAGCAAATTAAACATGAAATAAGTAAATTGAGGGAAATAATAAAAAGCTGAAATCAGTGAAATTGAAAATAAAACAATGGAGAAAATCAATAAAACAGCTGATTCTTCAAAAAGATTAATGAAATTGAGGAATCTATAGCAAAACTGACTAAAAGAATTAGAAGAGATGCAAGTTACCAAGGTTAAGAATTAAACAAGGAACCACCTCAGATCTTGAAGACTGAAAAAGATAATAAGAGAATGCTGCCAACAAGTCTGCACACATAAATTTGACAACTTAGATGAAATGGACCATTTTCTTAAGAAGTATGAACTACCATAACTCATCCAATAGGGAATAGAGCATATAAATAGCCATGTAACTATTAAGGAAAATGAATTTATAATTTAAAAACTCATGAAAAAGAAATCTCCAGGTCCAGATGGTTTCACTGGAGAACTGTTCAAAGAAGAATTAAATTTCTACACAATCTCTTTCTAAAAATAGAAGTGGAGGAACACTTTTCAATAATGTTTATGAACCTAATATTAACCTTATTACCAAAAAACAAACAAGGACAGTCAAAGAAGAAAGAGAACTGCACAGCAGTACCCTCATGAATATAGATGGAAAAGTCTGTAACAAAATAGTAGCTTATAGCATTCAGGAATTTATAAAAAGAATTATACACTATGACCAAGTGGGAATTATTCCAAATATGCAAGAACTATTTTAATACTTGAAATTTTAATCAATGTAATCCACTATATTGAGACTAAAGAAGAAAAATCACATGATCATAACTGTCAATGCAGTAAAAGCTTTTGACAAAAATTTAGCACTGTTCATGATAAAAATTCTCAGAAAAATGAGAATAGAGGGTAATTTTCTTGACCTAATAAAGAGCATCTACAAAAATCCTACAGCTAACATTATATCAATGGTGAAAGACAAAATATTTTTCCTGCAAGACTGGAAATAAACCAAAGATATTAGTTCTCACCACTCTTATTCAACATCATGCTGAAAGTTTGAGCCAGGATAATGTGTCAGTAAAAGGAAATAAAAGACATATGGATTGAAAAGGAAGGAATAGAATTGTCTTCTTCTTTGTAGATTATATGATTATATAGAAAATTACAAGAAATATACAAAAAAATCCTAGAGTAAATGACTTCAGCAAGATTGCAAAATAAAAAATAAACATACAAATATCAACCATGTATCTTTTAGTAGCAATGAACATGTAGATAATGAAATTCAAAATAAAATATTCATATTTACTTAAAACAACAACTTTGGTATAAATTTAACAAAACATGAACATGATTTTATACGTTGTAAAGTGCAAAATGCTAATGAAAGAAATTAAAATCTATATAAATGGAGAGATATACCCTATTCATGGATTGGAAGACTCAGAATTGGTACAGTAACTATGTCAGTTCTCCCCAGGTGGGTATACAGGTTTAATGCAAATCCTGTCAAAATCTCAGTGAGATTTTTTCTTAGTATGGACAAGTTTATTCTAAAGGTTATATAGAAAGGCAAAGGAACTAGAGTATAGAATAGCTAAAACAATTTTGTAAAAAAGTAAAGTCAGAATAATCAATCAAGACATTATATAGCCATAGTAAGGCTGTGTGGTATTGATGAATAAATAGATACATAGACAAGTGGAACCCAGAAACAGACCCACAAATGTGTCCAACTTATTTTCAACAAAGATGCAAAAACAATTCAATGCAGGGAAGATAACCTTTTCAATAAAATGGTGCTGGAGGAAGTGGATAGCCAGAGGAAAATAAATTATGCTCAACCTCACAGCTTATACAAAAAAATTAACTCAAATTAGATCATCTTAAACTTAAATGTAAAATGTAAAGCAATAATACTTTTAGGGGGAAAAAATAGAAATTTTTGAGATCTAGGAATAGACGAGGAATTCTTAGACTTGACATCAAAAGCATGTTTCCTAATAAGAATAATAGATAAATTCAACTTCATCAAAATAAAAAACTTTTGCTTAAGAAAAGACCCTGATGATAGGATGAAAAGACAAACTATAGACTGGGAGAAATATTTATAAACCCCATATCTGCAAATGGACTTGCATCTAGTATATATAAAGAACTCTCAAAACTCAACATTGTAAAAAAAAAAAAAAAAAAAAATCCAATTAGAAAATAGGCAAAAGATAGGAACAGATAATACATTAGCTATTACATTAATGCATATGCGATGTCACTACATACATACCAGAATGGCTGAAATTAAAAATCAGAACACCAAATGCTGGCCAGGATTCGGAGAAGCTGGATCACTTGGATGCTGCTGGTGGGGATGTAGAATGCTAGACACACTGGAAAAGCTCAACAGTGCCCTTTAAAACTTAAATGTGCAATGACCATACAACCCATGAACTGTACTACTGGACATTTACCTCAGAAAAGAAAATCAATGTTTACACAAACATCTTTGATGAATGTTCACAGCAGCTTTTTTATTTATTTATTAACCAGAAACTAGGATCCACCTAGATGTCCTTAATTGGGACAATGAGCATGACATGGAATACCACACAGCCACCAAAACGGATGAACTTTAACATACGCAACAACCTGGATGAATCTCTAGAGCATTATGCTGAGAGAAGCCAATCCCAAATGGTCACCTACTGTATGATCCCATTTATATGACAATCTTGAAACAACAAAATTAGAGATGATGACAAATATTAGTGATGCCAGGAATTAAGATATTGCAGCCAGGTGGGTGGGTTTGGCACTAAAAGGGTAGTTGGGGGGTGATCCTGGTAGTGGTGCGACAGTTCTGTCTGGATCATAATGGTGGACAAAGACACACAGATGGTACAGAACCCTACACCTCACACCTAGCGTCCAATCCCTGGCTTGATACTGTAGCCACTGAGGAAAACTGTAAAGGATACCTCTATCTTTGCAATTCCTATGAATCTGTTATCTCAAAATAAAAAGTTAAGGAAAAAAAGTAATAGTTCTAAATGCAAGCTGGTATCCTGGATTGGGTCCTGCAACTAAAAAAGGACATTGGAAAAATTGGTAAAATCCAAATAAGGTGTAATCCAGTTAATAGTTTTGTACTGATATTAATCCTTTAGCTTTGATAAAGGTACCAAGTGACATAAGATGTTAACATTAGGGGGCTGGATAAAGGGTATATGGAACTCTTGTGTCAATCTAAAATTATTTAAAAAAAAAAAATCCTGATGCTCAGATCAATTATATCCTCCCTGGGGTAGGCCCCAGGTATCTGTGCGTTTAATTTGCCAGGTGATCCTAAAGTTCTGGAGATGATTTTAAAGCAGCCAGTCCTCACGTGGCATCAGCAACAAGTTCTGCGGCTTCAAGCGGAACGCCATGTCTGGAAGTAGCACAGCTGCCCGCAGACCAGCACGAGGGCCGAGCTCCTCAGGCAGCGCCTCAGCCTTGTACAACTGTTTCCCACCTGGGATTCTGCCTTTGGAGAGTCCCCTGAGAATAGCTTCTAGTGAGCACACCACTGTTATTTGGCCTTCATTCCCAGGAAGGACCCAAATTCCTTCGAAGAAGTTTCCAGAAACCCTCCTCCCTCCCTCCACATCCACCCTAAGATCTTAGGTCCCCATGGTGCCCCAGCCTGTACGCAGCTGCATGGTGGAAGGGACACAGAGGCGAACCAAGAAAAAAACGAATGTCTTCTTGTTCCCGCTTCTCTAAACCCCCCAGTGAGGGCCAGGAAAAAAGCAGAGCTTGAAATGTTCGAAAGAAACTCAGATTTGTGTTCTTTCTTTAAAGAAAGGAGACAGCGACTGACCTGGTCCTCATCCAACCCTTCCCCTTCCCCATCGTTGCTGTCCACGCACAGCGTGGCCACGTCCCTCACATAGGTACAGGAGGGAAAGGTGATAGTCTCCTTGGGATCTGACGACCAAAGGACTACAGGCAACATAACGAGCACTTCCTCCCACACGTGACCTCTTATTAAAACAAGTGACAACACCGTTAGTGGCAACTCAGCAGGACAGGCAGAGGTGCAGTAGGAAGAGCAGGCCACCTCAGCCCCCAAAGGCCAGCTGGCACGCTCAGGGCTCTGGAAGGGGTCAGAAAAGCCACCTCCACAGGAGGGAACAGGGCTAGTGGCACAGACTTGTGGGGGATCGTGCTTCTAGGTTTGGCACACGGGACAGGGGTGTGCTTTGAAACACAGCACTGTCAGGGACACCACAAAGTTAACGTGGCCAAGGCCACGGGTGTGAACCCCCAGCCAGACTGGTGCCCCTGGCTGGCTCAGCGCTGCCGGCAGCAGAAGGCTGCAAGTTAGAAGCCAGGAGTGTGGGTCACAGCCAACTGAAGGCAGGAGTTGTGCACTCTCGTCACAACTTGGCCTCAAGAGGTACAGAGACACTGCACCATCAAAGGGAGAAAGCTAGGCCCAGGGACTAGACAGGACGGTGGGCCTTTCACTCCCTTTGGAAGCAGGCTTGAGGGCTGTGCCTGAGTGAACCCCATATCCTCGAGGTCATGGACCTGCTGAAGGCTCCTGACATGACTCTGCTTCTGAGGATAGCCCAGGACCCATATCTCTAAGGCCATCTAAAACGTGGCCTGGAGCAAGTATGGCCAGGCTGGCAGGAAATGACTCCTCTTCCTCGTTGGCTGGGCTCTCTCCATTCCCCATGTGCTGGTCTCATCTTCACACCTGGGGCCGCCTGGAAAGCAGGTAAAGTGCTAGGCTCCGCCCCAGGCTCTCCTCCGCCGGAAGGGCAGGCCTACTCTGGTCAGACCCTGGGGGAGGGAGGAGTTAATATCAGAGTTCGAGGTGTGTGACAGCACTCTTCAGCATATGCAGGAAGGGGCAGGTCTGGCAGAGAAGCCTCAAGAGGAACCGAGGCAGAGCGGGTCCAGTTCATTTAGGAAAATGGTCAGCCTGACCCCATGTCACAAGACACACCACTGCGAGGGCAAGTGTCACCAAGAGGCAGGAAAGCGGGGGCCAGGAGTTCTGTCCGGGAAGGGGCTTTAGTCTCCAAGGCCATGCAGGTATTTCATGAGCCCTCCTGTCTTCTAGAGAAATGGAATGAATAGTGGCAAGAAGGGACAGGAAGGGCCCACACACCCCCGTGGAGAGATACCTCGCCCCTCCCAGCAGCTGACAGGCTAGGAAAGGAACACACAGAGGAAGTGAAGGGAGGATATTTACCTTGGGTGTTTTCTTAAAACAAAAAATGCTCACTAGTCCATAGTCAAATATCAACTGCAGTTTCCAAATGTGCCAAAGAGGGAAAGGTCTACTGGGAAGGCTGGAGAGAGCAGAGAGAGAGACGGGAGGAGACGAGCTATGGAGCCCTACCTGGCAGTCTCTGCCCGGCCGCATTATGGGGACAGATGCTGGCTTGGCGCAAAGCCCAGGGCAGAGGCGCATGGACACCCCGCTTCCTGCTGCTCAGGACGTGAGGGCTGGGGGTGCATCCACCAGGGACCTTTCCCGGGAGGGACACCAGGCCATGAACGCTCCACGTGTAGGAGTCCCTGCCAGTCTCAAATGGCAAGCCGGGGCAAAAAAACGTTTCTCTAAAGGGCCAATATTTTCAGGTTTTGCAGGTCACGTGGTCGCTCTGCCAACTCAGCTCCGTTGCTGCAGCTCAAAGGTAGCAACATGAACAAATGGGCAGGTCCCGTTAAACTGTTTTCAAGAACGGCCAGTGGGTCCGATCCGGTCCCTCATCCATTAGGCGTCAGTAAAGGCACTTCCTGCCAGTGACTCCCCACGCCCAAGCTGCCCAAGCGGTTCTGACCTGCACAACTGCAGCAGTGCTCCAGTGACATCTCCACGCAAGCAATGATACGAAGCCCGAAGCCCTCCAGGCTAACGAGGAAACCGCAGCGAGACCCCAGGGGCCGAGGCCAGGAGCCAAACGACAGGCCAATGACAGGCCGCATTTAGGGGAAACAGCCAACAGTATGGCTACAGGACGGGACGGTGACTGTTACAAAAGGAGAATGGCCCCCAGCCGCCATAAATTACTCTCTAGAGCTGGGGTCCCCGAGCCTTGGGCCGTGGACCAGTACCAGTCCATGGTCTGTTAGGAACTGGGCCGCACAGCAAGAGGTGAGTGGTGGGGGAGCAAGCAAAGCTTCATTTGTATTTGCAGCCACTCCCCAGCGCTAGCATCACTGCCTCAGCTCTGCCTCAGATCGCCAGGCATTAGATTCTCATAGAAGCACCGGTCCCTGGTGCCCAAAAGGATGGGGACTGCTGCCTTAGAGGACTGCCCAGTGAACAGCTGAAATCAAAAAAGGATTTTTAAGAACTGGGAATGTGACCAGAGATGAAACAAATAGAACACTATTATTCTTAGATTTGAATCTGTCCCCTGAACGTGACACACAGTCTGGGTAGCGGATGGAGCCAGGAAAGCACCCACGTGAGAAAACCAAAATTGAGTCTCACATCAAAACGTCCTGGCTTTGGAAGCCCCTGTGGTGGGGCAGACCTCTGCACAAGGGGCATGCCACAGAGCCAGGGACCACCACAATGGTGCATATTAGCAGAACCAGCCCTGGGAAGTGGCGTGGATGTTCCTTCAGAAGCAGGACTGAAGCAGTGCACCCCATCCGGGACCCCTTTCCCAACCTCCAGAGACTGGGCCCTGCATGGGTTTTTGGTCCCTCGTACCTGCACGTCATCTTCCAGAAAGTACCTTTCTACTATGAGAACACATGTATGGCCAGTGTGTGCCCAAGCAGCACTGTTCCCTGTGAGGCCTAGAGGCACAGGCTCCGAGCCAGTGCTGAGCCTGCCTCTCTGCTCCAGCCCTAACCTGGAAAGGGGGCAGGATGACAGTGCCCTCAGGCCTCAGGGAGTGTTCTCAGAAGAGCTGGAACACGCCAAGTGCAGCGCCTGGCGGAGAGCATGCTTGCTGAGTGCCTGTGCCCACAGCAGGGGAGGGCTGAACCTGTGGCCCACAGTTCCTCCAGTGCCTCTCTGAAGCCCACCCACTCCTCGGGACTGCTGAGCCCTGGAGTACCTCCAGCCCAGCCAAGGCACTCCATCACAGAAAAGAACCTTCTGAAATAACAAGGACAAGAAGGTGCCCAGACGGTGACGACTCCTTCCCAAAGCCCACTCTTCACAGGCACCTTATGCTAAGGGTGGGACTTGTCTTCCAACATGGTCTTGCTATCCACAGTAAGACCTGTGTAGGAACATGCTTTTGATGTACATGTGACCCGACCACACACCTCAGCAGGTGCCCTTCCAAGCTGGGATGTTGTCCACAGGCACCCACCTTCTAAGACAGGCCCAATGGTGACTCAAATCCTCTTCCAGGTGACCTAACCTTAAAAGGCCAAGAGAGCGTCTGAACTTCACCTTATTCTTGTTCAGCGACTATTCTCTAGTCAACCATCGTAACAGGCCCTTGAGAGAAAATGTTGAATTTCATACACTCCAGCACCCTCTGGCCACAGCTCAGTGTCATCTCAACTATTAAGAACAGTAAGGAGGAGGAAGGATAGGGAGAAGGGAGAGAGAAAGAACACAGGGCAGACAGCACAGGCATGTGTGCCAGCAGCAAGGACCGGCAAGGGCAAGCGACCTCCGGGCTGATGCGTGGGTGCAGCTCACCTCTGGCTTCGGCTGTCCTGTTGCTGAGGAGCCTGGCCTGGCTGCCTTAGACAACCTGGAGACCCGTGTCCTCTGGGGTCTGCGGCAGGTTCTGGGCTTGGGTAGCCAGGAGTGCGTTGAGGTACTGCAGCTGCGTGACCTGGAGAATAGACAGTGTTATGGGCAGGTGTAGCTCGTTAAGCCAGATGGCAAAGGGGAGGCAAAGGTCACACCCTCCTGCCCACAAGCACCTGAACCAGGTGGGAAAGTCAGACTCAGCAGGATGAGGATAAAGGGAGAGCCGTAAACTGGCTGAGGGCAGAGAGGAGCCATCAGCTCTGTTCTAAGGCCTCAGAAGAAAACCAGGCACCCAGGACTGACTACCGGTGGGTGGAGGGACCTCTGGGGAGCCAAGGCCATCATTCTGCAGAGCAGGTTCGAGGTCTGCTCTGGGAAGTCTCAGATCCATCGGACTTCACTCTCAATCCACATAAGCTAGTGACCTGGCCCCTAAGGACACATAGTCTGGCCCGAGGACACAAAGCTGGTTAGAAGCCAGCAGCAATGAGCAGCCCAGACCATCACCTTGATGAACTGCAAGTCGGAGAGGGCCCTCACGGTGTAGTCAGGACAGTACGTGGATAAACAGGTGCCATCAGCTGGCTCGGGCTGCAGGTCATGGTAGAGGGGCTGCAGCGAGGACACTGGGGACTGGTGAACTGGCAAAAGGAACCACTAGTGATAAGGAGGCCATGCTAGGCGGTGGGCAGCCCCACCCTAGTGGGGACAACTGCAGTTTCTGAGACTGCCCACACGTCACCCTTGAGAGAGACTTTGCCAGGAACTGTGGTAACGTGGCAAACACACTCACCCCCCCAGGGAAAGGCTTTACAGGGATGGAAGGCAGCAGCCAAGACGAGCCCCAAAACAAGCCGCCCTCCCCCATGCGTGGCCGAGAGGGGAAGAAGGCCAGCAGGCCCTGAAGCGGAGTGCCCTGCAGGGGGCGTGGGCACTGGAGGACAGGGCCGGACCCTGGCCCTGGAGCCCCAGCTTTCACCCCGACAAGGGGTCTGCAGCTCACCCGAGGACGGCACTGTCAGGGCAGACACGCCATAGTAGGTGAAGGCCCCGTTCTCGAACTTGAGGCCCTCCTTCCCAATCTCCACCTCCACCCTGCCCTGGGTGAGGGGAGACAGGCGCACACAGGTTACCCTTCCTCCCGTCCAGTTATGCGGGGCTCCCTCTCCCAGGCGCTCCCTTGTTTTCCAATCTGGCTCCCAGTCACCTGCAAGATGAGGATGAAGTAGTCCACCGGCCGACTGCGCTGGTACAGGTAATGGTGTGCAGCCAGGCGGTCATGCTCATCAAACATCACCTCCTGGCTAACGCTCGGGTGCCTCAGCAGGTGCAACAGGACCGTCTCAGAGACTCGCAGGGGGCTGAACACGTCCACCTCTGCCCACGGCAAAGAAGGGCCGTGTCCGCCAGGCCCACGGCAGCCTGTGTAACCACACCGACTCCCGATGCCCATGGGCCTAGTCCCTTTCCCACCACAAGAGGACCGGGCAGCCACATGTACCCACAGGTGGCACTGGCCTGGCCCTGGCTCTTGGCCATCTGGCAGAAAGGAGCCGCCCTTCAGGTGACCCAAGTGTTCTGGAGTGTCTCTGCTGACAGGGCTGCAGGGAGCAGCAGAGGCTCTCCCGAACGCTCTCCAGCTTACTGGGGACAAGAACACTCAGGCTCTGCCCTGGGGGTCCCTGGCCCACCGGACAGTGAGTAAGACAGCGGGCACAGGCTCACCAATCACCCTCACCTTGGGAAAGGAAGCGCTGGGTGGCTAAGAGCAGCTGAGGTGAGATCTTCACTTTGCACCCCTCACCAGACTCCTTGAACAGGGAGCAGTCCTCCTTCCGCCTGGCAGGGGCACTCAAGGAGGCCGGCTTCTTCCTCACTGAGATGTCCCCTGGGGTGGCGAGCAGGAGGCCAGCTTAGGCACCAGCAGCCCGCCCACCAATACGACTAAACTAAGGGGCAGGTTGCCCGCCCCCCTCCACAGGCCTGGGGGTCCTAGGGCAGAGGCTCATCAGCGCCCCGGGGACATATCTTTGGCATGCTTCTTGGCTGGCGCTCAGCTGCCATCCACACACCATGATCCTGGTATCCAAAACAGAGGAGCAGTGGCCCACACTCCAAGTACACCCCAGAAGTACTGGAAGGGCAGGTGCCTCTCCCTGGAACTAGGTTATGCTGACACGCCATCAGAGCGCCAGTGACAACAGGCACTCTGGTCAATAAAAGACCACTCGCCTTGAAGGCAGGCACACTGGAGGGTCCCTAGTGCTGCACAGCAGCAGCTGAACTAAAGGTGCTGCATTGTGGACACATGCATGGACAAAGCGGTTCACTTGACAGCACAAGGGTGGGTGTCCCACTGTCCCAAGTGCCATGTGAGGCTCCCACTATCACGTGTGGGTTCTGTGTCCACCCTGCAGACCTCAGCCACTATCCTATGAAACATGCTTCTAAGACGACAGGCCCAGAACCACGTGCTGGGAAGGCCCTCTCGGCAGTGAAGAACGGGCTCTTTGACAGGATGCTTCCATAATGTACAGAAGCACCTAAGAAGCAACAGGAGTGAGGAGGAGACTGGGAAAGGTCATTAATGGGAAACAGGCGGAACCCTAAGTAGGCACTGGGGCCACCAGGGCGTCAGGCACAGGTGCGAGCACCCTGCCAGGAGCCAGACTCACGAGGGCCCTCCGACTCGTCCAGGATCTCCGACTTGATGACCTCCTCGATGACGTCCTCCAGGGTGACCAGCCCCAGGACCTCATAGAAGGGGTCCCCTTCACCCTCGTTGTTCACCTTCTGCACGATGGCCAGGTGGGACTTCCCTGGGGGAGGGGACGCGCATGTCGCAGCCTGCTGGGCCTCCCCTATGTTTCCTGGTCCAGTCTGGAACAAGCTCACCCAAGGGACAGACACTGACGTTTGTGTTCCTACAACGTGACACGCCCTGAGCACAACTCTTCCAGATTCTTACTGGTCTCACTTCACATGTGAGAAACTCAACCCCAGACCCTGCACTCACCTGCACAAGGCCACCGGTGGCAGAGCTGCAGTTAGGCCCCAGGCTGTGCAGCTCCAAGCAGAGACCCTGGCTTAGAAAGACTGCGGGCCCAGGGTGCCGACTCCAGAAACACAGGCTTCCACGGTCCAGCAACTAAAGGGCCAAGGGTGCCCTCAGTCTGACTTTCCTAGGGCAGTATTCCCAATTATGAACTGCCTTTTACTTCCAGGTCACCCAGGGGAACAAAGATCAATGGTAGCCAGCTAGTCAGACGCAGGAATACCCCCACCTCTCCAGCAGTATTTCTTCACTCGCTTGTTTAGTAAGGAAATGTAAGCTTGAAAAAGCCCATTCCTCAGAGTGTTGGGGAATGTTGAAGAAAATTCGGCAATTTGCCCTGCTTAACTAAGTGCTCTTTATCTATAAAACTTTATACTTAGCCAAAAGAAACACAATGAAAGCTACACATGTAATTTAAAATTTTTGAGTACTTACGTTAAAAAAAAACAAAGCAAGTGAAATTAATTCAAAATATATTGTAATTAACTCAGTATAGCCAAAATACCACTTGAACATGCAATTGCTATAAAACTGTTAATAGATGTTTTACTCTTCTGTAGCAAGTCTTTGAAGTTGGCTTTGTCTGCACCTACCAGGCCTGGACCTGCACCTGAAGGGGGTACTTGCTTCAAGAACTTTTGCTGAAGAAAAAATTCAAGTTCCCTAATTCGTGTAGTCCTTCTCTACCACCTTGGGTTTAATAAGTGTTGCAGTTAGAAACGTCCTGTGGCAGGTGACACTCGCCTCAGTGCAGCCCTAGCAGTCAGCACACAATGCCCAAAAGTGGAAGGAAGGCAGGTATCAGGACTCAAAGATATTGCTGTATTGCTACTGCTATCACTAGACCACTGACCAGATGATAGAGAAAATAGGCTGTAACAGAATGAAAATATCACACTTACTGCACATCATCAAATCTCAGGTGCACAGACAGCCCGTTTGACCACAGGCTGGAACACGCACCGTGTGCAGTGCTCACCGTGTGTCAGCTGCCCAGGGAGGTCCTTGGTTCTGACCTCACCGAGTCCCCCAATGACCCTCTGACACTTACAGCATCATCACTCCCATTCCAGAGTGTGCAGAGAAAATGTGACCACAGTTCAGTGATCCACCCAAGTACAAAACCAGACCCGAACACAGGCAGAGGACTCCGAGTCCATTCTCAACCCCCACCGAGAACAGACCAAGTCTTCACAGACCTTCCCTTCTCGGGACACACACAGGGCCCTTATCTTCTAGAGGATGCCCTAATATCCTCAGACAAAAATTAAAGGTGGAAATGGCCACGTCGCGTTGTCTCTCTTTTCCGGTGGGGACACTGGAGAAAGAATCACCTATTGCAGCTAAGGCAGAGGCGCTGAATGGGGACGCAGCAGCACTCCCAGACGCTTCCGCCCCTTAGTATTTGTCTTGGGAATGGCTCCATCTCTACAAGGGCCACAGCATGCCACATGACACAGACGTGTCAGGAGGCTACGACACAACACACGATTCTGGCCAGCACTCCGCTCAGATTCCAGAACCAAAGCCCGGGACCCCAGATGGCCATATAGGGGCACACAGGACCCATTTCAGCTCCCTCTGCCAGAAAGCCAGTCGCTTTGGTAGGCTACCTACATAATGGACTGAATCCTCCCTTGCCTTCACACTTCTATGAAACAGGCACAAATTTCTCAGTGAACTGCCACACGAAAGACCCCTGAAAACAGTGGCCATGTGATTTCACCTCAAGACAGAATGTTTGATGGGCCCCAAAGGCAGTCATGAGCAAGGGAGCTGGAGGGATAAAGTTTGTCATCTGATGAGATAAAATGCTCTGAAAATGTGAAGCCCCGCTGGCAGGCTGCCAACACAGTGGCTGCAGGCTCTCAGAACCACAGAGGCAGGTGGTGCATCTCAACAACATCAACCAGAAAGCCCTAGAAAGCTCTATGGAATTAATTTCAGCTAGTTAAGAGGCCAAGGGTCCTCATCAATTATATGGACACTAGAGGGCATTTCCAGAATGCCTAGTTTCTTAGGATGTTCTTAAAACTGCAGTTGAAGTTTAAATTACTCTGCTTTCTCTTTTGTTTTTTAAAGCAACTGTCTACATCTGTCCTATAAGAAAACAGGTTGCTAACATTCCCCTCACCAGGTCTGACCTTTAGAGATGTGGTTTCTGACAATGAACCAGAACATAGGTGGCTTAAAGTAGAGACTGACAACTCACCCCCCCAAGCCCTCCTCTGGCTGGATGTCCTTGAATTGACTCATGAAGGATTAACAGAGAAAGCAGGAGTTGATGGCTCTAAAGAAAACACAGTTACTTACCACAGCTCCAAAGTACACACTCTTCCTGGTAACGTTCACATAAAATAATTGGTGTCACCTTAAGTCTGCACAAGGACTAAGGGTGCCTCACTGGAGAAGGCAGCCATAATGTCCAGCAGACACTTCTGGACCTCAGAGTAACAGTAAGGCAGCTACGGGCTAGCATCATGCTGCATGGTTCTCCACAGCTGGATGGCCATGTCAAGCACAGGTGAGGCTTCTCACCTGGTGGAAAGTCTACCCCGGTGCCAACTCCACTAGGTCCTCTTTCAACACCCATTTAATCCCACCCCTTCCTATCCCAGCCTTGGCTCTCCAGCTACTCTGTCATCTGTGTATCTCATGCCTTTCACTACACCATTTCACACTACGGCATCCAATCTGTTCTCACAAATGACAGGGTACCCTGCTTGCTGGAACCTGATGATACAACACTGGCCTTGTCTCCTGGTCACCCTCTTTGCCTTGGTAAGTAGTCTCTTCCCCTGGCTTCCAGAATGTTCCAAGCTGCTGGCTCTCCTTAGCAGGCCTCTCCTCTGCACCCTCCCCCAGGACCTGCTTATGACGCCCCATGGGTTTAGGCTTTCCACTCCCCTCGTGTGGTAGAGGGACCACGTCTACACCCAAGACCAGACTTTCACCTCCACTCTGGTTCTTCGCTTCCAATTCTGTCCCTCGGTCTCCGCCTGGAGCCACCACACAGACTCCAAGGTCCAGGACAAGCCCAGCCCTCTTCCCTGCTGGGCTTCACCTCAAGGAAGGAAAAAACTCAGACTGCTTTCCCAGCTCTTCCCAAGCCCCTCAACCAACCACGAACCCTCCCAATTCCACCCCAAAAGGCCCTCTTGGGTCTCCCCTCCAAGATCCTGTGCATCACTTGGCCTGCCATTCTCTCCTGTGTACCCCAAACCACAGGTCTCTAATCTGTCAGTGCTGCTCCACTCACAGGCATCACTCCAGTGTCAGGTCCAGCCCTTCCAGGGTCTCAAGCTGGGAGGCAGCAGGGCCAGATGTAATGAACCCTCCCTTGCTTACTCCAGGCCCAGCACTGTTGGCCCCTAGGCCAGCACAGCCCCAGAGACTACAGTGGCCCAGATGGAGTACTTACCACCAGGAGACCCAAAAACGGCACTTTCTGGAGAGCCCAGAAGCACTCAAGAGATTCCCTGGCAGAGTTGTCCAGAGGTAGTAGTCTACTAGCCAATTTGAGGAGTCAGCACAGTAGAAAGTTAGAGAGGCTAATTTTGCAACACCCAAACCTCAGGAAAAATTAGAAAAAAAAGTTTGAAAACCGACTCAAGGGCAGGACAGTGGATTAGTGGTTACCGGAGAGAAGGGGCGAAGAGGGACGGTAGATAGGGGTAAAGGGTGTCAAATATTTGGTGGTGGAAGGAAATTTGACTTTGGGTGCTGGACACAAGATGCAACATACATATGAGATATTATTAAATTGTACACTTGAAATCTATTTGATTTTATTAACTAATGTCACCCCAATAATTTTAACTTAAAAAAAAGCCAAAAAATTGAAACAACCCAAATGTTCCTCAACTGATGAATGAACAAACAAAATGTGATACATCAAAAAAAAAAAAAAAAAGAAAAAGAACTTTGAAAACCACTAGTATCTGGAACACAGTTCATGCAGACATCACCCCAAAGTCTTGCTCAGAAAGCACCTACCTCCCTGGTGGGCTTTGGGGCCAGGAAACCTCACAGCTGCCGAGAAGGTCAGGCTTTGCTCATCTCCTGGCTACATATGTTATGCAGCCTTTGGGGTCAAGCCCACCAAGAATTCTGGGCTGTCCCTCCATGCCCATCCTGCAGTTCAGGTCTGATAAGTATGGCTGGAGACCCAGGAAAGCCAAGCTCTGGGGAGCATGCCCAAGCCTAACCACACAAAGGACTGCAGAGGAAGCCACACCTTCACGCTTGGAGTGTGGGTCTGTTTTATCTGCAACCTCAGAGTTGCTCAGGTACAGCAAGGTAAAAGAAGAAGATGAAAAATGTGGAGTGAAGGGAGAACCTGAGAGACCTTACTCAAGGTTAAAAAGGGGAAGTTAAAAAAAAGAGAAACCAAATTAGCATCCATTAAGTTGCTTTTGGCAAAATCAAAGTGGAAGTTTCTTGCACATCTGTATTTTCGAATTGCTCCCTTTTCTGCCATCAGGAAGGCATCAGCCCATCAGCGACCTTAATGACCTGGAAACATCACAGGTCCTGCTTATCTGACAGTACAGGCATCCCTCCTCCAACTGAGCTTCACAGCTGTTGCGTTTTTCAGAAATTAAAGCCAAGACTTTCTTCTAGCAAAAAGTATAGGACTCGTATTATTGCTGTGGTACAGTACTCAAGCCCCACTACCCGAGGTCACCTAATAGCATCCAGGCATCAAGGGACTACACTCTTTTCCGTGTTCTTTTAGTTTCTATCAAAGAGTTTAGACGTGCTACAAAGTCCACAAAAAATGACCCGGAGAGGAAAAGGGCTGGAAGTTGGAGCTTAGTGGACATATCTCCCTGAACTAGGGGCCTTCCAGAAAAAAAGTTTTGCTATTTACAGCACTGTGCCCACCCTCTAAACGATAGCCTTTAAATGACACTTCGGAAAGTCATTCAGAACTACAAGGCTATCTTCTTTAAAAAGACATTTAGAGGTCTTACTGCCCTCTAGAGGGCTGGAACCCTCTCCTTGAGGCTTCCTTAACCCCCACCCCTTTTCTAGCGGAGCGCGCAGGCCTTCGAGTCCGCTCCACGATTCCCAAACATTACCTCGCTTGAACTCCTCGAGAACTGCGTCCAGCTTGGTGTCGTTGAAGACGAAGTGGAGCGGGTGGTTGTAGAAACGGGTGATGGTGCTGAGGGGCGTGCAGTCTTCGGGGTCCACAAAGGCCAAGTCCTTGAGGTAGAGCATGTCCACAATGTTGGAGCGCTCCTCCTCGTACACGGGTATGCGCGTATGGCCACTCTGCATGATGCTGGCCAGGACACCGAAGTCCAGCACGGTGCCGGCGTCCAGCATGAAGCAGTCCTCGAGAGGCGTGAGCACATCCTCCACCGTCCGGCAGCGCAACACGCCCTTGCTGAGGTCACTGTAGGGATCGCCGCAGCCGCGCGCCAGCTCCAGCACGCGCTCGCGCAGCCGCCCGGGCCGCGACGCCAGCTCCAGCAGCTGCCCCACCGGCAAGGCCACGGGGAGGGTGAGCAGCACGGCCAAGCGGCTTAGCGCCAGCGCGCGCGGAGCCAGAGCCAGGGTCCAGCGCCCGCTCACCGTGGCCGGCAGCACCTCAGCTACCAAGAATGCGAGCCCCGCACTGCCCAGCACGGCGGGCACGAGGGGTACAGCAACCCGGCCACCCCCGCCTGCGCCAGACCAGACACAACCAACAGCGCGCCCAGGGCGCAGCACGCCCAGCGCCGCGCCGGCTCCAGGCGTCGCGCTGCCGCGCGCTCCTCTTCCGAGCCATTCTCGCGCAGAATCTGCAGCTCCGCGGGCGCCAGCGCCAAAGCACTCAGCTGCAAGCCCCGTGCCAGCGCCGCGAGCGCCAGCAGCCCCGCCGCCCCCAGGCCCAGCGCC
>NW_006434441.1:1399830-1430856 GCF_000325575.1 Pteropus alecto
GCACCTGCCCCCAGCGCGCCCACGCCGTGCCCGCAGTGCCGGCCTGCTCCAGGCAGACGCCCAGCACTCTTGGGTCCGGTGCCGCCTCCCCGGCCGTGTGGCCCAGGCAGAGCGCGGCCATCACGCAACCCAGCAGCCCTGCCGCCGCCGCCATCGCCCGCCGCCCTCTCTTGGCCTCCGCGCAGCCTACCTCCGCCTCCACCGGCCAATCGGCGCCGGCCTCGCGTCCCCTCCTCCAATGGGCGGTGCGCGAGGGCGGGCCCAGGCCGTTAGGCTGCGCCGGCGCGTAAACAAGTGGCGCGGGCCGGGGCGACCGGGGGGCGGGCCTCGCGCTCGGAGAAGGCGGGGCCAGGAGTCGGGGCGGGCAGCAGCGGGCGGAGGTCTCAGTGGGAGGGCGGCATACCGCTTTCTGAGGCAAGGCCTGGCTATCAACGGCCTCGAGGCAGGACAGCTGAAGGGAGAACCGGGACTGAGCATCGGGAAGCTAAGGTTCCATTCCGTAGGATGTCGTGAGGGAGTCTGTCCCCGCTGCAGGTCCGGGCACGGGGACACTGCCCCTGGAGGGAAGGACGGAAATGCGCGCCATCACTACGCCCCCGGACCCTCGCAGCTACTTCATGTCATTATTTTCCAGGAGAAAAGTGAAGCGTGAGTCGGCACGGAAGTTGACTTCCAGCGCGACCTGCCTTCTACTCCCTCATCCCCCAGCCCCTTTCAGAGACCTGTCAGAAATGCCTAGATCTGCCCCTGCACTTCACCGCTTCCCGGGTCTCAGGCTCCCAGGGAAAATGACCTGTAACTCATTGTGTTGCGGAAACCTTTGGACACTCACTCGGAGCGACTGAGTCACACCGACAATCTTCTGGACTGTCGTGCCTCGGACCTGAATGAAGTTCAGGGTGAAGGGGTCACGAGTACTTTCCTGCTAAGCAGAAGCCTCGCCCATTGATACCTCACCGGCTTTTTTCCAGTCCCTTGGTTAGTCACAGCATCAATGGAGACACTTGCCATTTGACCTTCATGTCCCTCTCCCCTCCCTGGGCCATTTTCTTTACTAGTCATCTGGTTCAATACAATTACTTCCATATTATATCTAAATACTTGAGTTTCAAACCCATAGGTATTGTGACTTCACTAATTCCTGCTTCTCTCTAGTCTGCAAATGTTACTTCCTCCAGCTGGCCTTTCTCGACCCTCTTGACTAAGTTGGGCCAAGGTTCTGGGGGCGCAGTAGATCCAGTACTTACCTTACATAGTAAGACGCATCACCCATTCATTCAACAGGCATGGAATTTACGAAGTCCTGTTCCAAAGCTGGGACTATGTGGGAATAAGAAAGTCCCTGCCCTCCTGGAGCTTAGGTTCCGGTATGGGGACAATGGGAAATACACAAATCATGTTTTAACATCTGGCAGTAAGTGCTATGGAGAAAAACAAGATGGGGATTGGGGCCGTGCTGTTTTATGTGAGGTGACTGGGTAAGGCTTCTCCAAGGACGCAACAGCAAATCAAAGGGGTCCTTGTGTGACTCCCTTAGGAGCTTTGCCTCAGTAAACTCATTGTGGGGTTGGTAGCATGTGGTATGCAGCAGAGTAAGCATGGAATAGGTGGGTGGATGAGATTGACCCTTCCCACCTATACACCCATTTTTCATTTGTTATTCCTTTCATCAGGAATGTCCTCTACCTACTCAAGTACCTCTTCAAACATTGCCCCTAATATGTCTCTGTTAAGCCTGGCTGGCGTGAGCCCCTGGCCTCAGCACATGCAAGCACAAGCTGCGGCCAAGGCATCTATGGGCACCGCAGCAGTGGATGCAATGAGGTTACTTCTAGGCTCTTCAGTGGATAAGTGCTCCCACTATGGACAAAAAGGTAACTGTGTTACAAAACAGTTGGGTCCTGCTTTTGAATCAAGCTTTCTCCTTCAGTCCCCAGAGGAGAGAGGGATCTGCCTTTCCAACTGCCTCCTCCAGCACCTGCAGGCAGGAGGCCTTGTGCTGTTCAGCTTACATGATCCCCATCTGTGGCACCTGAGTACATTGGCCCTGTATGTCTAGCAGCTCCTGTGACAGCCTTGATTCTCTGTACTTTGTAAACTGCATTTCTGCTTTCTTTTTACTGCTCAACAGTCCTAGAATACTTGTCCCTTGCCCTGACACAGGTGATAGCCAACCACAGCCATGTCTATCTCTGTGACAGGTACCAAATATTAACAAATAGGCAAACTGCGGACTCACCAAAATTTCATATTTCATTTTTTATTACCAATCAAAAATAAATTCCATATATTGTTTAGCAAATATTGTTTTGTGACAAAAGACACAAGAGTCATAACAACAAAACTCCCCGAGAGTCAAACTCATAACAATGCCAAAATAAATCACAAAAATATACAAATTAAAATCTTATGCAAAATAAATATGAGTTATTTGCTATGGTGGCTGTGCCTTGCCTACTCACCTGGAGGCCAACTGCGAAGGTCCCCCTTACGTGGGAACCTCCACAGGGATGGGCTCAGCCCAGGAACCAAAGGTTGGAATAGGAAGTGAAAAACTGCACGGGGGTAATATCTGGAAATAATTACGACCCTCTGCAAGAAGTGATTATAAGTAGGGAGAGGAGGGAGGGGCGGGGAGGTCCTTGATAGTGACTGTGTGTGCGGAGAGGTAGCTGTGGGCGTATACACACCCGTCCTTTTACTTCACACACACGCACCCAGTTCAGGCCGATGTGCTGGGCCCTACCTGGCAGTCAGGTCTCAGGAACAGTCCGTGCGGGCTCAGGAAGCAAGCTGTTCCTGTAGGAAATTAAGGAGTCCCGCTAACAGGGTATAAGGGCCTGGTGTCTGAGAACCCATGGGTATCACCACTTTCTCTTTAGACTTTCCGCAATAAACTCTGTGACTGGCCAGGGGCAGGCATACTTGGTGCAAGGCAGTTCCTGGTTCCCAGACAGGATTCTCCAGGCACCTGAATTCAGTGCAGAGCACTTGGGGTGACAGAACTCACTGGCTGGGGAAAGGAGTGAAGGAGTGAAGAAACGATCCTCAGCGAAAAGTCCGGAGGCTCAGCAGGAATCACCTGATCCCGGACCCTAGCAACTGTTCTGCCCAACAAAGGCCCCCAATGACCTTGGTCCCACAGCCTCCCAGAGGTGGGGGGCCTGGAGCATGCAGCAGGGCCTGATTCAGCCCATCCAGCACCGCCAGCTTCAGCACAGGCCAGGATGACACCTTGCTCTAGGGTTATGCCATGGGGGAAACAGGGCTGCCAGTTATGTGCCTCTAGGGTAGAAGCCTTTCCTGCGTTCTCGAAGTGTGCAGACAGGGCAGGTAAGCCTCAGCCACAGAGGAAAGGGCATGAAGAACCTGCTTAGGTTAGCTCCTGCATGTCCTCAGTCCTCAATCCCCAAGAGGCCTTGGGGTTTTAGATTAGAAGTAGGGAGTCTAGAAAGCAGAGTTTGTGGCTTGGGGATTGAGAATAGACTTTGGCTGTGGGGTGGGAAAGGGCAGTATTACCTGCTAACAACGCCCATGACCAGGTTCCCTCCTGGCACTGAAAGAGTACCACAGACAAGTCATCTCTAATGGAAATGCTGTCCCCACCCAGGTGGACCTTTGGTAAAGTGAGGGCAGCCTGGGGAACAGGGCAAGCAGTCTGAAAGGTGGGACACCCTGCGTGATACTTTAGTCAACTCCATTACAAGGTGGAACTGTCCAAAGGGGCAGGTAAGAGGCGACCCAATGGAAACGGGTGAGAGTCCTCAATGGCCCCGACTCACCAGAAGAGCCCACCAGCAGAGTTCTCGGAAATTCCTGGATCCAATGAGTGACTGGAGCAGACGTACTGCTCTGTAGCCAGGAGTGTCAAGTCCCTGATCCCAGTCCCCAGAGTCCCTTGGCCTCGGCGACATCAGACGAGCCTGCGTGCATGTTGGGCACTTGTTCTCAGTGCTATTTGGTTCTGTGCTTCCTGGGAAGGGCAGTCTTCCTCCCAAGAGAAAACCTGCCTCCAGCAGTCCTCTGGAACCTGTCTCTGGAGGACGGTGAGGACAAGTGGACTCCCTGAGTCGGGACACAGCCAGGTCGTGGCTGGGCGCAGATTATGGCTATTGCTTCTGGGGTGAGAAACCCTACCCCTTTTAAAGTTTTCGTGGAAAAAATAATTTTTAAAAATAAATTCCTTAACCCTGTCTTCCCTTCCCCAAATGATATTTAAAAAGAGGAGCAATCAGCCTCATTCAGAGTCTCCAGTAGAGCACGGCCCTCTCTGGGGGCAGCCGCCATCAAGCGAGCTGCTCACAGGTCCCCAGTGGAGACTGGCACCCCCGCAGGCTGGGGGCCACCTGGCCACTCAGACAGGCTACCTGCACCCCATCTGGCCTGATGGGCTCCCTGTCTTTGGGTGGGCCCACTGGGGCAGCCCCCGCGGAGCTGGCGGGGGGCCCCGGGCCCTCCTGTCAGATGGCGCTCTCGGGGGAAGCTCTGTGCAGCATGGCATTGTGCTCATTCAGGAGAGCTGTGGTCTCGTCCACCACCGGCAGCTCTGGCTTTTCCGCCCGGCTCTCCGTGCAGACGGTGCACCCATCCAGGGCGAACTGAGGGCAGTTCTCCATCCGCGAGGCCAGCAGCCCATTCTGGTACTGCTGCCGGGTGATCTGCAAGAGGCGTGCAGGTCACAGAGGGCTGGAGCAGGTGGAGAGCAAGGGTCAGGGCTGGGGACATGCCGGCGGCTGGTGCACTTACCTTAATGTACTGCAGGTCTGTGAGTGCCCGGACACTGAAGTCAGACACGTACTGGCCCAGTGCCGAGCCGCCCAGCTGGTTGCTGCTACTGGCCAAGGGCGCGGTGCTGGTGAGGTCGGTGCGCTCCGGGTAACTGAGGGAGGCCGAGCGGCTCAGGGGGCTGGGGTGTGATGGTGAGCGGTCTGCAGGGGAGAGTGCTATCAGGCCCCGAGCCACCCTGCTGCCCTTACAGCCTCCTGTCCAGCCGTGTCCCGTGGATGCCCAGGGCTGTAGCCCTGACAGGCAACAGGAGCCCTTCCCAGGAACAAGCAGGTTCGACCACATCAGAGCAAACGAGTTAGTTTCTTTAGCAGGGCTATGCGATAAGTATGAAAACACCTATCGAAACACAAACAGAACTGGAAGACACAGGATGTTTACAGCTACAAAAGCCCTCATTTCCCCAACAACTGGTCAGTCGGGCAGCACAGCGGTTTCTCCCGCAGCAGATGGAACAGCTCATCACTGAACACAAACTGTGTAAATTACAGTTTGCATTCACACACAGCTCTCAACACAACACTCTGCCTACATCTGAAAGGCTCGTAAGAGATCAAACGTATGTCTGCATAGAACCCATTCTGCACGGTCTACCCCATCCACCTGTATCTGCTGAGCCCCCGATAGCCTGGCAGGGGGACGGAGCAGCAGGGTCCCCCTCCCAGGAACCTAGAGGCCCTGGAACTGCACGCTTCCCACTCCAGTTGGTCCTAGTCCCCTTCCCAGGAAGCAAAGCCTCGACAGGGTGGCAGCACCTCTTCCCATCACCAGTGGCAGCGCAGGCCTCCATTCTGTGGACTAACCAGGAAGGGAATGACATAACCTCAAATGGGGAAGGAAAGCAGCACGCTCCTCGTTTTGAAAAAGGAACCACACTCATCACTGTGCATCACTAGTTCTGATTTTTGAGGACACTTATAAAACGATGATACCCACAGAGGAGTTAATTATGAAGGTACAGCTGCCTTGTTTAAACAAACAGGAAGTGGACTAAGCTGATTTCTTAGTTAACTGCTAACTTTCTAACTAATGACTAAGTTAGCTCAGTGAAGAGAGCAAACATCTGGTGACCGAGTGACCAACAGAGCTATAACCAGGTCAGATGAATCAGTAACAGGACATCTTTGGGCTTCATTCAGAAAACTAGGAAAACACAGCCTGGATTTCTACGGTCTGACAGTGTACAAACATCAGAGGGTCATGCATTCTACCCTGAGTAACACCTCTGATGGAGTTCTGGAAAAAAACACTAGAGATATCACTTAATATTTCACATTAATTATCTGGATGATGGACTGCTTTTAATTAATGCTTGTTAACATACCAGAAAAATAAAATTTAAAACCAACACAAATTAGTGACATGGCCTATTAAAAATAGAGGCCCCCAAAAGAAACACACCAAAATATTAAGTATTATCTCTGAATAATGAAATGATGAGGCTTCCTAATTTTCTTAAGACTTTTTTCTACTTCCCAATTTTCTAAATAAGCTATAGCACTTAATGATAAAAACAAATAATATATGTAACAAAAACTAGGAGTTTTTGACTTTGTAATTTTATATTTGAAGAAATATTCTAAGGATATAATCTTACACACAGAAAGAGTTTTTCACCAAGAGCTTTACATCGTGGCGTGACTTAGGATATAGACCCCCATGAATAAGGGGGATAATGAAGGCACATCTGCTTGGTCAAACTAACTAACTAGAAAACTTAGAGAAAAGCATCTCTGGTAAAAGTGCCACGATCCAAACCACATATGCGTGACTCCTGGCCTTCTGTGAACGCAGAGCAAGTGTGGGAGAGGGAGAAGGAGGCGAGGCAGTAGCTAATGAGGGCAAACGGTCCCTCTGTGCTCATCAGACATCCCAATTCCAAGGCCACACTGGCTTGCCACTTCCCATCACAGCCCAAAGCTGGGTGTTTGAAAGGGACCAGTGGCTTCTAAGTCACTTTTTAACTTTTTTTTAGAAGAGGATCAACAGCAAAGTGTGATTTGGTACAGTTAAGAAGGAAAAACCCAGCTGTAGGAATATAAGATGGGAAACAGAGGGCTGAGGCGCTGGGTTTTCAGGATGTGGGGTCTCAGACACTCTTCTACGTCACACACTGAGATGGGACCTCACACTTGTCTGCTCTCAACCTCCTCTCAGCTCGCCAGGCCAGCACCCCCGCCACCTTCTGCTGCCTCGGAACACAGGGCTGGGGTTTCTCGAACTGAATGAGTGTGGCCAGCATAGTTGCCACCAGTCCTGGGACAGGACTCAGGAGTGTGACATTCCCAAGGCCAGAAACAGCATATGGCATTTGGCCTTTTCCTAAATACTTTGACTGGAATTTTACATTACAGTTACAATAAAGAAAAAACAGATAATAACTGAGCTCTAACTAAACATTTATCAAGTCCCCCCCTATTCCCGACGAGTCTAAGAGGTGGACATGTGCACGGTTCCCATCTCATATGAAGAAACTAAGACTTAAGGAGGGAAAGGCAGCCCCTAGAATGACCGAGCTAGCGACTGTGGGCTATCACATGGCCCGGCCACTGCCCCCCCGCCCGCAGATACCAGCAGCCACAGGGTGAGAAGCAAAGCATGTGAGGAAAGGTGGAAAGGTTTGTAGAGAAAACTGATGAGAAAGGAAGTCACCACAGTGAGGTCTGTGAGTGAGGTCTTGATCAGGGGGATGAACAGCTTGGCCAGGCTAGGAGCAACCCTCCATCCCAGCCTATTATCTGCAAGTGTGTGTGCATGTGCATGTGCCTGTGTGTTGTTTGTGTACACATGCATGTGTGGTGTGTGTGCACGCACGCGCGCGCGCACACACACACACACACACACACACACGCGTGTCTTCTCAAGAACCTTTAGGGAAGCCCTTCTAGGACCAAGGCAAAGCCATCAGTAATTGCGCTGCAGGCTAGGCTGGCTTACAAGTGTGAACAGGTAGGGAGCCCCAGTGCCTGTTGGGACAGGTTAATAATGCAGCTGTGATGTGTGGGCTCAGGCAACAGGTGGCAGTGCAAACTCTCCCAGCCATGCCACGTTACCTGAGAGCCAGGAGAGCAGGGAGGTCCGCTTACCAGGCAGACCCCCGGCCTGGGTTGAAGGCACTGGAGCAAAAGAGGAAACGGTCAGCGATGGATGGGCTCCTGGTCAGGATGCAGGACATGGAGCCAGAAGGATAGATAGGATGGAGAGGCATACCTGCTGTCCAGCTCCCTTGGGCAGCGAGGGAGCACAGTGAAAAAGGGGATGGCTGTGATGGGGAGGGTGCTCAGGGCAGACCCCTGAGCCCTGCTCAGAGATGGCAGATGCTGGTAGAGGGGGCCTACAGCTCCCATAGTGACTCTACAGCCCCCCATTAGTCATTTCCCTTCCCTCTGGCCACTCTAAATGGAGACTGAGGGCCTCCGGGCCAAGGGGCAGAGCCCAGGATAGTGACACCAGCCTCTGAGGCATCGCTGAGAGAACGGTGCACTGAGAAAATGTCCTACAATGTGTGCCTTTCTGAACAAGCTGGATGACAAGGTGCTTTCAGGAGGGGTGGAGAAGTCCTCTTGGGGCCACCACCTGCTCCAAACCCAGATCCTGTCCCCTTTCCTCCCTCCAGGATCCTACGCATGCCAGCGGAAGGGCAGAGCTGTGTCGATAGGTTTGGGTGCCCTGGCCCCCGAAAGGGTCCTCTTTATCAAAGGACACAGTGGGCACGGCCAAGGCTCCCAGGAGCAGCAGCACCCACCTTACCGCGTGGCCTGTCCCCCAGCACCAAGAGGATACCCACTCCTCAGTGTGTAGCCACCTGGGCCCCCTCAAGGTTCGGAGGGTTCCCAGGACCAGTGAGGAGCTGTGTTGGCCAAGACATGGACCTCGCCAGCAAGGCACCCACTCCAGCGACAGGCCACTCTGACAAGAGGCGCCTGAGCCACTGGGACTGGAGAAGCAGAGGGCACCAGGACTGGGGCAGCACAGTCACCTCTCTCGAGAGTGCCCAGTACTCTCTTTGCCCACAAGTTGCTTTATTCCATTAGAACCAACCCTTAACCAAGAGGTGGTAGCTAAGCCTGAGAAGCCAAATCTGTGTGCCACGTGCCCTGGTGTGGCCCCAACCATGGGCATTTTGGGTCCCTCACTCCACCCTGGGTCCCCTTTCCCAGTGTGCAGGGGCCAGGCCCTGTACCTTCTTTCTACCCATCACCTCTCAACTCCCCACCCAATGTGACAGCCAATTGAGAGCACCATGGCCCACCAGGCCATTGGCCCACTCTACATTCTGCTTCCCTGCTTGAAAGCTACGAACAGCAACCAAATGCCACTGACTTTCTGGGGCCCCCCGACTCATCCTTAGCCCCAGTCTCCTCTGCTCTGGCAGACTGGTCTCACTGTCTCAGGACGCACTGTTGGCTCCCCACAAGCCTCTGCTTAGAACCCCTTTCCCTTCCCTCCGACCTCCAAGTCCTATCCAAAGGGGCAAGTGACTACTCTCCAGGCCACTGCCTCAAGGCCTGGCAGCGCGGGCCCTCTCTGGCATACTCTTCCCTCCAGGCCTACTGAAGGGCAGCACAGGTACAGCCAGCAACTCACCAGAAGGGGACAAGGACAGGGCCATGGTGCCATAGTAGGAGAAGGCACCAGTCTCGAACTTCATGTTCTCTTTCCCGGCCTCTACCTCCACCTTCCCCTGGAAGAACACAGGTCAGGGTCACAGAGTAAAAAGGGAAAAAGGACAAGGTGGGAAGGAGACATGAGGAGCGACGGGCCTAAGGGCTCTGGGTGGGGGCACGGGGACAGGGGCTCAGGGCAGGTGCAGGTGGCGCACCTGCAGGATGAGGACGAAGTAGTCGGCTGGCTTGTTGCGGGAGTACAGGAAGTGGCGGGCACAGTGCTTGTTGTGCTCATCGAACCTGAGCTCCTGGATGACATCCGGGTACTTGAGCAGCCGCAGCAGGATCTTCTCCGACACCAGAGAAGGGCTGAACTGGGGGACCTCTGCGGGGACAGGGGATGCTCCCTCATTGCCAGGCCCGCCCATTCAGTCCGCACCCCCGGGGAGGGGGCGCTGGGCTCTGGACTGGTCAGACTAGAGTGGGCCCAATGCTGGGCTTGAACAGTGACACCCGCACTAAGGGGGCACGACCTTGGGCAAGTCACATGACCTGTGTCCATTTCTTCATCTGTGAAATGGGGATTCCAACCTCACAGGGTCATGTCGAGGTCAAATGGGGCAATACATGTAAAGTACTCAGAGCCATGCATGGCCTATGGAAAGTGCGCAATAAATGTTATTATTATCAACATCATCTACATCCTGGAAACAGAAAGGAGAAGGAATCTCCACACCAGTAGCAAGCAAGGGCTGGGAAGGAAGACTAGGGCAGAAGGACGAGGAGGTAGGAGTCTTTCTAATTCACTGCCCAGGTCCCAAGGCAGCTGTGACGCAGGGGTGAGAAGGGAGATGATGCTGATCTAGAGGTCCAGTCCTACAATCAAGTCCAGCACATGTAGGCAGAGGGGAGGCGGGAGAGATAAGAACGGAGCCAGCACCATGTTCTCGGAGGGAATGAGCAGGGCCAGGGCGGGGGGCTGCATGTGGGTGGGCCTGCGTCCTTCTCCACGAGCCTTGATGGGCCCAGTTCAGGTCCTCTCGAGGGTTATTTTATTTTATTTTTTTACACTTACAGCACGTGGTCTTCCTAGGTGGTCTCCCATCCAAGTACTAACCAGGCCCGAACCTGCTTAGCTTCTGAGATCAGACGAGATCGGGCATGTTCAGGTTGGCATAGCCATAGACCACCAAGGGTTATTTCTAAAACTAAGTGGGATGCATCCTGAAAGTATGCAGTAGGGAACGCAGATCACAGCGCGCGCCCAAGGATGGAGGAGCCGCCTTGTGCCTTCCAGGTGCAGCCCGGTCCCCTCTGGGAGCAGTCAGGGCCAAGTCCTTCTCCCTCCATGATCGTGTCCCTCCTCTCACTCTTACCTGTGGCCAGGAAACGGTGAGCAGCCAGAAGCAGCTGAGGTGAAATTTTCACCTTGAGTTCGTTGTCAGCATCCTTAAAGGCAGAGAAGTCGCGTTTGTTCTTCTCAGACACCCGTTTCCGGCTCCGGTTGTCAGCTGCAAGAGGAGGAATCTGGAGCTGAGCACGCTGTCCCCTCCATGGACTCAGGAGTAGATGGAACCTTCCCACCAGCTGCCAGCCTTGCAGTCCCTCTTTCCATGCAGGAACAGCGGAGCCTGGGCCAGGGTGGTCCAAAGGCCAAAGGCAGGAACCAAGGTGGCCTCCTCTCCCCGCTAGCCCAGCCTGCATGAATCCCCAAGTCTCAGGCAGCCCTGCCCCTATGTCCCCGCACTGTGGCCTTCCCACGCAAGACAGTGGATGTCAGAGTAAGGGGCAGGACAGGAACTCACTATACATGTCTGACTCGTCCAGGATCTCCGACTTAATGATCTCCTCGATGACATCCTCCAGGGTGACCAGCCCCAGGACCTCGTAAAAGGGGTCCCCTTCACCCTCGTTGTTTACTTTCTGCACGATGGCCAAGTGGGACTTCCCTGGGGGACAACACAGTGAGTCAGACAAGAGCAAAGGGACTAGTCATGACATTCCTCCTCCGAAATGCTAACACACTTGGGGTCATGAGTCACTCGGGTAGGGTCAGGGGTGGTTTTTTTTCTTTTCTGTATTTCCTGAAGTTTCTACTGCAAACATATTGCTTTTATGAGAAGGAAAACCAGAAGTATATTTTAGTGTCAAGGCATTAAGGACCATTTATTTAAGCAGAATGAAACGGCAAGGTCCTGCTGGTGCCAGATCCAGGGGAGGGAAAGACCCACACTGACAACCCGTAAAAAGAGGAGCCAGAGACAGCTGGACCAGGGGTTCCCGAGGGCCCCTGCCCATTCCTACCCTGGTGTCCCAAGAGCCATTCACAAACTCCCTGCAGGTGCCCTGGGGCCATGATACTGCCCCAGGCAAAGGCTCTTGGTCCCAAAGCCATTAACAAATTAGCCTGGCAAATAATTAGGCCAGGCAGGCACTATAATTATAGAAGGGCCACCCCTTAGTCCTAAAGCAAGAGGAAGGAGGAGACGCCCTCCACAAAAGCTCTGTGGGGTGGTAGGGTTTCCCAGGCCCCCCTGGGTTCTTACTCTGGTCTCGTGCCCCTGACCCCAGCATGTGACAACAGGGAGCCAGCCCAGAGGGCTTGGCCCACACTCCAGGGTCTGGAGCAGCCTAAGGGAGGAAGCCCCAGCAGAGCTGTGAGGGTCACGTCTTTCTTGGTCTCTCCACAGCTTCCCCTTCACCTTCTGCTGGCCCAGCCACTGGAATCTGGGCTGTATTTGCCTTTACTAATTTGCTCTTAGCAGAATGTTCCCTTGCCCAAGGTCACAAAGTCCTCTAATGGTAGGGGCCTAATGTTCAGTCTGCACTCTCTGACCAGGGGCCACTCCCTCCTCCTGGGATACCGGTCTCTTGGAGTCCTCTGATCTCAGGGGCTGTTCTGTCCTCGTAATGTGGGAGGGTCCCAGGGCTCAGTCTTTGTGCCTAGGTCCCTTGCTTTGTGACTTTAAGTACAAACTATATGTCTTAAATAAGTATTTGCAGCCCAGCCCTCTCCTGTGCCCTCCAGACTCAAACATCCACCTGCAGCTGACAACAGCCAGCTCTGTGTAGATGTCTAATACCTTGAACTTATCGCCAAAACCAAGCTCCTGCCCTTGCCCCAGCCTATCCCATCTCCCTCAATCCAGCTCATCGGCCATGGGGCAGTGAATTCTGCCTCCTCTATTTTCTACCCTTCTACATCCAACCCCTTCAGCAGACCCATCAGCTCTGCCTGCAAGGGGTGCCTGCAATGCAACCTCTCCTGGTGGCCTCCACGGCTACTGTCCCATTCCGGGCCACACACACCCCTTCCTCACCATCTCTCTGCTTCGTCCTGGACCCCTAGTCCACTCTCAACACTGCAGCAAGGGCGGGGCCTCTCACAGAGAAGTCAGGTCACCTCACACCTCACTCCAAGCACAAGCCACATTTGTCTGTGCCTGGCCCAAAGCCTCTCGTGTGGCCCCTCGCCCATCTCCTACTTCTCTCTCCTGTGCTCAGGCTAGCCTTCTCCTCCTTGCTGTTCCACAGACACCTGATACCTGACTCTGCTCCCTGCACCTCCTTCCAACACATTTGCATAGCTCCCCTCTCTAGGTCTGTGTGTCACCCTCTGGGTGAGGCCCACCCCCAGGGCCTCCCTGCCGACAAACCCTCCTCCAGCACCCTAAACCAGTTGTTACTCTATCACCTAAAATAAAGGCTGTCATGTTTATCCCTGCCTTTATCATTGCCGGGCCCCCTGCTCCCAGTAGACTGTGAGTCTATGACAGCAGGGGCTTCAGCCTGTGTCCCCAACTCAGAACATCAAGAGGCACAGAGTGTTTGCTTTGTGCTTGTGGGGCGAATGACTCCGCTCATGGGAGGAGGGAGAAGGGACGGAGACTAAGAATGATTGAGTTTTGGTGATTCAGAAGTCTGTATGAGTCAGAAAGCACTGTTAGCTGATCTACCATTTAAAATAGGATCGACTTAGGGCTTATATGCTCATGATTCTCACTGAAAGAAATTTAAATCTAATATAGAATTCTGTTTGAATGAGTTACCTCATTTTATTATTAGTCTCGATCCAACTGGATAATTGAATTTGGGGGTGGTTGGGGTAAGAAATGAAACATGAAAATTTAAATAATACATCTACCCCAAAAGCTGAGAGTCCCACACTTTCCTTATTTAAACAAAAAGACTGTGGAAATATAGCAAACTGTTCAAATTTGGCTGATAGATAGCAAATTATTGATATTTGACTATTTTGGGCCAATAAAAGTAACAATCTCCTAGATTTATCCTAACAGTATAGGGGATTCAGGGTGGTTTTCATTTCTTTTTTTTATTTTTCTGAAGAGAAATTCCTAAAATTCCATAATCGATAGTGTAAATTTTATAAAGATAAACGCATGTGTTAAATTTTATAAAGATACACATGTTAAAGTAACTTTTAAAGGACTCCCATACTGCTTCTTCTGGGACTTGGGGTTTCCTTTAAATCCAAGCAAGGCCAGAAAGGGGCAACCTGGCTGTAAGAGAGAGACACCCTGACACTGCTGTCATTTGGTCTCCTCTGGGCCACACCTGGCTGCTAACTTGCCTATCCTGCCCTTCGTCTCCCTTTGTCCAGTCTCTAGAGACCCCAGAGGGCTGGACAGACCAGACAGAAAGCCTGGGCCTCTTCCACTGCCCTCTCCCACCTGGAACAGGAGCGAGGAGTGAGAAGACAGAGTCCTTCACTTGTCACCTTTTACCTTCAGCCCTGGGTGGGCCAGCCCATGGCCCAGTTCTTCCTTTCCCAGCATCTGCATAGCTGTGAGGCCTGCATGTGACACTGGCCCACTGGCATCCATGTCCCTACGGAGCAGGGTGCAGCTTAGTCAAGGCTGCACTGTGACTTTCCTCCTCTCTGTGCCACCCCCTCTGCCTGCCGCACACCTGGAGCACAGTAGACGCTCCAGACTCTGCTGGACACATACAGGCAGTCTCCAGGGGCCCCAGGAAGCCCAGTCCCCCACCTTTGCTATGTCCTCTTCCCTCATGAAAAGCTTTATCATCATCTCTCAAAGACCAGAAGGACACCTCACTAGGTGCTAGGTTACAAAGCCACAAGGGCCCTGCAAGGGGCCTGCTCACCAGTCATGGCTGCCTTTCTCACTGCTTAGATCCAGGGGCCCCAGATCAGACACGGTTCCACCACCAGGATGGTGTCCTCAGCATCCTTCTCGCGGGCCTCCTGGCAAGTCCCACCTCCTGACACCCAGGACTGGCCTTGTGCTCTCAAGCCCTCCAACAGAGCCCTCTTTTCCAGGAAATCCCCCACCCCAGCCACTGGCCACAGCAGGATTAAGTGCCTATTAATAGTGCTGACCTCACCCAGCAGCAGGAGGCCCACCTGAACCCCTCAGCCCCGAGGTGGGAGAGTGCCTTCTGCAGCGGGGAAGGGCGGGGGCGGAGGCGGGTGCTTAGGCAATGAGCAACTTACAGTAACACCTAGGAGGCCGGTTCATTTTAACATAGACTAATACACACTGTCAGACCAGAGACTAAAACAGAGCCCCACTGGAGCAACAAGGAAATTTCTCCAGGGTTAGGTAGTGTGTGTCACAGAGGAGGTGGCAAGACCCAGGCCCAAGCAGGCTCCCACTTGTAGAGGAGACCTTAATCCAAAGGAAACTCCCAGGCCGATGTGCAAGGTGGGTAATGACACAGTATTGCAGCCACTGAACAAAAGGGCTGAGGCTCCCGAGATTTACCTAATGAGATAGTGTTCACCTCTGTAAAGCAGGAAGGTAAGGAGCAGGACAATAAAAGCCATTGACACTGGCTCCTTATGCTTTGGCTCAATGCATTTTAAAATCAATGTTTTACTTTTTGTATGTTTTCCTTCTATAATCAGAAGAGGCAAAAACTGAAATCTCATTTTGAAAGTGGGAAAAAGCAATTTAGTTCATTGCTGACGTACTAGAAGAACACGCACCAAAAATATTAATATTTTGAATGGTGAGATAAGGGTCACTTTCATTTCTTAATCATTTTCCACTTTTCTCAGTTTTATAATAAATATATTACTTTAACTTTATTTTCCAAGTTCAGTTGGTCTCCCCTGTGGATGCCAGGATGGCTTAACCCTCTCCCTCCTGTTGCTGGACACAGCTGTTTCCAGTTCTTCTCTATTGTCCCATGTGAGATGACGACACATTTATAGATGTGGAGTTACTAGGTCAAAGAGTTTTTGACTGGCGAATTTTTTACACGCCTCCAAATCGCCCTCTGTATATAGCAGAGGGCCCAGTTCAAAGTCTCACCAGCATGAGTTCAGTTAGGTGGTTCCTGACTCATTACTCAACCCCTAGCACGAGGCTAAATATACAGCAGGGGCTCGGTAAGTCAGCTAGCTATTCAATACATAGCACCAATGAAAAAACAGCATTATAGCTGGTTATGTTTTTAAAGGAAATAAAGAAAAACGGGAGGCAAGACATAGAACAGAAAACAGAAAACAAACAAGAGAGAAAGGAATAAGTTATGGGGACAGCTGCACAGAAGAGAAATAAATGGAAGAGCAGAATGGTGGCCCATCTGCCAGAGCAGACAGGGATCTGCAGGTAAGAGGGTTTCTAGAGCCTTCCCAGTAGACTTGCCTGCCATCCTGAGCAAGACACACAAACAACACAGAAGTGAGCCCCGGCCGTCTGTCAGGGACCTTTCAGAATAGGGTCTCTGAAACAGGGACTCGTCCAACATAAATAAGCAACTTTAGCTTCTGTTTATACAGGCTGACAGCGCTCCCTGACCAGGCCCCCTGTATGAAGTCCCAGGAATAAAGCAAGCACAAGGGCCCACAGCAGCCTGAGGTGACCCTCTCTGTCCCTGCTAGCCTGTCAACCAGCAAGAGGGAAGCAGTAGCCACGGAGTTAGGGCCAAGCCAAGGGGTTGGCCAAAGTAATTCAAAATTGATAAGAAAATTATCTGAAACACACTTACAGCCACTGCCAGTACTGATGACCCCCACCAGAAAGGCATTTTGTGCCTTGAGAAAGTATATAAAGTATGCACTAAAGATAATATGAATGTTAACTTTTTAAAGACATTAAATATCATGGTTATTTCATCTTTATCTCTAACAATTTTCTGTGTTTGTTTTATAATATATACATTACGAAACAGTGCATGCAGGCAACTTTGGAACAAACGGAGGTAATAATGTAAAAGTATTTTCTAATAGTATACGTGACCACCAGTTAGGAGCGCTCCCCTTAGAATAGCTCTGTAAAGGTGGGCAGGCCTTGGTTGTCCTTTCCCACAACAGACACTAGGGTGTCCCCCTCGGCCCCCCTGTCCCAGCTGCAGAGTAGGGGTGAACAAACTCTGGGGGTGGCCCGCATGCATCTCCTATGACTGACCCCTGCTCTTCCTGGAGGAAACGGAGGATCAGAGGGGCCTGCCCAGGAGGACACAGGGAGGGGTGATCATGCTGGGGTCAGGGGACTTCTGCAAACAGCCTCCTTTTAACCAGAGAGCCCTGAGGGGGAAGCTGTTGACAGAACCATGTCAGGAGCCCCTAAGGCTGGGCTCTCACCCAGGACCAGGTCTTCAAGCCTTTGATTTTTCTCTTAGCCAGTAGTCTCTAATTTAACCTTTTATTATGGAAAATATCTAGCACATACAAAAGGGAGGAAATAATTACACCTTCGCCCTTCACCTAACTTAAACAATTAACTCCTCTGTGGAGCTGGCTTCCTCTTTCTTCCCTCCCACTCCACCAGCTTATTGTGAAGCAAATACCAGCTTTTATCTGTGAACATCTATAAATTTTACAAGCACGTTAGTAAGTATTTCTAAAAAATAAAGACTTTTAAAAAAAGCAAAACTGTGACTCTATTACCACACCTAAATATATACAGGAATTCCTTAAGATTGTCAACAGTGTTCTTATTTCCCCAATTTTCTTAAGATTTGATTTACAGCTAATTTTTATATGATTTTTAACTGATACTGGTAACAAAAGTGGAAAAAAGTAAATTAAGATCACTTATAACCCTGCTTTCCAAAGATAACTACTGTTAACAAAGCATTTTCTCTGGTCTTTAATATTAATATACATAGAATATTAAAATACATTATTTTATTATTCATATTTTCCCACATTATAAAAGTTTTTTTAATTGAATGGCTGCATATTTCACTGTACACATGTGTACATGTGTCCTCTCCTGGAGACACATCTAGGCCGGTCCAGAGAGGGACACACAGAGCTGTCGTAGGCAGAAAAAAAACAAAGTGGATAAAAAACACTTGAAAGACTGACAGTGAGCATAGGAGGGCAGGGGCACTGATCAGGAGTGCCCTGGGGTTCCCTCCTTTTGAATTTGGACCCTTGGTGTATTCTGATTCTCCCTTCCCACTCAGTCCTATCTTCTCAGGAGCTCTCTGCCCTTCCCCCATCACCCCGGCTCCTGGCCATCTGGCCCCCTGCCAGGAGGGCCCCCCTTCCTTCTCATACCTCTGCTTGACTAGCAGCTCCCTCCCTTACTTACTGCCTGTGCAGCATCCACTCCTTGGACCTGTGTGTGCAACCAGCTAATAGTCTGTGCGCGAATCACTCTCAAAGCTGGACTGTGGGTAAAGAGCCCACATGCCACGCCACGGGTTAGGCGTGACGATGCAACTGGAAATTCTGCTAAGTGCTCTGCTGGCTAACATCAAGCTGTGCTAAGTCTGCAACTAACTTTCTACTGAGGTATCTCCTTCGCAAAGAAAAGAAAAAGCTTTTTTCCTTGGTGAAACCCCAGTTGGTAACTGGCAATCATACACCAAATGTTCCCAAATTTACTATGAAAATCATTCTAGGCCTTGATAATGAAAACCTGAAGAGGGAGCAAAACTCCAGCAACACGAACCTGATGCTCGAGGCCATTACTAGGGTAGGGAGAGGGGCGGGGAGGTGAAGCAGTGATGGGAGGGTATTACTTGATGAGTTCAAACTGGTTTATCTAACTTGGGACATCAGTTAGAAGAGGAAAAAAGACTTAATGATTAAACAATTATTTTTTTCTGCCTCGCACACACACAAAAAAACAGTGACATCTTGAAATATCTCCCTTGGTGTTTTAACAGGAAAAACGTTTATGTAGACCTGGCTCTTGTGAACACTGATGCCAAAATCCTAAATAAAGATATTGGCAAATCAAATCCAGTGGTGTGTAAAAAGGATAATATACCATGACTAAGGTCTATTCTAGTCATATGATAATTGTTTATGGGTTAATATTTAAAAAATCAGTGGAATTCAGAATACTACAGGAGATAAATGATGATTATCTCAACAGACATTTAAAAAGCATCTGGAAAAATTCAACATCTATTCATTATAAAAACTCATAGCAAACTCGGAAGAGAAAGAAACTTGCTTGATCTGATAAAGACAATTTACAAAAAAATAAAAAAAACACAGCAAAATCATGCATGATGATAAATTGTGAAAGCTTTCCCCCGAGACCTAGCATGACACAATGATGCACACTGTCACCATACAGGCTGACAAAATCCTAGATGTCCTAGCCAGTAAAATAAGGCAAAAACAAGATATAAATGTATAAAGTTTAGCAATAAAATTAAATAAAACTGCCATTATTCACAACATAATTACATGGGAAGAAAATCTAAAATGAACGATTAGACGTAATGACTGAATTCAGCGAGGCCAGTGGATTCAAGGTTGCTATACAAAAATGAACGGTTATTTCTTTATTCTTGTGTGGTATAATAAAGAATGTCTTTAATCTTTGACCCCAGTTCCTGGCAGATTCAAAAACCCTTGGAATTTCCTGAGTAACTGCAGTATCTTTGTTATGCTAATCACACGACTCCAGGGGGGGCCCACCCCCAGACCCAGAGCTGGTGGCCACCAGTAAACCCCACTAGAATCTTTCTACTGCCTACCTCCCAGGGCTGGAGATGGAGCTCAATCAATAATCTAATAATCAATCATACCTAGGTACTGAAATCCTGATAAAAACTCTGGACCCCCAAGATCAATGGAATTTCTCGTTTGGGGAACACACTGATGTGCCAGGAGGTGACACACCTTAAGGGGCATAGGGCATGGAAACTCTCCCTCCGAGACTGTGCCAGCCCTCATCAGGCATTCGGCCTATAAAATAAAACTCATCACAAGTATAGCACTTTCCTGAGTCATTGTGACTCATTCACTGAATTATTGACCCAAAGTGGGGCTTATGGGACTCCCAGAATTGATAGCCAGTTGGTCAGAAGTGCCCAAGAAGGGGGACTCCACCTGTAGCTGGCATCTGAAAGGAGGCAGCAGCAGATGAAGGGCTGAGCCCCAGACCAGTGGGGCCTACGGCTAACCCCAGGTGGTTAGTGGCAGAATTGAACTGCAGCCCACCCCAACTGGAACAATCTACAACAAACATTTGGAAAATAAAATTTTAAGGACACCACTTAAAATCACCAAATACCTAGGAATAAATTAAGAAAAAAAATGTAAGATTTCTATACAGAAAATGATAAAACGTTCTTGAAAGTAATTAAAAGGACATAAATGCATAGGGGAGGCAGTGACGGTGCTTAGAAACCAGAAGATTCGTCATAACAAAGATGTCAAACCTTCAAGCCTATCTCGAGATTCAGTGCAATTCCATCTAATTCCCAGGAAAAAGGTTAAGGATAGTCAAGACATTCTTGAAGAACAAAGAACAGAATATTTGACATCACCAGCTATGAAGACTTGTCAGAATCTGAAACCAAGTGTCACCGGGACTAACCAAACAAGCACGGGAGAGCATGTTCATCGCTGGTCGCTCCAGTGATGAGAGGGCCTATAGCATCACACAAGACAGTAACACACCTGCCTGCCTGCTTAAAATAAACCAATGAACAGCCGACAACCAGAGCAGGGGACAAGCATGGGAGCCGATAGGGCACTCTGGGGCATGGTCTCATCCTTGCCTGCACTGGGCCCTAGCAATTCTGCTCCTGGAGACACTCCCAAGGGAAATGCCCATGCAGGCAGGCACCAAGAGCCATGCCCAAGGGTGTTCTTAGTGGCACAGTCTGTAGCAGCCCCACACTGAGAACTGGGAACTGGCTGAATGTCCGTCCGCAGGACCCGCATGGCACCCTTCCATCACTGACAACCACACAGCAGCAGCAGGCCGACTCCAGTGCACACAGTGCAGACCAAGCATGTGTGTGACCTCCATGCTTAGCGGGAATAGCCATATGCAAAGAAGCATACGCTGTGCAAGTCACTCATACGAGTGAGCACGGCAGAAAAGAGAAGCCCAGCATGCTGCAGGGGCAGGGGCAGTGGCTGGGAGGGATGGAGGACTTCCGGGTCAGTGAGGGCCTATTTCCTGGGCTCAGTGGTAGTTTTCTTTGTGAAAACCATTAGGTTGTACACTCACGATCTAAGCACTTTGCTTCAGCGAGAGGCTCACTTTAAAACAGACCTAGGTGTGGCTACCAGAGGCAGGAGGTGGCCAGGATGGGTGAAGGAAGCCAGCAGGGACAAACTACCAGGTATAAGATAAGTCCCGGATGTAACAGGCAGCATGGTGACCAGTGAGTAATACTGTGCAATACTGTGCTGCAGAACTGAAAGTCACTAGGAGAATGGATCTTAAACATTCTCATCGCAAGAAAAGAAACCTGGTAACTATGTACGGTGATGGATGTTAACCAGACTCACTGTGGTACCCAGTTTGCTACACAAATACAAAATCATTGCATTGTCCACTTGAAACTCTATCATGTTATATGTCAGTTGTAGTTCAATTTAAAAAAAACCTAGAACTGCCAGTAAATTTTCCAACCTGGATTATTGGACAATCCCAATCTTCTGGTCAATTTCTTAATATCTACAGTCTCACTGACAAGTGACACAGAACAGCAGTTAAGATGGTGGGGCACAGTTGGGGGTTGCCACTCGGCTGTCATGTGACTGAGGAGGTTCTCAGATGCTCTGACCCCCAATTCCCCACCTCCGGCCATGCCACAGAGAACGAGCTCAGTACTCAGGGAAGGGTGACTCCCAATGAGCGCATTCTTCCTCCTATGCTCTTCCCTCTCTTCTCCCTGAGCCCTGGGGCTACGGCATTTGGGGAGACTGAGCCTTCTAGGGCATCTCTCTTTTCTTGGATCCCCACTTGTCTCTGCTGCTTTTCGAGCACAGCCTCTTCCCTCCGTCACTGGGACACCCAGGAGGGAGCAGGTGACTAGTGACTCCTGACCAAAGCAAGGATGCAGCAGGTCACGGTGGCCCCTCCCTGCCCGCCTCCCCAGCAGCCGCTCCTGCCCTTAAAACACACATGCTGGCAGTCAGAATGGCAAGCTCACCATTTTTCAATCTGCAAGAAACAAGGAAGTAAGGAAATGAGGATAAGTGCTCAGTTTTAAGTTTCTTCTCCATATGTTTTCTTCTTAAGCTCTGACTTCTGTTACCCTTAATATACACCCGAGGCCCGGGAGACGACGGCTCTGCACTGGCATGTAACTGTACACCACAGTGGGGCTCTTCTGATCTCAGTGTATCCATAACTCCAAGAAAGGCGTGATGCCCAGACAGTGGGGCAGCCTGCCACCTGAGCCAGTGTGACAACCGCTGTGGCCAAGGCTGGAGCCAGTGCCAACTGGGGCACCTTTTGGACAGTAATAACAGCAATTTTTAAAACAGCAGACATTTACAGCAATTTTTAAAACAGCAGCATGAGGGCATGGTGCCTCACTTCATTTAGTCAGCACTACCCTCTGACCTGGGCACTGTCATTGATGAGGTGACCAAACCACCAGCAACCAGAGTTTTTCTCAGACTAGAGTCAGTCACTATTTCGAGCTTTTCATGAAATAAACTCCATCACCTAAGCATTTGCTCACTTTTTAAACTACTCTTAGGAAAGTTCGATGAGATATAAATTTAAAGCAGGATTCCAGGTGCCCGTGCACGTGTGCGTGCGTGCGTGCGTGGGGTGTGGCTGCCTAGAGCGGGTGAATGTGTGTGAGTCTGCCTACCTGTATGTGTGTGCGGGTGTGTTTAAGCATGCCTGGGGGGGGCAGCGTGTTCATGCGTGAGCCTGTCTCTGTGTGTGTGTGTGAGACTGTCTCTGTGGGGGGAGTATGTATGTGTGCCTGCCTGCCTGTGTGTGGGAGTGTTTAAGCATGCCTGGGGGTTGTGTATGTGCATGAGCCCGTCTCTGTGTGTGCGAGTGTGTGTGAGCCTGTCTCTGTATGTGGGGCTTTGTGTGGAGTAGTGACGGTGTGTGAGAATGAACCTGTCTTTGTGCATGTGCTGCTGCACACATACTGAGTGTGTGGGAGTGAACCTGTCTTTGTGTGTGTGTATGTTCGCACATGCACACATAGTGTGTGGAAGTGAGCCTGCCTGGGCGGGGCTCCTGTCCCAGGCTTCTTGCTGCCTGCTGGCCACATACAGCATTCCAGAGAGCCGGGAAACCAGTCTGTTGAGAGAGCCCTGCCCAGGTTCTGGTAAGAAGGCCCTGCAGAGGCCAGACTCAACTGTGCCCTCCGGGAAGGCAGCCACACCAGGTTTAACCCAGGCTGCAAGTCCCAGCCCTCAGGCTCTCCTGTCACCACACACTGGGCCTCGGGCCTCGGGCCTCAGCCTGTGGAAATCCTCCCAGACGCTAATCCTGGAGATAAGACAGGGAGCTCACTGCTTATCAGAGAAGAAACCTGAGGATCTAATCTAAACTGTTCCAAAAAAGCAGGGCACAAAATAATAGGAAGACCATGATTTCAAAGTGAAAGTACACATGGCCAGCCCATGGAAAAGAGATCCTGGCTGTAACAACGAAAATGGTTTTGATCTTGCTGTTACAAGATTTTTTAAACAAACAAAAAACCCTTAAATTTCTAAAAAAGTTATTACAATAAATCAAAATATTATAAGTAGATCTTTCTAGATCACAGGCTCATGGATTGTTTTGTAGACTTTTGTGTGTTTTCCTGTACCTCTTTTATGATAACCCCTGGTGAACAGAAACTCACATAATGAACAGGACAGGAACAGACTAAGAAGTCCAGACTCCCATCTATGAAATGACCAGTAGTCCCTTACATAGCCCCTAAGCCTTTCACAGCAGCGTGTGTCAGCACACACAAGAGTGATGAGACGGGTAAAGGAGGAACAGGTCGGGCCAGCACCCTGTCCCAGGGACACTGTGTCCATGGCAGGCTGAGCAGCTCAGAGGATAGGACTAGGGATGGATCAAATGGCAACAACAACTCTAAATTCTGCCCCTCAACCTCATATTTGTGGGCCATGTGGCCCCTCAGGAAAACTCCATAACCCTCACATCCTCCTGGCAACTTCTGCTGAGAAGTTCAAAAATCCCTAAGACGAAAGGATGCTTTGAGAGAGTCAGTAGAGGATGTGAGAGGTGCCCGGCCCTTGAGGAACCAGGGCTAAGGAACCAGGTGGCTCTGCTACAATCAGTCAGGACAAGTGACAGAAGGGCCCAGTCCACCTTCTGCTTCTACACACACTGTCCCCAGATGTGTGGCCTTCAGGAGAGTGTGTGACAAACACGTCACTGCCCCTGCCCACCCTCCAGGAGGCCGAGCCCAGAGGGTACATGCAATGCCAGGTGCCATGCCTTTCCCTCAAGATATCCATGCTGTTCCATTCACCTAGCTCATCTAAGTGACAGCACTGATGTGGAGAAAAGGGTGTAGAGAGAAGGCATGGGTAGCCTGAATATAAAGTCCCTCCTGAAAGGGCTAGAAGCACTGACAACACACAGAAGCAGTTTTACCCTAGGTTGGCACCATGGCCTGAGCATCCCATTGCTCATCTGTGGGCTAGTCCGAGTTCTCGCAGAACACGAGGCACAGAAGTGGGAAAGGCTACACCTATTCACACCTGAAGATCCAGATGCAATGTCATGTTCTCTGGGGCATCTTCCCATACTTCTGCTGGCAAGACAAGCCCCTGCCTCTCATCCGTTTCTCCTGCAGGACAGTTTTATGGTTTTGCATTTATGCACATGTCTACTTCCAAGGTTGAACATCTGTTCAATCGATACCTCCCGTCCTAACCAGACATGTCCAGAAAAAACTCTGAAGCTAGACTTTCTAATAAAAAATATACGACTTTAAAAGTAAATACCCATATGATCTCAGTATAATCTAAGCTCTTAGGGCCTGGACGTTAAGGCAGTACCTTCTGGGACACAAATGACAGCTTTAGAACAGAGCTGTAATTAGAAGACCAGGAAAGAAGCTCCCAGTCCTGGCCCCTCAGTGGAAGCTGCCCACAGGCTGCGCAATGCTGGTGAGGGGAAGAGGTGCCAGCTCTGGGCCTGCAAACACCGTGCTAAAGAGAAAATGAGGGAGAGCTTGGCCAGCACATTGTCACCTGCCCTGCTGGCACCTCTGCCCTAGCAGGCGGCTCCTGTCACTCAGATACACTTACCTCCAGGCAGCATCCCCAGATCAAATCACCGGCTCAGTTCAGACGGTTTCCAGGTGAGGCTGTCTAGACCAGGTACACAGCTGCCTTCGTCCCCATCCGAGGCCTCCCTCTTCCAGCACCTTGCAACTCTACTGTCCATCCCATGGTCTGTGCTCAGCCCTCTCCTCACTCAGCCTCTGCAGGGGGGCCCCCCAAACCATGCCACCTGGCGCTTTTCTGTCTCTTCCAGAAGCCAGTTTGGCCAGGCTCCTGCCTGCCCTTGGCTGCTCCCAAACCTCAGGGCCTGGGCCTGGCATCACTCCCAAGCCCCATGTGGCACTTTCACCTGCACACTTGCTGGGATGGGCTGCGCGGTGGGGCCCAGGACCAGCAGGGTGACCATCACCTGAGTTGTCAGACATGCAGCCTCTCAGGCCACACCTAGACCTATGAGTTCAAGTCTGCACAGAGGAGTCCATCCAGTAAGGCCTCACACCACTGTTACTGACCAGTACCCTTACCAAACTGACTCTGCCCCCTTCTCTCCCCAATTAAGTCTACATGACAACACCGTCAACCTGAACCCCAAAGCAGAAACCTCAACTATTCACGACCGCTTGCTGACCCTGATGTCTCCATAAGGACCAGAGTCCCATTGTCCTGACTTCAGGAACGAAGCCTCTCAGGCCTGGCCTCCCTCGGCCCCATGTTCCTGCCCAGGCTGTGCTCAGCTAAGCCATCTACATGCTGTCTCCCTGAGAGCTCTGTGAATGGGTCTGTGAGTTTTCTCTGGTTCCCAGCAGCGAGCACCGGGTCTGACACACAGGCTTCAAAATTAGATGTTTGCTGAACGAACAGGGAACAAGCCAGTGGGGTAAGTAAGACACTGAAGGAAGGCAGCTGGCAGAACGGAAGGTGAATGCAAAATTATGCAGTGTTCTTTCTTGATTTCAGAGTTGTTTCAGGAATAAAAGTAAGTAGGCGGGGGAACGTGACGTGGCATAGATGAAAATATGGGGAGAATTTTTAATGAAAATATTCCTAGCTTTTTTTCTTCTTCTCTAAGGTGACCTCATGGGTCAGTGACAGTGCTGGATGAAGTTTAAACTCAGCTCTTTACAGGGGGCTAGAGGGTTATAAAGTGGGTGGGGAAAGATAGGGTGACTAAAGAGGAGCTATGTGCCTGGGAGGGGCAGGAATGTCACCAAGGCGGGGGCACAGTGGAAAGCTAGAAGGTGGGCTTCACTGTGGGGAATGAGCTCCCGACCCCCTGGACCTCCCCCTGAGAGCCCCTTCACACTTGGCAACCAGGGCCTAAGGGAGCATCTCTGGTGCAAGAAAATGCATCTGGGCCAGGACTCGCCCAAGAACTGTTGTTCTCCAGCTTCCCGCTGTAAACACACTCAACCACAACACCCATACAGCAAACAGTTCCAGGCAAGGCTAAGTGTAAGGGCCAAAGTTCAATCACAGGAGCCTCAATGTCCTCACAGCTCTCATCACCTAGATGGTCTGTTCCTGAGGCCCTGCAGCACCTAGCAGCACATCTGGCACACAGTATGGGTTTCGATAAATACCCAACAATAACCACCTTGGCTGGGAGGCAGAAGCAGCCTGAAGCTGGGAGCCCCTGGCCTCAGTCTGGGGACACACCTGTCTCTAAGTATGCAGGAGCATACTCATGACTCTCGCAAATGCGTGAAGCCACGTAAACTCCTGATGGTCAAAAGCTGCTTATAGAGAAACTGAGGCAAGGGGACAGAGAACCATGTATCACACTCAAGACCCTCAATTCTGCTTCTCAATCCCTGACCCGAACCATTAATACACGTCCCTGCAGGCGCTCCTCTTATCTTTCTTGGTGCAGCTGAAAAAAGTCAAGCACGATTTTTCTTTATCCATCGAAATCCTAACACTACTGACATGGGGATAACTCGCTCTCACACCTGACAGGCCATGCATTCATTCAGTTACTTTTTACTAAGGCCTGCTCTGTGCCGAGAACCATTCATTCCAGGGGCTAGAGACACATCAGTAAGCAAAAGAGTGCCTTGCCCTTTGGAACTTATATCATAGTGGGAGGAAATGACAATAAATAACACAGTGAATTCATAAACTACACGGCTGTTAGAAAGCGATTATATGCTATGAGGAAAAGAAAGCCCACACAGGGCAGGGGAGAGCAGGAGGGCAGGGTGGGATGAGGGGTACAGTCTTGGACAGGGTGACAGGAAGGCCTCACCGAGAAGGTGAAGGTAAAGCAGACATGAGGGAGGGGACAGAGTGAAGCATCTGGAGAACATTCCAACCTGAGGGAACAGCCCGGGCAAAGGCTTCAGACTGGGAGTGTCATGGTGTGTTCAAAGAACAGCAAGAATGCCAGTAGGGTTTGCCAGGCAGTCATCCCTTCATTTGTTGTTCATTCATTCATCCATTCATTCATTCACTGTGTAACAGCATTTACTGTTCTTCTTCGCCAGGTGCTGAGTGGCGGAAACATGAATAGAGCAGGACTCCTACCCTCAAGGAGCTTATAGTACTAGAGAGTGAAGAGGAGACAAAGAGACCTTACAAGACACAGGCTGGGCTCGGGTCCTTGCCCAACTGGGAGGCGCTGAAGGGTCCACTGAAGCACAGGCGCCCTAGCTCTGATTTTGACGGTGCTGACAATGCTGGCTGTTTCAGCCTTGCTCATTTGTTTTTCTTAGTGAAAAAGACTTTCAAACACCAGATTTGTAAAGAAAATCTCTGAAGTTGCGGGTATATACTAGTGTTTGCCATGTTCTAGATGGTCTCATACTGACAGGGTAGAAGCCACGGGGAAAGATCTGGGAGAGGCCATGAAGGAGGGAGCACAGAAGTGACTTAAGACTGGAAACTAGGAGATGACACTGTGAGGCCCAGGGTGTGTTCATGAGGGGTGACCATCCTGTCACACTCACATCTCCAGGGCTGCATGAGGCAGACTGTGCCTGCATTTCCAGAGAATTATCAGCGCCCCCTCCGTGGCTCTGCTGAGGAGGGGAGTTGGCATCTGGAGTGCCACTCAGTGAACTCTGGCCTCAGAGATGCTGTTTTCCCAGCTTTGTGAAGGGGCTTTCTTCCCCAAGAGTCCAGAGATGGCCCTGCCAAGATCCAGGAAGCTCCCTGCCTGTGAGAGCTCAGCCAAGCCCATCCACTCCAGTTGAGTCCAGAGCATGCTGAGGGGATGCAAACATGCTTATTGGGTGAATCCCTGGCAACAACAGTCTCAAAGACCACAGGGGTGGTCAGGAGGAAGCCGCCCTGGAAAGTTCTAACCAGGTTCCTGATCAAGAACATAGAAGGCCTCAGGGCCCAGAGCCTGCAGGATGGGAGTGGGACACAGAGCATTGCTGCTCCTCTGTCCCAGGCTCGGGTACCTAGGAAAAGGTTCTAGTGTCAACACCCCAAAGCTCCTTGGAGGTAGTGCCATCACCACCAGCTGTCTCCATCCCTCCAGTACCCTTGCAGTCTCCAATGGGGCTTATATCACAATCTGTCAAATTGGAAAAGGCAGGGCACCAAGCCCCTAGTCCGCCATGACTGAGCATCTTTTCAGGCCAAACCTGGCCAGACCAGCTCCTCCCTATCCCGCTGATCCAGCCAGTTCCAGGTTCTCTGCACATTCTGTCCCAGAAATAACCAACGAGGGCCTGGTGCTTGCTCCCAGCTAGGGCTCAAAAGTTGCTTCCGGCCCTAGGTGGCCTGGGAGGCCCCAACCAGCAGCAGCCCTGCCTATGGGAAACAAGCAAAGTCCCAAGTTTAAGATGAGCTTCTCCCCACCTCCACTCCTTCACAAAGAGCCTCCCTTTCTGCCTCCTCACTCCCCGTGGCCTAAGAGGGTTTCACTCCATAATTGGCTTGTTTACTGCCACTCTGAGGGCTTGGAGTGGCAGAGGTGGGAGGGAAGTCTGTTGGAAGGAGAGGGGCGTGTGCCCTGAGCTCTGAGGTGGTGAGTAAACCCTCCAAGTGACTGACGCCCTGCGAACAGGTCGGACCCATGTGAGAAATAAACACAGGGGCTGCAAAGCCAGCTGAAGGGCCCAGCAGCCCACAGGAGGGAAGCTTGTGCTTGGCACTTGGGAAAGGCAGAATAACCAAAACGTAACTTGCTTCTGCTGAGGAGTCAAGAGCAGTACTTTGGCACCGTTCTGTGAGCTCCCGACCGGCTTCTGTGGGCTAGGAGCACCAGTGACGTCACTCCCCTGCTCCTGATCCTTCCGTAGCTCCCAGCTCCTCGCACACTTACCATGCTGACCTTCAGGTTCTTCACAAGGCCATGTAACTCAGCCACCCCTACTGACCACTGACCACTGATGAGCACAACCTATCATCCCTGCTGGGCCCACAAGCCCATCTTTTCCTTTCCCCACTCAGGTTCTCTGTTCCTGGGGTTCTCAACAGCTCAAGTACCAAGTTTCCTCACCTTGTAAGGCTCCCCTCACATGCTGCAGCCCAGTAAAGGTTTCCCAGTTCCCCAACCCTCCCTACCCCACCCCAATCAGAACTGCGAGCTCCACAATCTAATCTGTGCCCTGATGCTGGCCTCCTTAAGGCATCTGCCTTCATCTGTCCTGCTTCACTAGCTCCCTGAGGCCTTGCTCCATCCCTCCAAGTGGGCAGGTGTGTCTTACTCAGCTTTGATTCACCTGAAGCAAAGCAAGGGATCTGATAGCATGTGCTTAAGAACTGTTTTTGCTGCCTCAAATACTGTTCACCTCAGAAGCCCAGGAACTGATGGGCAAAGAGAGCTCCACAAAAGGAACACCAGGATTGGCAGACGCAAAGAAGCCAGAGAGGTGGGACCAAACTTAGCCCGAAAGTGGCTCAGGCCTTACCCTTCTTGAACTCCTCCAGCATGGCATCCAGCTTGGTGTCATGGAAGACAAAGTGTACCGGATGGTTGTAGAAGCGGGTGATGGTCTTAAGGGGGGTGCAGTCATCGGGGTCCACAAAGGCTAAGTCTTTGACATAGAGAATATCTACGATGTTGGACTGCTCATCCTCAAACACGGGGATGCGAGTATAGCCGCTCTCCATAATCTCGGACATCGTGCTGAAGTCCAGGATGGCGTCACTGCGGATCATGAAGCAGTCGTGGAGCTGGGTCATGATGTCCTCCACGGTTTTGGTCCGTAGCTCCAGGGCCCCCTGTATCATATTCAGCTCCTCTTTCACGAGGTCATTATAGGGCTCCGTCACCTTTAACATCTCCATCAGCTTCTCCCGATTGTAAACTGTGCGAATCTCCTGGCCCAGAAAAAAGTCCAGGAGTTTGCTGATGGGGAAGCTGAGGGGGAAGGTGAGTAGCATAAAGAATTTGGTGAGCACTATGGTGTTGGCACCCACAGCCAGCCCGTGACGGGAGCACAGAGCCTGGGGTACGATCTCCCCAAAGATGACAATGCCGATGGTGGAGGAGGCCACCGCCATGAGTCCGGACCCAATGAGGTTGTCCAGGAGGATGGTGAGGGAGGTGTTGACCAGCACGTTTCCCAGGAGCAGCGAGCAGAGCAGGTAGTTGCCCTTGCGCCGAATGGGCTCGATTTTCCGGGCGTAGCGCCTCTCCTTCTCGGTGCCACAGTTCTGCACGATACGCAGCTCCATGGGGTCCAGGGCCATCAGCCCCAGGTTGAGACCAGAGAAGATGCCCGACAGCACGAGCAGCACCAAAATGAGAAGGATGTGCAGCCAGAGGGGCAGGAACCTCCCCTCCTCCTCCATCATGAAGAGCAGCGAGTCCTTGTCGGTCCACCTCCGCCAGGGCCCGTCCGCGCCGGCCCGGGTGCACAGCGCGTACAACTTCATGTTCTCGCTCCTCCGGAGGAACTTGGTGAGCACCACCAGCACCCCGGACGTGTCCCCGCGGCTCACGTTGACCAGCTGCTGGACGACCAGGTCCTTGGTCAACTCTGGGCAGTGGGTGGAGTTGTGGAGGGCCTCGGAGTTGTCCACCTCTGTGAAGGAGATCAAGTTGCTGGAGATGGAGCCCAGCCCGTGGCCGTACAGCCTCAGGTTCACCGTGCTGCCCTCGGACACGAAGATGATGCCATCCGGGTTCATCCCACACGACTTATTGCAGCTAGCCAGCCGCATGCCCAGGATGGCGCCCCGCTGAGGGTCGCCCTGGCCCCGGGCCCCCCGCGCCCACAGCAGCAGCGGCAGCACCAGGGCTGCCAGGAGGAG
>NW_006434441.1:1431331-1462820 GCF_000325575.1 Pteropus alecto
CGCCCTCTTACGCCCGCCTGGCGTGCCCGCGGGCCCCGCCCATCTTCGCCCGGCCAGCGTCCGCCCGCCGCGACCTGCTGTCCTGGTGGCGCGTTCCTTTTCTGAGGCCTGTCCTGGCGTCTGCTCTGTCTGCTTTCTCTGTCTCTTCTCCAGAAGTCCACAGCTTGGGGCAGGGGGCTTCTCTGCAGGAACCTCAGAAGCAGCACCATGTTGTGCTCTGGCGAGAAAAATGCTTTTCTTGGCAGAAAAAAAAGGGGAACCTGAGGGCTTGAGCCTGAGAGTAGCTGTCAAGTCCACGGCCTTACAGCCTGCCCCTTGAAGACTTCTGGCCTCCGCACTCCTGGAGTTCTGCTGAGCTTGCCCTAAGGCTAGCAGTAGATTCCCCCAGCCCCAGCCCAAGTCTGCCTTTTGCCAGTCTGGAGAACTGAGGATATAGAATATACCTGCAGATGGAAGGGCCAGGGTCTGGTGTGGGCTTATCTCATGTCATTTCCATTCAGGACACAAGTATTGAACACCTACTGTGTGCCAGGTACTCGTTCCAGGCTCTGACAACATAGCATGAATAAGTCTAAGTCCCTGACCACTGGGGCTTACAGTTAGCGCAGAAAACAGGCAATGAACAAATGAACATATAACATTCTTACCTAATAGGTGATGTCATTATTTCCATATTACAGATGAAGAACTTGAGTCTAGGCACAAATCCAGGTCCTTCCAGATTCTCATCTGGATAGCAGGCTTATGTGACTTTGGCAAGGCAAGCTGAAGAGTCACACCCAGTTTGTACATCTGTGAAATGGGATAGGGTACTAATGGAGAACCACTGCACTAAGCTTGCGAGAACAGCTGGCCTAGGCACCAAACACCACAGGGCGGTTCTGTGAAGGTGTTTTGGCTGTGTAGCTGTTGTTGTCATCTTTCTGGGATCAAACCTCTAACCCCAAATTGGGGTGGTGACTGGCCAGCTGGGGCAGCTGCATGTAGAAACGAGGTGAGAGGCGGGCGCCATTCCCAGCCCTAAATGACTGCTTCCTGGACAACCCAGCCTGGGTGTCAGTCCACAACTATGAATTGAGCACCACGCACTCAGGGTGTATGGTGAAGACTGCAGCCGCCGCCCTCTTGGAAGGAGACAGACAAACATCCTTATAATAATTGCATAGGTGCACTGACGGGAGGATCAGGTGCCAGTTTGACCACTAGGTCTCCAGGTAAGTTTTTCCCCAACCCTGGAAACACAGAGTCCACTTTCCTCTCTCTGCACAACCCTTATGTTTACTTTTATTTTGGTATACTGTTTGCCAATAAAAGCAACAATCAATACCAGCTGGAAAGAGTCTAAACAGAGAGGAACAGTCAGTCACACGAGGCTAAGGGAGGCGGTGCAGTGGCAGGGGCCCAATTCAATTAAGTACTGTTAGCAGGGGCAGAGGCCAGCCCAAAGCAGTCCCTTGCAGGCAGGTTCCTACTTTCTATTTTTTAGTGAATTCCTGGTGGCCACTTTTTCATGGAACAGGAGCCTCACGGTGAACTGGCCAAGGCAGAACAAAAACAGAAAGTAGGACCTCGACAGGCTGTCCCTCCCATCTGCCCTGACCAGGAGGTGCCACCTGCTTGGCCTCAATAAGCCCAGCTCTCAGAGAGGCTTCTACCCTCCCCACCTCATCTCTTTCCAGTTGGCTTTAAAACTAGTGCCCGCCTCCATGGTAGAGACTGTGTCCCATTCTTATCGACCAATCAGCTATTTTTATTTTGTGCTCTGACTGTGTACTCAGAAGCTTTCTACACATGCACTGCAGAGTTCAATGACAGAAGCCAACAAAGGGAAGGAAAAAAACTTTTGAAATACTTGGGTAAAAGTGGGAGGAGTGGTGAAGTTCTGGTAGGAAAAATCAGTTTCTACTGAAGTTCATTTAATTATACCCACCCACGATTCTATTTACATCAGTGATTAGTGAATAGGGTAGAATCGATAAAGTAAAGGAATGAGACTTCTCTTTGTCCTGCCAGCACCTTTGATCTGACAGAGGACACAAGACTCCCTCAGTAAAAGATAAGTGCAGTGGAAAGTGGAAAGCATCATGAGAGGTATGGAGGCCCAGACCGGAGTCCAGGTTCACTTACTGCCAGGCTTGCACCCCTGGTTAGGTCATTTAACCTTTCTGCACCTGCAGAGTTAAAAAACCTCCCCATGGGATGGTGGAGACAACTTGGAGGTGGAGGTCCATTAACAGAAGAGTCACAAAGCCCGGAAGCGTGTGTGGCTTCTGCAAACCAGGCTGTGAGAGTGCCAGAAGGTGACGTGCAAGTGAGAAGCCTCTCTTCTTTGAGGGGCAGACCTGTTTCTCGGACTCAAGGTAGAAGCTTTACTCACCTGAGTTGCCTCCATTTACAAGTAAGGAGTTTGTAGGGGGGTTCTTTCTCAAAGGGGTCCTGATTCCTGACGCCTGAACATCTGAAAGCACTCAATTCGTGAGGTCCTTGGAATAGACAGGTTTGCTCTGGGGTTGGGCCCTGTGGCAGCAGGTCTGCACCTCCGTGGCTGAGCTACTCCTCTCTGGTTCTGTGCAGACAGCCTTAAAGGTCCACCGCCCCTCTTTGGTGCCTGGTGCTGTGCTGCCCCTGAGGATCTGATGGTGAATGGGTCCTCAGCTAGTACCCGGGACCTCCTGCCCACTCGCCGGGCTGGGGTCCTCCCAGCCTGCGTTCCTCACTCTCTTCAACCTGAGTCTCCAAGATGGGGAGCTGCTGAGCCTGAGAAACTGCCCATCTGTTGGTGGAACTCAGAGCCTGGGCAGAGTCCCTTGGGGTTACATGGGCCCTGGGATGTCAGAAGCCTGTTGGAAGCAATGGGACACCTCGGGGTGAGGCACAGGCCATTGTTACTGCATGCAGTGACCTGTTCACCAGCCATTTGTAATCTACAATAAAACTGAGCATTTAAACGATGCATGCACGCCATTAAATTTTCTTGGGGTTGCGGGGAAGGGGCAGTCATACCTCCACAGAGGGACAGAGCAAGCATCCGGTCAGCTGGGGCAGTACCCACTCTTGTCATCACAGCAAGTGGGGGCATGCGGGCCCAGTGCCATGGTTTCTACCTGAGGCAGACACTTCACTGAGCCAGAGGAGGGGGTGAAAATATTCGGTGCAGACCATAAAAGGATGTGCCTCTGACGGGAAGCTGGGTGCCAGAGCAACAGGGAAGAAAGCATTTGTACTAACTGGGCAGGCTTCAGGGCTCCTGTGGCCATAAAACAAGTTGTTCTCCACTAGGACGAGGCCACAGGTGGCAGGATGCCCAGCCACGAGGTGCAGGCATAGCTCTGGAGGTACACTGGAGGGCTGGCTTGGCCACAGATAACCTGTATGACCTGGGGCCCTGAGACATTCCTGAACGCTGATGAGATGATACCTGGCTCTGGTAAGAGCCCAATAAAAATGATCAGTGGCCTTGATGATAACAAAAGTGATGCGGCCAGGATTTTTTAAAAGACGCTCAAATTCCCTTAGCTGTCCTGCGTCTCTCCATCCTACTCCAGCCACAGTCTTGTTCTTTCTCTTCCTTTCCCCGTGGAGGGAGAAAATCAGTAGAGGATAATGGGGGAAGGAGAGGTAAAGCCGGTGGAGGTGACGTGGGAGGACTTCCACAACACCAAGGGGCTCAGGCTGCAAAGCTTGGCAAGTGAGAGCGGGGAGCCTGATGGCAGTGGGAGACAAGGCCTGCTGGGAAGCCCCTGCTGCTACTAGGGCCCCTGCGAGGAGTCCCAGACAGCACAGGGTCTAAGCCAGGCCCCGGGGACCAGTACTCTGTCTGCTGTCACTCCTTTCTGCTTCTCTCCTACCCTGGTGCACTACAGTGCCCTCTGTCCCCAAGACTGGCTACCCCAGCAAGCTTTTCCTCTATCTCCCAAAATATGATGATCCCCTTTTTATTTTCCAAGATAACAAACACCTAATATTTATGAGAGCTTTAGAACAAAGTTCTTAGTGTCAGTGTCCCTAGTTTCTGACCCTTTTCCTTAGGTGGCCAGCTAAAGCTGAACTCTCCTGGGCTCTGTCTCTTACCAAGCAGTGAACTGAGGCAAAGTGCTTAGCCTCCAAGGGCCTCGCTTGCTTCATTTTTAGGACGAGGATGAAGATCCCCTTCTCACTGGACTGAAAGGACTAAATGAGCCTGTGTCTGAAAGCTGCTCCCTAAACGTTGATTTCTTCTCCTTCTCCCAGGCCAGGACTTTCATGGGACATCTCATTCATTTATTCATTCATGCATTTTTATATTTTTACTGGGCTTTTAAAATTGCTAAGTTATACATGTTCATTGCAACACACTCAAAGAACACAGGGTATGTAAAGTAAAAAATAGAAGGTCCCCTCACTCCCCATTCCACTGCCCAGGGACTATTTTTCTGTAAAGTATTCCAGAATACTTCATCACCATCTGCTTCTTCATTTTCTTCTCTTTTCTACTTTGGACTGGAGGCCATTTCCCACTGGCTTGAGAGACCCTCAAGGCCAAAACTGTGTCCTAGTCATCTCTGTATCGGGATGCTGGCATTCTATCTGTACTTATGGCAAGAATTGGATTTTCCTTAAAAAGGGGATATAGGAGTAATAGCTTTGGGGGCCAAGGGTGGGAAAAGAGGAGGAACCATTTAGCCAGTAGCTTTATATATAAAATAGTAACTGAGAAAACTCTTTCACAGGACTATGTTGATGTAATTTCTCCTCTATCTATTTCTTAAAAAAAAAAAAAAAACTGATCTTAATCCAACTACACTGATTTCTTGCCCGATTCACAATTTGAAAAATACTGATCTCATGCATGGCTCATGGGCACTGGAATTGCCTTTGGAGGAAGCTTGGAAGGACAGGTGGGCTAGAATGTTCTCTATGTAAATGGCACCACTCCCACAATGCCTGGCATAATCCACATGAGGCAATAAATCACCTCAGGTCGGCAATGAGGTGAGTTCTGGATTCCTGAGACTTATTGTCTCCTAGACCAATCCAGAAAAAGAGACCACCTTTGAGATCTTCTTTCCCAAATGTCTAGATCTCGTAGGTTTGTCCCTATACCTGCCAAGGCACCAAATCCCTGGAGAGCCTCCAGCTACCAGCTCGCTTTGCAGGGCCTCAGGGCCTTTACCTTTAACATGAGGGCACTGGATCAGATAATCGTTTCTACCTTAATTGAAAGTCTTTGATGTAGAATTCTCCCTGGGCAACCTAGGGAGGAAGGTAAAGGCTAGATTAGCAAGAGCAGATGTGGGCATTTGTTCTGATCTGTCCAGCTTCCTGTCCTCTTCTTCAGAGAACAGTACTACTCTCTTCCCTCTGGGGACTAGTCCTACCTCCACTTCCATGGGTTATAGTGGGGACAGTCAACTGACCAGGCCTGGACAAAAGCCACACTCAGTCAAGCAGCCACAACCACAGAGAGGGTATTCAAACTGGGAGATTAGGTAAAGAGAAATTAAACTTCTTCCCCACAACAATTGACCTAGGGTGGGCAGGACACCAAGAAGGGCCAATGAGGACTCCAGCCTGGGTTTTTATATTGAGGGAGGGCCCTTAAATGGAGATTCTAGAAGCTTCCCACTGCCTGCTACTCTGTCCCCTCTCCCTGCTGACTGCAGTATTTCTGTTCAACCTCTCCGCAGCCCTGCGAGAGGTGGTACTGGGATCAGTATCCTTATACAGATGAGAAAAGTTTGATTTGGAAAGCTGAAGAAACATACTTGCGATGACACAAGAGTGATTCGATATTGTTCAAACCTGCCTGGACTCCAGACCTCAACCCCTGCACTGTGCTACCCCTTGGAGAACTGGATTACAGGAAATGGGGCCGGAATCGGTTGATTGAGGAATGCAACTCAGTGGGGCCTTAGCGTGGCATGGTTTTCTTTCTTTTCCAAGCAAGGCTCTTAACCAGTTTCTGTCAGCTTCCCTTTTCTCTTTCTACTTGAGGTGTTGGACGGATCCCACAGCTGTAGTGTGACATTTTGTGTCACAAGTCCAGCCAGGTCTGTGAAAAACTACTGTCTCGTTTCTGATTTACATCAACTGTGCCCTCTCCTATCATCCAGGCTTGGGGCCAGTTTCTGCCCCAGGGATGTGGAGCAGGAAGGACCTGGGTCAGCCTTTCCATCCTCCACTCACTGCAGCCAGTTGGGGGAAACAGGTAGTGTTTGTGTGTGTACATATGTCTGGTGTCAAGCGGAGAGGTGTGTTAGTTCTAGGACACTTCCCTCTTCCTTTTTAAAGTCAAACTTCTCTAGTGTTGGAGCCTGGTCAGGGAGAGAGGGGAAGAAGGGTAATTTCTCTTTACCTAATTCCCCAGTTTGAACACTTCTCTTTGTGGTTGTGGCTGTTTGATTAAATGTGGCTTGTTTCTGGTTATTGGTTTCTGATAGTAGGAGGAACAGCTCAGCCCTGTTGGACTCCTTTCTCCTAGCTTTGTGCTGTTGGGGTGCCCTTTGCTTGTCAGGCAACCTCCCTTGAGTGAGCTCACCTACTGATTGCAGTATAGACCAACCTGACTGCTGACTCCTCTCTCTGCCCCAGGTCGCTCTCCAGTTTTCTCCTTCCTTTGCTCTAGTCATGGGCAGAACAAGTCTGCTGTTTGAACAGAGCTCTGATCATGGTATCATGTCAGTCCACCTTCCTGTAGCCAAAAAATTTTCTTAGAGCACCTCCTTCACTTGACGTCGAGAGGTGTGTTAGTTACCTATTACTGCATAACAAATTACCTCCCCCCCAGAACTTAATGGCTTAAAATAATTACCATTTATTATGGTACAGTTCCTGTGAGTCAGGAATTAGGGAGCTGGTTAGCTGGCTGGTTCTGGCTCAGAGTTTCTGATGAACTAAGGTCAAGATGTTGGCTGGGGCTGCAGTCATCTGAAAGCTCGATTGGGGCTGCTCACTCACATGGCTGTTGGCAGGAAGCCTTGGTTCTTTGTCATGTAGACCTGTCCATAGGGCTGCTCAGAATATAACTGGCTTTCCCCAGAGTAACTGACCCAAGAGTGAAAGACCAAGATGAAAAACACATGTCTTTTATGACCTATCCTTAGAGGTGATATACCACCATGTCTTTTATGTTCCATTGGTCACATGGACCCAAATTGATACAGTGTGGGAGGGAACTATGCAAGGGCATAAGTAGCAGGTGGCAGGCGTCACTAGGGGCCATTTGGAGCCTGGCTATCCTAGGAGGTGAGGGAAAATCCCCTCTATTGATCAACTGATGAACTTTCCCCAACCAGACCCCCAACAGCTTCTCTTAATGACTGGGAATATGGTCTTACTGGGGTGATGGTTGGGGTCAGAGGGCCTGTTCTCTGCTTTGATGTACCATAGACACATAAATTAAAATCAAACCACCAAAATTAAACTATTGATCTTTCCTCCAAAACCTATATTGCTTATAACTCCCTTTTATCAGCTCATGGCAATTCCATTTTTCTAGTTGCTGTGACCAAAAATCTTGGAGTCATTCTTATTCTTCTTTCTCTCATATTTCTGTTTGATCCATCAGCAAATCTTGTTGGCTGTCCTTTGAAAATCCAGCTAAAATCCAGCTACCTCTCCCTACTTCTGCTGCTACCCCCAGGCCCCAGGCCCCCTTTTTTCTCGCTTGGATGAACAATATACCTGGTCTCCCTGCTTCTACCCTTCCCCTCCTACAGTCTGTTCTCAAGCCAGAAGCCCAACTGATCTTTTTAAAACATAAATTAGATTATAAACCTCTTCTGATCAAACCCTCCAGAGCCCTTGGTTTCTTTCAAAGTAGTAGCCAAAGCCATGATGTTGGCCCACAAACTAAACTGGTTTAGTCTTTTTTTGAAAATATGCAATAATGTTTAACTGATTTTATTTTTTATAAATTTATTTATTTTAATTAGTTTCAAGTATATAGTACATTGGTTAGACATCTATATAGTTCATAAAGTGATCTCCCCAATTGCTCCCTCTCTCCCCTGGCCCTCCACCTAGCCAACATATTAATGCTAACTGAACTCCCTATGCCATGCTCCCCATCCTCGTGACCATCTATCAACTACTAATTTGTACTTCTTTAATCCTTTGCCCCATTCTCCCAGCCCCCAACCCCCTCCCCTCTGTCCATCACTAACTGATTTTATTATTATTTCATTAGTTTAATTAAATTTATTGGGAGTAACATTGTTAATAACATTATATAAATTTCACGTGTACAATTTTTTTAGCAATAACTAACTAAATTTAAAATTAAAAAATTTTTTCATTTACAGTTAACATTCAATATTATATTAGTTTCAGTTACACAGCATAGTAATTAGACATTTATATAACTTATGAAGTGATCCCCCAATTAGTCTAGTACCCACCTGATATTGGGTGTATAGCTTTACAATACAGCATCTGTACACTCTGTTGTGTGCTCACTACCTGAAGCCTAGTCTCCTTCTGCTGCTACCCCCAGGTATATTTAACCCTCTTTACCCTCTTCATCCTGCTCTCAGCCCCTCACCTCTTGTTCCCTCTGGTAACCACTATTCTGTTGTCTGTATCTATGAGTCGTTTTTGCTTGTTTGTTTGTTGCTTTCTGTTTTATATTGGAGTCTAGTTTTAATCCAATTAAAGGGAGGCAGAAGGTTCTTATTGGGGAAGTAATGTGATGGAAACTAATATTTTGGAAGGTTATTTGCTGGCAGTATGTTGGGTGGATGGGGTGAGGGACAGTCCAGTTAAGAAGCTGCCGTTGTGATCCAGATCTGAAAGCACAAATGGCAATAAAAAATAGCTTCCATTTATTGAGTGCTATGTACCAGGTACTGCCCTTTCCACTTCTTTCCTCCTTTAAATATTTATAGCAATATTATGGAGTAGGTGTTATTATTGTTCTCCTTTAGCAATTAGAAAAACTGGGTCCCAAAGAAGTTAAATAACTTTCCCAAGGTTATACAACTAGGCAAGGTCAACAGAACCGAGAACTGAAACCCAAACCTGCCAACATCCAATGCATTCCAAGCTGTTATTTTCATTGAGAAATACTGAAACCAAGGGATATTGTATAAGTCCCCATGATAGAATTTATAAATCTTTATTACAAAATGGCCATGCATGAGTCTAGTTGTTTGAAAAAAATACCAAATGGAATACAATTTGAAGAAACACAAACACATTTTTGCAAGTGGGCTCCTTACACATTAATCTTCAGTTTTTATCCATCAATGTTTAGTTTAACCTTGACTTCTTGGCTCTCCCCCAGAGCCAGCAACCCTCAATCTGACTGGCTTTTGAAGTAGCTGCCATCAGGCTGGCTCTGGACTCCAGGCCAGGTGAACTTGAGAGCCCCAGGATGGCTTCCTAGACCCCACAGCTCCCATCAGTCCTGGAGATTCTGCCATTCCTTGTGGTGATGGGCTCTGCCCGCTGCCAGAATGGGCATTTCCAACCTCATCAACTCCGCCCACTGACTCTTACCAGAGTCACAGCTCAGCCATCCTCATGCCCTTTTCCACCCACGCAGCTCCCGGAGAGAGCTCGGGGCTCCTACATCCATCCATCTTCCACAGGGAGAGGGTAGATGAGGAGAATTATACCCCCCGGGCCTTTTCTCAGCTGTTGGATCTTTGAAGCGATAGTTGATCATGTTTCTAAGTATAAAACCCCAGTGATGGGATTTGCACGTTACCCACTTCTACTCTGTGCCCCAGACCCCTGGGCAGTACCCTCAAGCCAGCTAGTGGCTCCTATGTCAATTATACATCTACTTCTGACACCTGTACTTCCTTCTAAAGGGGCCAAACCCACTTTCCCAAAACACATTTCAGAACACAAGCAGGCCAGCCATAACAAAGCTTTACAAACAATAGGAATTTGTATACTTATAGAACTCTCTAGAGTCTACAGTGTGCCTGTGCCTTCTTGATACAATCTTTCATGTATTGGCTGTCAACAATCTAGAGTGGTAGGTGTCATCACTCCCAACTGGATTGGATTCGAGGCTCAGAGAAGGTACGCAATGTGCCCAAGGTCATACAATAGAGCTGGATCTAAAAAAAGCAGATATTTCCACTCCAACTCAAATATGCCAAGGTTCACTTCCCTCTCGCCTACCTCATTCCGCAATTCTTGGTGAAACTTATGTCCCGAATCTGTGACAAGTAGGCATCTGGATGCGTAGAGGCAGTCTCTAAATTGTGGGACTTCTGCCTGCTGATTAGAGATCTGGTCCTCAGTTCATTGTTTTATATCCATTCACTGATGTGTAAAGAGATTGGGGATGGTAAGTCACACCCACTAAGCAAGTAATTAAGTGACAAACCCAAATGTTAACTTCTTAATTAATATATGAATATTAGCAATAAAATAATATGATAATACAAATTTCTTGCTATACTCAGAAATTAAACTGCTGGGAAGGCTAGAATGTTAAATGGGAAGTCCCTATGAATGTGAGGCTTGATTCAAATAACCGACACAGACGCTTGGGAATACTCTCTGCCCTGGACAAAATTGACATGCTCTAACATATTTTCTCCCCTGACTGTTCTTTTTCTAGACTGCAGACTCCTCTCTTTTTAGTTACGACAACACTACATTGGATGGGTCACAATGAACTTTGCTAGATTATAGTTAATTACAGTTTTCATTCCCTGGAGGAAATTTAGAAAACACCACAAATGTATACCCAGCACATTTCCTAATCATCTCCAAGGGGGATTTTTAAAAACCTTTTTATTATGGCAACTCTCAAACACACACAAAGCTACAGGGAGTCCCCACATCCCCATTAGTCAGCTTCAACATTGATCAACATCCCGCTGCCTTTTTTTTCATCTATCCTTCTCTCCCCCGCCCCGCCATACATGATTTTTCCCTAGAATATTTTAAAGCAAATACTAAATCTTATCTCTCAGTTCAGGTGCTGTACCTTGTTTGAAATTTACTGTATAAACTGAGCACAGATGTCCTAGTCTTCAAGCACAGTACTGCCTGCCTTGTCCACCCCACTGAGACGTTGTGGCAGTGAAATGAGGTCTTGGATGGGAAAGGGCTCTGATTCTGGAAACTGGCTGCATATCAAATTCTCTGGGGGGAGAGTTTCAAAACCAAGGCCCCAGGCCCTGCCCCAGACCTATGAATCAGGTGTCTGGGAATGGGACCCAGGCATCTGGGTGCACCCAAAGCTATTTAATTGTGGCTTGTTGGGAGGCCAGAATTTGTAAGTCACACAGGAAAGTAGCTAGTTACTGTTAGAGTTACTGTCCCCTTCTATGCTCCAGGGTCTACTCAGAGGACTGGAGGGGCAGGAGGGTTGAGCCGAGTCAGCTCTGACTTTCAGGGTGAAGATGGGCCCAACCTCAAGGCTCCACCCATGTCCCTGAGGAGGGTGGAATGGTCTACCTGGGATTGGGACGGCTGACGTTAAGCCCTGCCTTGGGTCCTAGATTTGGGATGGGAGTGGATTTAAATGGAATGACGGGGTTCAGAAGTGAAGAGTGCGAGGGAAAGGATGGGGTAAATAGACTGCCTTGGAGCCTCTGTCATAGGTGGGATCAGGCTAAAAGGTGCTCCTAAGTGAAGGCACCTGTTTGGCTTTAAAGACAGGAAAGTAGAGGACCACTCAGAACTGCTGGAATGCACAACTCACATTGTATATAAATGTCCCCCACCCCGGGGTGTGCAGCCCAAGATCTTGGGAGATGGTTCCATGGAGAAAAGAGGAATATTAAGCAGCTGACAGGATGGTCTGTCAACACCTGACCTGGCTTTAAGAAGGCGCCTCTTGGTGTATGTAGAGCAGTGCTGGAGGGGATGTGGCTCCTTTTTCTCCTTCGTTCCACCTCCCCCGGACACCTTGACAGGTGCTGAGCTTTATCTGAAACCTGTACTTTTGGAAAGCAGCTTTGTGTCCCACCCTCCCACCCCATTTTGAGTTCTGAGTAATGGCTGACCTCAAAGGACTATCCTGCTCTAGAATGTTCGAAGTTAAGATGACCCACTTCCCCCTTTCCTCAGTAACTCAGATAAGACCCTCCCCATCCTCCTTGCGATGACCCCCTTGTTTACCTGCCTCTATATCAGCCCCCTTCCTTTTCTCAGTAGTTCCTCATGAGTGAGCATTCTCCCTATAATAGTCTGAACAAAATCATCTGGTTTAATGTCCTGTGCATTTCATCTTTTTCATGCTCTCCATCTCCATTATTTCCCTTTACTTCATCTTAATGAATTTTACAGTGAGAGATCTGCTGAAATAACCTATCGAAAATGCAGTTGATAGATCTTACAACAGTATGAATGCACTTAATGCCTCTGACCTGAATACTTAAAGTTGGTTAAAATGGTAAATTTTGTATAATGCATATTTTACCACAATAAAAAATTACAGCTAACAGAGAAATGCAATGGAAAGAATTTTATGCAAAACAATCAGAACTCCTACTGTGTGCCGGGTGATGGGATAGAGAAAGGAGAAATGGGCGGGGCCTGGGATAGGAAATGAGTAAGACCTGCTTCCTGTGGTACAGGAGCTCTGGGCCTTGCTGGGGAGACAAACACATAATCTGCTGGTTGAGCTACATAATTCAGGGTGACACATCATAATAGATGTGTACGACCTGATTTGAGCCAGGTTTTTGAAGGTCTTTGAATGCTACCCTAAGGAATTTGGATTTTATCCCATGGTACTTGGGAGCCATGAACGATTTTAAAGTCAGGGTATGACAACACATAGATACATTGCAATTTATAATGTCTTATCATCAAACATATACTTTGTGTGGAGTGTGTAAAAAAATCAATGGCTGTGACAGCTTTAATTTAAAAAGTTGATCCTCTGTAAAACAGGCTTATGTTTATGTTTCTCTTATTAAATATATTTATGCTCAGGGAAGAGTTAATTTTGGTTAAGTCTATTGTGAAGGCAGATGCTCTATAAGAAATGTGCTTGGGGTACATTGAGAGCTCAGAGTGGGGCTCCCCAGAGGGAAGAGGGGAAGCTGGAGCAGATGAATGAAGGGAGGGAGCTGAGGGTAATAAGGCCAGAAGAGGCTCAGGGCTGATGGCAAAGGACTTTGTGTGCCAAATTGAGTGGCTGAATCTCTTCCCCACAGGTAAAGATGAGCCATCAAGGGCTCTGTTAATAATAATGAAGATGACGTTATGCTTACTACATGCCAGAACTACTCTAAGAGCTTTACTATTTTCAACTCATTTAACCCGGGCACTCGGAAAGTGGCATGGTAGATATAGATGGTTTAGATCAGTTGGGTGGCCCTGTGGATGATGGTATCGAGAACAGTAGGGACACATGTTGTTGTGGTTCTGGAGAAAGACAAAGGGAGGGATTGATAGGATGTGATAGCTTTGCAAAGTAAAAATAAAGTTATCAAGACTTGATTAGTTATTGATTGCATGGTGGAATTGATGAGGAAAAAGAGAAACTGGGATGACTCGCTTTTTTTGGTCTCAGGGTGTTGTGTATTGCTTTGCTACCCAGGTAAGGGATTGTTTACTCTGTTTCATTTCTTAGAAGGCCTGCTCAAGTCCTCCAGTACTACCTCTTACTACGCCTTCATAGTTATTTGGAAGTGAGTTGTTCAATTTCCAAATATTTGAGGTTTCTCAGAAATCTTTATGTTATCGATTTCTGGTCAAGTTCACTTATTCTTTGTGTGCTTTCAATTTGTGAAGGTATTTTTTTATCTTTATTTTTGGCCCATTTAAAAAAAAAATTTTTTTGGCCCAAACTCTCTGGGAAATGTTTCTTTTGCACTTGAAGAGAATGAGTCTTCAGCTGTTGTTGGGTGGAGTTTCTATAAATGTCATCACATCAAGTTGTTTGATAGTGCTGTTCAAGTATCTTGTAAATTTGATAACTTTCCTCACAATTTTCCAGCTACTTTAATTGTGGATTTGTCTATTTTTCCTTTCAGTTCTACATGCTTCTGATTGATAGGTCGGCACAGCCGAAGATGGTATGGCAGGAAGGATAGAACGTTTGCACGGGACAGGAAGAAACATTTTATCTCTTTAAATTTACTCTAGATCGCAGAAGAAACCTTTTATCTCTTTAAATCTACTCTGGATAGCCGACACAAGGAAATCACTACGTATCCCACCAGGCCTTGCGGAGCGCGGGTCAAATGCAAATAAGGGAGTACAGGCATTCGGCCACGCTCCCTTCCCGGGTTGGCAAGGCAACTAAACCCAAGCCACCCAATCGGCGAGATGCTCACCTGTGGGGGCGGGGACTGAACAAGAACCAATGGGACGCGGGCCAGATGGTTTCATGGGCCAATGGTTTCTGAGATGGGGAGGGCTTTTGATGAAGGGACGGCGGTGGGAAAGATGGCGGCGACTTTGGGTCGCTCGGGGTGGTGGCGGTGTTGGGCGCGACGTTTGTCGGCTCCGAATGGGCCCAGGATGTTGCTCTTTCTCCTTTTGTTGGGTTCTGGGCAGGGCCCACGGCAAGTCGGGGCGGGTCAGACGTTCGAGTACTTGAAACGGGAGCACTCGTTGTCGAAGCCCTACCAGGGTGAGGCGCCCCGGGCGAGGTGGTCGTGCGCAGGGAGGGCTTCGGGACCTGAGCTTCTCGGTAGAGGCGGGCGGCGGTGGGCTTCGTGGCCCCAGGAAACTTCTGGCGGTGGGTGGGGGCCCACTGGGACTCCCGCCGTGTTTAGGATCCAAGGGTAGGGTTCAACTTTCCGAGGCTCCCCCGCAACCTCCGCGCATTTAGCGCTGGAAGTTTCCAGTAGGTCCAAGCAAGCAGGGCTCTTGGTTCCCGCTAGCGCTAGGCCTGGACAAAGCGGGGCTCGGAGTTGGACAGGAAGAATATGGGAAGGGGAGAAGACTGAGAGTGGTAGCGATTGATGGAGGGCCACTAGCAATGAGCCGGTCTCGGGACAGAGCTGTAGATGTGCTAGAAATAAAGCAGGAGGCAGAACTGGGGTAGAACTTGGTCCGATTGAAAAAAATGAAATTCTCTTGCCAGTTAAAACACCTGCCCTTCTCCCGTGCAGGAGCCCTACTGATAAAAGAGGCTGGTACCTTTGATCTGTTTAGGGTTCACAGGCCCCTAGGCACAGATTATCAAGCAGAGAATTTATATAGTTGGCTACAAAGAGGACCAAATCAGTGCACGTGACTTAGCTAACGCAAGTGTCTTTCTCCACTGGAATGTGGGTAGGTGGACAGCAAACAAACAAAATTGAGTGCACCAGCGTTTACAGGGCCGTTAAGGGTGATTATTTATTCACTTCGCAGATACATGGAGCGCTTCCTTTTTGCTGGTCTCTGCTACTGCTGGGGTTTATACAGACACACAGTTCTCACTCTCAAGGGGCTTCGAGTCTGAGGTACCGGGTCAGGCTTGGATTATTTAAAGAAATGTGATTAAGCCTCAGAGACCTGAGAGTCAAGCTCTTTTTGATTTAACTGGGGCATTTTTTTCTTTCATGGTGCTAAAATTTACTCACATATTAAAAGGGAAGAATGGATCTGAATTCTGGTCACTGTGGCATGGCTAAAGCGATAGCTATGATGTACTTTGGGATCTTTACCTGAGAAGGGTTTTATGAAAGGAAGGTAAAGATAGTAAGGATTTAAGATTTACGAATTACAGGAGGTTGGAGATTGACATGAAAGGGAAAAAAAAGATGACTCCAGCTTCCAGAGGGCCCGTGCTGGCTTTCTGAACAGGTTGGTGTTAAAGGGCATGAACTGATATACTTCCTCCCTGTAGGTGTGGGCACAGGCAGTTCCTCGCTGTGGAATCTGATGGGCAGCGCCATGGTGATGACCCAGTATATCCGCCTTACCCCAGATATGCAAAGTAAACAGGGTGCCCTGTGGAACCGGGTGGTAAGACTCTTTCTCCCTCCTGTGTTGGTGACCCAAAAAGCTCAAGAAAGTTCACCAGGGACGTATTGTGACTTAATTTTACCGTCTCTCCCCAGTGTTCAGTCTTATGTGGATATCAAGGGTTTTTTATTTCAGAGGTTATGATGACCTTCCTAATGAAATCAGACATTTAAAGAAAGGCTCTCTGTTGCCCTAATTATAAAAAATAAGTCATTTTGATTCTGTTTTCTGAAATGTCTTTAATTTCTGATTGACCTGATCATATGACTTCTTGGAGATTAATAACTCATGTTAAATTACTTTGGAAAGTAGAAGACTGCTCTTTTAAATTTATTCCAAACTTCATCCCAGTATTCCCCCTTACCTTGTTATTTCACTTTGCAGATTCTAATTTTAAGTTTTATTTCCATGCGGAAGCCACTTTGAACCCTTGGTCATTTTACTTGTCCTTCTCTGGACCTTTTCTAGCTGCATTGTCTTCCCTGAGGTATGGCGGCAAGAAGCGAATGCAGCATTCCTGGTGCAGCTGCACTGTGATTTTGTACAAGTGTAAGATGATGCTTCCTTTTCAGTTTCCAGGGCTCTTTCTAAATCTTTTACAACTACTTTTGGGAATGATCTTGACATCCTTGATATTTTCTTTGGGGTTCTCATAAGCTAAGAACTTACTTTTCCATGGTTTTTATCATTAGTTGTAGATAAGTGAACCTCAGAAAAGGGAACTATTCTTTTCCTTGTTAACTTTACGTGCAGAGAATGTTGAAGGAGCAGAGGGAGAAGAGAAGTTTTTACGTAAGCCATTGCACAAGCTGGCGCCTTAACCCAGACTGTAGTAGTGCCAGGCTCATTTGTGGACGGAGCACAGGGCCGTATGTCCTGGTGGCAGAAGTGAAGGGCTGCCAGCGGGAAGACGCAGGTTCCAGATCTAGCTGTGTCACAGACCCACCGCGCGCGTCGGCAGGCAATTAACTTCTCTCGGTCTTCAGTTTCTCCGTCTATTGGATGTGCTTCATAATAACTGTTCTATGTGCCCATGAGGGTGGTCGTGAGAATACAATGAGACCATAGACATGAAGAAGCTTAGGTAGGAGCTTATTATAATGGTTATAGAAACATGCATTGTTATGTTCTACATCTGTTATAAGGTTTGTAGATGGAGATCTCTGGGTTACTAAATGATATATGTGCAGGGCTTGATGCTTTGCTGCCTTCTTGCTAGCTCTCTACATAAATCTTTTAGCAGTAATTGTAGTCCAGGCTCTAGTTTTCCTACCTTTTTCAGATTCCCTGCTACCTGTATGTTTTGATATCTGACTCTCAGAAAGAGCCTTGGAGTTGTTTCTGAGTTACTTGGATAGGATGCATTGGTTTGAACAGTGGTTCGAATGTTTGGCTGTCCGTGGGAGCTGATGCCTGGTCCCACCCCCAGAGATGTTGACTTAATGGGAATGGGGTGCAGCTTGACCATTGGGCAAATCTAACGCACAGCGAGGTGTCAGAGCTGCTGCTAGACATGGCCCTGAGCTGAGCTGCAGAGCACTGTGCTGCATGGGCCAGGGTAAGCAACAGACACCTCACGGCTTGGCGCAAGCCTCACAGGCCCTGCCCTCTTCCCAGGAGCCTGACACCTACCCAGTGGCTACGAGCAGCTTCCTGCTGCTGAGTTCCACCCTTGCCCTGAAATCTAAATGTAACAGCAGAAAGATGAGAACCGAGAATAACACAGGTAGGGAGATTTCAGGGTTTGTTGGTAAATTCAAAAGATTCTGCACCCTTTCATTTGGATTGTGTACTCCTACTACTAGTACTTTTGAGAGATTTCCCAGAATTAAACTGAAAACTGAAAATGACCTAACAATTTGTTGCCAAGAGCCAGAACAATCTATCTGGAGAGCCTTTGGCTGAGCCCCATGGTCTGTCCACTCCTCTTCCCTGACTTTCTTCACACACAGCGATCTTCAACCAGGAGTCTCCAAACCAAACACCCACTCTGGTTTCTACTTGGAAGCATTCACCTATTTAAAGCGCTTAACCATCCACTTACCTCCTTCTTCGTTTTCCCAAGGTTTGATACACAATTCAAAATAAGAAATAGGCCTGATTTGTACCCATGTCCATAATGTTTCCGCATCAGAGGCTGGCTGTGGTGGTGGTGATGCTGGTGGTCTTACTAGTGCGTTTGTGCCTCTTGGCCATGAGCATGAGGTTTTGGCAACTGTAACTTACTCCCTGTCATGGGAACTCTCGCTCACCCCTCAGCTTGGCATAGGACCAAGTCTAACTAATTAGAATTGTGTATAGCATCTGCTAATTATTCCCGGAAACTGTTGCATGACAACTTAGTTTTTCTTATTCATTTGCAATGAATGAGGTTTCAACCTTCCTTTAAAGCCAAGCTTTTTAGAATCTTTCTGTCAGAGAAGTGATCCTGAGCTGCAAGTGAGTTCATGCAGCCACCTATCCTCTCTGGGGTGAGCCACTGGGCTGGATGTGGGATCACGGTAGCTTTCCATGGCGTTTGCGTGTCTTCTCCAGCTTTGATGTACTGTCCTGTTTGCATTGAGAAACACTGAAGATAATTGGGAGGTTTATTCACTTTTCATATTAAATCTCACGTACAGTGAAGTGGCTCAATCTGTTTAATTTTGTGACACAGATAAGTAGCAAGTCTTAGATTTCAGTTTTAGACCTTAGCTTCACGTATCCTACATTTATGTTTCCAAGTCTGTAGACCACTGATGAGGGCTTGAAGGGTTCGTGTTTCATGCTTTTTCACTGACCTTGGTGTCTTTTTCACTTTAGCCATGTTTCCTGAGAGACTGGGAGTTGCAGGTGCACTTCAGAATCCATGGACAAGGGAAGAAGAATCTGCATGGGGACGGCTTGGCCATCTGGTATACCAAGGATCGGATGCAGCCAGGTATTGGGATCTTGGGTTGCTCTTGTGGAGTGTGACTGGCCTGGTTATTCATGTTTCCTCTTTTTGAGAAGGGTGCATTTCCACAATGCCAGCAATGTTCCCTCTCCCTTGATATCTGGATAAAGACTGGCCTGTTTAGTCTCTAGAATGGGGTCTGAGTCCTCGTAAACAGCTGACTTTGACTCATCCTGGGGCCATTTCTTGCTTATTAGTTCCTTCTGACTTCCCCGTGAAGTCACCTGGCCTGTTGGCTGGGTGAAGGCGCTGGCTCTTCTGAACACTGACAACTAGGTGAGTGACCCTTCAGGGGTGGCACTGGGACCGACCTCAGCACTTTTGGGTGGAGAAGAGGTATCTGTTTCCCCCTGCTGTGTAGGAGCCATTGCTCCAAGCAGAGGGCCGACTCCGCCTGATGCGACTTGGTCTCTTTTGCAACAAGAAGTTGAACTTGGGAATTCATATCTCTCTCGGGGCATGGTCGTCATCAGGTGTTTGTGAAGCAGAGTTCTTTAGGGGCACCTTAGCAACCAACTGGGACCAGGAAGCAGCTATAGTGCTAAACAGGGTTGAGCGGCCTTTTCTTCCCCGCCTTCAGTAACAAACAATTGCAGATGCTTCTTGGTGTTTGTTACAGGCCAGGCACTCTGCTGGGTGCTTTTACGTGCTTTCTCATCATAACTGAGGCCTGGGAGTCATTTGAATTTCACTTTTTCTCCATCGTAGTGCTGTAGGATTCCTTTATCAACTCCTGCTTTATTTCATTGTTCATCTGTTCTCTCTCTCTAGGGCCTGTGTTTGGAAACATGGACAAATTTGTGGGGCTGGGAGTATTTGTAGACACCTACCCCAATGAAGAGAAGCAGCAAGAGGTAATGGCAAGTGTCAGAGCTTAGGTCAGCTACACGGACGTCTCTGTCCTCTGCCTCAGAAATGCTACTGAGGAGGGAGCAGAGGGAACAGGAAGTGAGGGTTTTGGTTCTACTTTCTTCATCTGTTGAACTTCACAAGTTAATATCTTTTTCAGGGTTTTTTCTAGAGAGAACTGTTTGTGGCACACAATCTTTGGAGAATGGCTGTCTGAACAGGGGGTTTCTCTCTAGCGTTAACGGTGTTCTGCACATTAGGTGGTTGCCAGAAGTGAGCATGCTTAGCGGGTCAGTGGTTGGCTGGTCAGCCTGCCCCAGAGCAAGCTGACTTATGTCACTTGGCCCCCTGACTTAGTGCATCACTGCAGCTTGCTCACTCTGTCCGGCAATTTTTTCTTCTTCCTGTTCTCAGACCTGGACAGCAGTTCTGCTCTCCTGTAGGAAAGGCTATTGGAGGAAATGGATGAAATCTCAGCATTTGTGAGGAAACTGGTATCTGGCTGTTGGCAGAAGCATTTTGCCTCTTATTGCAGATTCTATATGTTCTTTCATACTTTCTTAATTCTAGCAGCAGTTTGGTACTCTCTGCCCAGTGGCTCTGCCATCGGATGATGGGAAAATGATTGTGACAGGTTGTTGCTGGGTATCCTGTGGCTAAATAATATTCAGCAAGAAAGACCAGATTAGGGATGGAGGTAGAACTCACTTTATTTTTACCGCAAAAGTTTATGAAAAATTTCAAACTTATAAAAAATTGGAGGAACACATCATTGTATGTGTAACACCGAGGTTTGTTTTTAACATTTCCCACAGAGTTCACCTTGGAGGAGATGCAAAGTGAGACCTCAGTCGGGAGAAAGGCCCTTTGTCATGGGTCAGCTCAGAATTGCTTCTGGGCCCTCTTCATTCCACTGTCCATCAGCCCCTTCTAGGTGCCAGGCTCTGGGATTCAGTGAGCCAGGCCACGTGGTCCTTGCACTCAGTAGCACTGATGCATGAGAATGCTGGTAGGGGAGCTGGCTGGTACGATGGGAAAACATGGCAGCCACATTTAACCTGGGGTGGGACAGTGGTGGCGGCGGCTGTTAGGGAAGACTTCTTCCAGGAAGTGACATTGTCATTGAGGTTTGCAGAATAAGGAGCTGGTGTTTTATACAGAGGGAAAAGCATGTGTTAAGGTGATAAAGTGAGAGAAGGGGCAATGAGCGTGAGATCAAAAAGGGGGATCAGAGAGACATGAGGCTAGAGAGAGAGAGACGGGCCAGCCGTCTTGCCATGCTGCCCAATTCCAGGGGCACCATTCATGTTGTAATTCTGTTTTCCTTGGCACATTCACTGCCCATGGAGATGGAGTAGTGTCGCCTTGGGCGGTTGGTGGTTTGGCTGTTTAGGTCAGTACCGGCACAGTCTGCACGTGTGTGGTTTGTCTTCCCCATGTGCATTGTGAGGCCAGATTCTGAAGGGCGGTGCTCCCGTTAGGGAGTCTGGACTGTATTCTAAGGGAGTAAGTGCATTAAAGGAATTTAATGGGAGCTTGTCGTGATTACGTTGGCAGCTGAGGACATGGTGGCAGTTAGAAGTACATCTAAACAAGAGGTCTGGGCTTCAGGGCATGACTAGAGTTTTAAACCTGGCCCTCTGTTTCTCCCAGAAATGACTGGTTCAGACTGTCTTGGCTTCCATTTCACCCTCAGATAGGAGCATTTCTAACATGAGAGAGCAGGTCCGATGGGCTTATTTCGTAAGAAGAGTAGCTATTACAAAAATTAGTTTCAGATGGTAAAAATTGGACTTCTTTTTCTGGCCAGCTCTTACGGTTCTCACTCTCAGCTGCATGTTGGAATTACCTGGTGAGCTTTTAAAGATATTTCTGTCCAGGTACAACCTCAGAGAATCCGATTCTGTTAGTCTTAGGTGCAGTCTAGGCAACCTTTCTTTTTCAAAGATTTCCAGGTAAGTCACGTGTACCGCCAGAATTGAGAACCCATGGGCCAAAATCATTGTTGCCTTATTATTTTATTGATTAAACAATTCTTTAAATTAAAACAAAAAAATTTGAAACCTAATGAAAGTAGTTTTTATTTATAAGGTGGCTGTATGTGCCAAGCACTTCATAAATATTGTCTTCATCCTCATCACATCTCCTTATAGCATTATTTTTTCCATGTTATCAATGAGTAAACAGAAGCTTAGAAAAGTCTCGTTCAAGGTAACAGCTGATGAAGGTGGATCCAGATTTTGAACACAGGTCCACTGGATTCCAGAGGCTGTGCTTTTAATTATGATGCTCTGTCACCTCCCATGCATTGTTTTCTTCTGCTGGGTGGATTTCCTTGAGAATGGAGACATTTATTATTCTCATATGATCTATGCAATGTCAGTCCTTAGAGCTACTCAGTGCAGAGAGTGTGGAAAGTATACTTTTCTACATCCTAACAACCTGGAACTATTTTAGAAACTAAGATCAGATGTATTTTGTTAGTGGTGTGGTTTATACTTTGATATGGTACGTAAAGGTGCCATTGTTTCAAACACTTTTTGTGTATTATTTACTCTCTTAAAAACCTTTTTAGGTAGATATGATTACTACTCCTCCGTTATAGATAAGAAACCAAAGTCCAGAAGAGTTAAAAAACTTGTCAGTGACTCTTGGTTTGACTCCAGAGACTGTCGTCTCATTATTTGGCTTTATTATTTTGAACACATAAAGAAAGGGTGACAAATAACAGTACCTTTCGAAAACTTGCAGATGTCATGTGTAGAAGATGTGCTGGATGACGAGGACAGGAGCCTGTAAGAGGGTGTAGAACATCCATCAGACCCTCAAAGTGCTGTGGTGGCAGCGTTTCTCTACTTCCTTGTTTTCTTGTTACCAAAGTGCATATGACCTTGTTACTCAACTCACTTCCTACCACGTTTGCTCCTGAGGAAATACTGGGAGAATGCTAGCAACCAGTAATGCATCTGAGAAGGGGCTAGGGGGTTCAGGATGTGCATTGAGTTTAAGTTTGGCTCTGAAATCACGACAGATTATCCAAAGTCACATTACAGTTTAAGTGAGTATGTCAAGAACTTTGGTATTTGGGAATGTGGGGCACTTACTACCTGTGCCACAGTGAGGTAGCCAGATCATAAATTGTTGTTAAAATGGTAGTTGAAGAAATAGAAAATAAGAAAGAAGTAGAAAATCTGGATAAGTCTATAACAAGAGATGGAAATAGTAATTAAAAATGATTCACAAAGAAAAGCCCAGGCCCAGATGGCTTCACTGGTAAATTTTACCAAATATAGGAAATAGAATTACTACTAATTTTTCTCAATCCCTTACTAAAAATAAAAGGAAAGGACATAACCAACTCATTCTTTGAGGCCAGGATTGTTCTGATACCAAAACCAGAAAATGACATAACAAGAAAATAAGAGACCAATATCTCTCATGAATAGGGATGTAAAAATTAGCAACAAAATACCAGCAAATCAAATCCAGCAACATATAAAAAGGATTATACACCATGACCAAATATATTTATTCTAGGAATTCACATTTGGTTTAATATCTGAAAATTAAAATGATAGACCGTATTACTAGAATAAAGGACAAAAACCATAGACATAGAAAAGGTATCTGAAAATTTGATACCTCTTTATGATAATAAAAACATTCGACAAAATAGGACTAGAATGGGCCTTCTGCAGCCTGATCAAGGGCATCTTTGGAAACCCCACTGACATCACACCTGGTTATAAAATACTGGTTGCTCTCCCCCCTCAGATCAGACAAGGATCTCTGCTCACCACTTCTGTTCAGCATTTGTGCTGGCAGTTCTAGTTGCCCAGATTGGAAAGGAAGAAGTAAAACTGTTTCTGTTTGTAGTTGACATGATCTTGTGTATAGAAAATCCTAAAGAAGCCATAAACTATTGGAACTAATAAATGAATTCATCAAAGTTGCAGGATGCAAGATCAACATACAAAAATCAGATGTTATTTCTATGTGCTTTTGTTGAACAGTCAGAAAATTAAAGAAAACAATTCCTGTGACACTATGGTCAAAAAGAATAAAATACTTAGAAATAAATTTAACAAAAAACCCCGATACTTTGAAAACTATGAAATACTGTTGAAAGAAATTAAGGACTCAAGTAAATGGGAAGACATTGCATGTCATAAATGGGAAAAGTTAGCATTGTTAAGATGGTGATACTCCCCACGTTGACCTACAGATTTGACGCAATCCCTGTCTCTTGCAAGCCTAGCTGGCTTCCTTGTAGAAATTGACAAGCCAATCCTAAAATCAGTGAAAATTCAAGAGAACCAGAAAAACCAAAATGATCTTTCTTGCCAAAGAAGAGCAAAATTGGAGGTCTCTCTCATACGTACTGATTCAAAACTCACTACAGTGATCAAACTGTGGTGCTGGCGTGAAGTAGACATACAGGTCAATGCGATAGGTTTCAAAGTCCTGAGATAAGCCCTCAGATTTCTGAGCAGTTGATTTTTGATAAGGGCGTCAAGAAAATGTAATGGAAGAATCATCTTCTCAACAAATGGTGCTGGTACAACTGGATATCCACAGGCAGAATAATGGAGTTGTCCCCAACCTCACACCATACACAAATTTTAACTCAAAATGGATCAAAAAACTAGGTAAAAGCTAAAACTAAAATTCTTAGAAGAAAACAGGGTTAATTCTTCATGACCTTGGATTAGGCAATGGTTTCTTAGGTGTGACTGCAGAAACAAAAACCACAAAAGAAAAAAATAGAAGGCTTCCTGAAAATTAAAAACTTTCGTGCTTTGAGGGACACCATTAAGAAGGTGAAAAGACAACCCACAGAATAACAGAAAATAAATGCAAATCATATATCTAGTAAGAGACTTTATATATTCTAGATTTAACTCAATAATAAAAAAGACAACCCAATTAAAAAGTGATCAAAGGATCTGAATAGATATTGCCGCAAAGAAAACACACATATGGCCAATAAACATTAAAAGACCTCAACATCATTGACCATTAGGGACCTACAGATCAAAAGCATGATGAGATGCCACTTCACACCCACTTTTGTGGCTAAAAAGAAGAAGAGGTGATGACAAGTGTTGGAGAGGATGCAGAGTAATTGGAACGTTCATACACTGCTGGTGGGAATGTAAAATGGAGTGGCTGTTTTGGAAAACGGGCAGTTCTTCAGATAATTAAATGGAATTTGCACGACCCAGCGATCTCACTCCCCAGTATATACCCAAGGAAAATGAAAACATATCTACACAGAGCTTTTACGTGAATGTTCAGGGTATTTATAATAGCCGGAAAATGGATACAACTCAAATGACCATCAACCGATGAGTAGCCAAACCGATGTTATGTATCCAAGCAGTAGAATATCATTCAGCATTGATACATGCTCCAATGTGGATGACCCTTGAAAGCATGCTAAATGAGAGAAACCAGTTACAAAAGACCACATATTGTATGATCCCAGTCAAATGAACTGTAGGCAAACTATGGAGACAGTGGATAAGTGATTGCCTGGGGCTGGGTGGGGGGCTGGGAGGTAAGTGACTGCTGGTGGGTCTGAGGTTTCTTTTGGGGGCGATGAAAATGTTCTAATATTTGTTATAATCACAATCTTAACTCTGAATATCTTAAAAGCCATTGAATTATAGACTAAATAGATGAAGTGTGCAGTATGTGACTTATATCTTAGTATTGCTGTTTTGTTAAAATGCTAATTAAAACATAACCTGACCGTCTTTTCTTGGCACTTGAAGTCATCAGCTCATGGTCATCAGTTCCCAGGTGCTGGTGAAAAGTTGCAGGGACTTCAGTAGCAACCCTGGAGCCGGAATGTCTTTCTGCTAAAATCACAGTGCGAGGAGCAGAAGCCTTCTGGAAGGGGAGCACGGACGTGCAACCCTTTGCAGCCTTGTCCTCATTCTTCCCAGTGAGATGCTAGGCCTCACTCCATGGAGGGTGACAGCTGGTAGGGGACCAGGGAGAAACTCCTTGCTCTTCCCAGGTCAGGCCAGCTGGGAAGTCTAGTTTGAGGGGTTTCCCATGTTTTTTAATGTGATGATTGTTTTTCCTCCTTTGAAACTGGAAGAAAATTAACAATACTGGGCCCTTCAGTTTAAAAACACATTCCCTCGGTGGAGACCCTGGTCCCACTTGGTCTCTCTATTGTTGGTGAAGACAATCTTTAGCTTCCTAAAGACTCCAGAATGTCTTAAGTTCTCATTGTCATCTACCATGGGTGTGATTTAGGGTTTTCATTTCAGTCCCAGGTGAGGCAGTGTGTCTCCCAAGAGACCCCGTTGGAAAGCCGGTTGGGGAAGATTGGCAGGCTCTCCAGAGTGACGCGGCATTGAGGCTGGGCTTCATTGGTGAGAGCTAGTTTTCGAGGGAAGTTGAAATGTGCGACTTTCTGCTGGAACTGAGTGAAGGCGAGGAGAAGGTGATGTTTATGGGACAGTGACGGAGAGGGGAAGGAGGGAGCAGGCACACTCCCCTCTGGGTTCTTTACCTTTTGAGGTTGCCCCTTTGGAGAATACAGTGAATGGAGTTAGCCCACAGAAAGCTGCTGGCACCTGGGGGATTTTACGTACAGTTTTTGGAGGTTCATAGATCTGCTCCACAGAGGGAAACTATAGACAAGTTTGTCTCGTTCACAAGAAGCACTTATGTGCTGTCAGGCTGTGCTTTGAATATGGGGAGATGGGCGCCGGGACTTCAGTGTTTGGTATTTGGGCATGTCTCGTTTTGTTTATTGATTTTAGAGCACTATTTAGGTCCTCAAATGACATCATTTGGCTTTTGTTCTAGTGGGGTCTCAACTAGGATAAATGGAATTACAGTCACTTCTATGAATTTAAGAGACCATGATATTGTTCACGTGTGTGAAGGCGTTCTAGCATCAGAAGGCTGGAGGCAACCCTTTTATGTATTCTTAAGAGGAGGAGGTTTAAGCCTTGGGGACAGAGTCACCAGTGTAGGTCAGTAGTAATTTGGGGCCTTGTCATCCTACTCGATAATGCGATAGTCTCACTGATCGCACTCTGTGTAGGATGGGTTCCCATGTAAAGCATTAGTTGGATGAAGGTTTCTGTAGGACCAGCAACTTACAGACTTGTCAGTCTGAAAAGTGTCTCTTTGGAAGTGGCAGTGAATGTGTTCCACCAGTTGTCTGAGGGGAGGATCAAATGGAGGTGTGAGGGAGGTGTTGTAGAAGAGGCATTTGTTAATTCTTATTTTTATATAAAAGCTTGTTACAGGAAAATCAGAAAAGGCTAAAACAAAAGCAAAACTATGAACATCTTTTTAAAAGCAACTTTGCATCATATGAACATACTGTTTTTTTTAAACTTCTAATTTTGAAACTTTTTAGATATATAGAAAAATTGAGAGTATGGTAAATACTAGGTACAGATTCATCTTTTTAAAAATTTTGATATAATTTCAGACTTATAGATAAGTCCTAAGAATACAGCAAATAATTCTGGGGTGCTCAGATTCCCCAAAATGTTTTACTACGTTTGCTTCATTCTTTTCCTTTACTTCTTTGTGTGTGTCTATCTATATTTCTCTGTGTTTCAGGGTCTATGCAGTTTGGAGACCTAGTTTTGTTTTAGATTTTTGGTTTTGTACCTCCCAGCATGTCCTAAGTAAGCACTTTTCCTTAGTGATAGATGCAGAGAGCAGAGTAGCACAGTGATGGAGCCAGCGCCCTGAGGCCAGACTGCCTGTTTCATGCTTGCCATCTGTATTCTCTTAAGCATTCCCTTACCTGTGAAATGGGAGACTAATACCACAACCCCCTGCTTGTGGTAATTAAGGGAATGCATATGTGCACTTTACTGAGTACAGTGCCTGGCACAGAGCAAGCTCTCAGAAAATGCTGGCTGTTCTTACCGCTAAATGACGTTCATAAGGGATATTGTGCAGACATCTGGGCAGTAGCCGTTTTGCCTCTGTTCCCTCCTCTCCCACCGTCCTTTTCTTCATATCCAGGTTCCAGAGAACAGACATGGGTGGCTTACTCAGCTACAGGATGGTTTAGTTGGAAAAACCGCCCTAAAGCGCAGCTCCCAAATGCTCCCATGTTCACAAGCTCATGTCGCTTGGTGATAGGGTTTCACAGCTCTCAGAGTGGGAACAATGAGGTGACTTTTCATAAATGCCAGGTGTTTTATTATGACATTACATAGTTCCTTTTTTTTTGATGTTAAAGTGTTCCTTTAAAAAATGATGTTTATAAAGATAGTTGTTCTGTCATTATTGTATTTTAATATATTTAGTAGATCAAAAACCCCCAAAAGGCAAACCTATTAATCCCCAAATATTTTTGGAGATTTTAATGGTCCATGGCTGTTTGGCTTTGTGCTTACATGCGAATACCTGTGAACACTGTTTCTGTCTAGAAGTTTATTAATTTTGTCGCAGATTGAATGAACACTTGTTGACTCCCCACTGAATGCTGGATACTGTACTCGATGCTTTGTATGTCTCATGTTGTCTTCATCATTCACCCTGTGAGCACATTACTCCCTCTGCTTCCACTGAGGAGACAGTCTGAGAGAGCTGCTGGGACCCACGCAGGGCTGTGCAGCTGCAAGTGGCGTGCCCACAGTTAGAGCGTGTCTCCCCACCCCCTGTTCATGGTGCATGGGCTGCAGGTTTCGGCCATGCAGGGTGGCAGTGCAGCCCCCATAAACCACGGGCCTCCTTTCAGTGGAGATTTGCCAAAGGCGCAGCCACTACGTAGAGAAAGAGGCTTTCTTTTAAGTGGCCTTGTAGGACAAAAATGTAGAAACATCTTTCCGCCCTATAGACAATGGCCATTTGCACAACAGCCTGGAGTTCCTAATTGTTGATGACTCTTAAATTAGGAATGCAACCACCACTTTTGCCTGAGTCAGTGACCCTCGGTTCTACCTACATATAGGCCGCCTTCCAAGGAGAGGAAATTGCTGCTTTGCGAATTAGCGGCTACCCAAGAAACACCTCACAAACACCGGGCATAGAAAATAAGGTCCATTGAAAGACTTACTACTAGAGTGAGGGACAGAGCCGGACCGGGTCACAAGGTGCTGAAGTTGACAGGCTCCAGGAGCTCCACAGCTGTGGGGCTCAGCCTCTAGTGCAGTGTTTCTTAAATTTGGCTACACAACACAGGCATCCGTGGTACTTTTAAGAAAGAATCCTCTGTCCTACTCTTGACCTCCTGGATGGGCCTGTGACTGAGGGGCGCCTGTGGCCGTGCTGCTGAAAGCTCCCCAGGTGACCCTGAGGCCACAGCTTTCCTGTGGCTGTTACTGGGTAACTGGGCACCCAGCAGCCTCAGGTTGAGGATGGTTGTCCTGGGCATGCTCATGAGCACTACAGTTTAGCCTGTGGTCACAGGTGGTTGAGTGCTGCGTGAAGCCAGCCTCGGGGTCATCGGTCCTTGGAGCATGACACTCCTTCCTCTGCTACTGTTCCTCAGAAGAGTTTCGTGTCAAGCCCATTTCTGTACAGTGTTTGATGCCATGCCCATGGAGCCCTTGCTTTAGATGTTAGTCATAGAAGCGAAGGTCCATGGCAATTTGGTCACCCCCTGACCAAATTGCCACCCTGTAGTCCTGCACGTACGTAGTCCACTGGTGGCCCATGCAGACATGCTGGCGCCTACCTGGAGGCCCACCCTGCACTCCTCTGTGGCTTCTGCCCAAGCTCACCCCAGCCTCCTCACCAGCTGAATTTCTCGTCCGTAAACACGCCACCCCCATGTTGCCAGTGGACCCTCTACCTACCTGGGTCTCAGCTTAGAGGCCATCTCCTCATCAGTCCCTGTTGTAGTGCCTCTTTTATTTTCATCAGAGCATTTATCACTGTCTGAAATTTTATTTACTTATTTATTGTTTGTCTCTTCCACTGTGATGTCAGCTCCTTGAGAGCAAATGCCTGTCTTGTTTCCCATTAAAGCCCAGCATCTGGAACAGTGCTTGGCCCATCAGGTGCCCATAAAGTGTCAGAGGGAGGATTGTTCTGGGCTCTACACCTTTGCCCCCTCCACACGGGGCAGGGCTTACTTGAGCCTATGTAAGGTGTCTCTTGTTGCTAGAACTGTAGCAGTTTTCTGGAGCAAAACTGAATACCCTTGAGCCTGATGATTTTTCTAAACCTGTCGTGTTATAACGCTCCCATGGAGCTTTTCCTTGCCCATATGCAGGTTAGTGTGACAAGACCTATTAGGGTTAGCGTTAATTTCATAGCCTCTCAGATGGTGGGCTTTTTGTCTTTCTGGCTAGAGCTATATCCTGAGGTCCTGGGCAGGAAAGGACACCTTGAATTTGGAAGAACTTAGCCCTGTTTGTCACTCCTGTCCCTTTGCTACAGAAATACTGCAGTCTAGGTACAGACCAACTCGATGTCTGCAGAATGTCCCCTGACTCTGAGTCATAAGTGGGGCCTGCTTGGATGGTGTGGCACCTCGTGTTTTATGAAGCATCTGAAAGCTTCAGGGCTTTAGAGCGGTCTTCCTAGTGGGCCCCTTTGAGGGTCTGGTGACAGTTACACACCCTCTCCTCAGAAGGTGTACAAGCATCTGTGCATATCGTTTTGCCTATAATTTTGAGGGGTGTAAGGATTTGAATGCCCTCCATGTACCCTAAGATTCTGCATGGGGAATGAAGTCAGTTTGCTTATCTACCATAGCTGGCACTCAGCTCTCCCATGCTGTTTCTTTCTGACTTGGTCTCCTGTCTTCTGTGCCCTTTCTTGTTTTATAATAACCTGCTGGACCCTCTCAGGCCCAGAAGAGGCGATATTCTCCAGGAGTCCAGGTACTTAGTTCTTGACACCCATGGCCATCCCTGACTCCCTGTGTGTCCATCTACCATTCACTACTGTTTAGAATCCATGTCTCAAGGGTCACCAGTCTCTGATTTCGAGTGCATCTTCACCTTGCATGTTGACTGTTGAGGGCGGTGAAGAACTCGCCGAGGAAGTGGCACGTCGTGTCTCCTCGCCTCTCTTCTGCACTGCCCAGCACTGGGCTGCTCTGGAGTGCTTATTAGCTCATTCATTACCTCTGAGGAGGAGTTTGCTCTTAAATGCTATTGCAGGGGGAGGGACTTTGAAGTAGGTAGAAAATAGGTGGGATCTGGGAAACTTGCAGTGGGGGGACCTTGCTCCAAATATCACATTGGGAGAAGTTGTGTGGGGCTGAAGCTGAGTGGGCTGGAAGGTCTTTGCCTGAGAACAGCCATTGTGGCTGGAGAACAGCATCTGGCAACCTGGCTCTGGCAGTGCCCTCTTGGGGTCCTAGTCTTTTAGCATTGTGTGCTTAGAGGGTTTTAGGATTTGAAAGGAGCTATCCTGAATGGAAAGGTTTTCCTGATTAGACAAGTATTTTCAGAATACCTGCTGTGTCCAAGGCACCCTGGGGGAAGGGATAGTGCCGAGGTAGAAACATACAAGACGCATGGTGAGTGATTTTCTTCTTCAGGAAGTTGACATGGCATCTGGATAGATAGACACATATGCATAAAATGAAAGTCACTGGTCTCGGGCAGAATACCCGCGCCCAGCAGGGACCCCTGGGAGGGTTCATGCCAGACGCCAGAGTCTCGGGCCCTTTCACCCACCGAGTCTGTGGCACAGAGGCTTCCTGAAGGCGGGGGCAGAGTCAGTCACTTCCTGGGCCATGTCCCTTGGGTGACCATCTGAGTGTGGCATCTTGGGGGCCACTGGCAGTGAGTCTGAGTGGTCATCTGGTCACTGTAGAACTCAGCTTGTAGGTGCACTATCCTTGTCACCATTGGCACAGGCATGTCTGAAGGTGCTTCCTTTGCTTTCCCA
>NW_006434441.1:1462896-1482121 GCF_000325575.1 Pteropus alecto
TTCCCTACATCTCTGCCATGGTGAACAACGGCTCCCTCAGCTATGATCATGAGCGGGATGGGAGGCCAACAGAGCTGGGGGGCTGTACAGCCATTGTGCGCAACCTCCATTATGACACCTTCCTTGTGATCCGCTATGTCAAGAGGCATTTGACGGTGAGTCTCTGTTCTGGACCAGCTGGCAGTGTGAGCTGTCTGGCTCCTGCTCCTATGGCCTGGCCCTGATCTCTCTCTTCTCTCTGTTCTAGATTATGATGGACATTGATGGCAAGCACGAGTGGAGGGACTGCATCGAGGTGCCTGGGGTCCGCCTGCCCCGGGGCTACTACTTCGGCACCTCCTCCATCACCGGGGACCTCTCGGGTACCACACGTACACACCTTACTTGCCTTGACTGAGGTCACGTCTCAGAAGCCAGGCCTTAGCTTCTCAGAGGGAGCCAGATGAATGGGGCTCTGGGAGGCAGGTGCCCTGGGAGTGTTTATCGTCCTGCACCTCATACCCAGTCCCTTAACGCCCTAGGCTGAGGCCGTCCTCGGATAGTTGTCTCAGGAGATGGTCAGTGCCAAGGGACGGTAGCGTTTGCCCCCTCACAGAGCCCGCCCTCCAGCCTGGGTTTGGGGTCTGCACTCTCCCATCACTGATGCTGCCATTCTGGTCAGGCTCCTCCCCTTCCTGACATGCTTGGGACCCTTTCCCTTAAGCAGACCTCCCCACGATGCTGCTACCCTCTCTCACTGACCCCCAGACACTTCTTTGTATTCAGATTTCTGAATGTGTTGTGTGTACAGATGCTCCTGCTTCCAGCTCTCCTGCTCTTGGCATGCTGCCTTGGCCCTGAGTCTCTGCCACGGTGTTAGCTGTCTCGTGAAAGTTACTTCTGTGTCTTTGCCATGTGTGGCACTCTGTTCTCAGCCCTGGCTTTGTACCCTCTGTCAGCTTGTCTGACCAGTCACTCTTAAGCTCTTGCCTGCTGTAATGGATGTGGCACTCACAAGTGCCTGCTATCTGTGCTTTCCTATCTCCTTGGGGTTTTCTACCTCCTTGTCCTAATTTGTGTCTTCCTCTGTGTGCTTGTTCTCTCCTGGGCTTTAGCTCAAATCATGTCGAGAAGAAGTAAAAAAAAAAAAAAAAAATGACTTTTGAGTTTTTGGACCTAATTTATTATGAGTAAAGCTAACGTGGAATAGAATTTTCTTGTGACGAAGAAGAGAGGCAAACACCTATCTGAAGTAGGCAGCAGCTACTCAGTTCCAGCCATTATTGCCAAGAAAAATGTGGTCTCAGTGAGGCCATGGCTTCCAGTTTTCAAGAGAATCCAGGAATCTGGATTTTTAAAAGGAAATCTAATTTTTCAAATCCTGGCAACTGATTTTTTTTGAGGATGTGATTTCCATACTACAGAAGTACATAGCTTGAAGAGTTTTCACTGATATTTACACCTGTGTCATCACCGTCACAGCCAAGACACAGAACGTTTCCATCCCTGCAAAGTTCTCTGTGCCCCTTTGCTGTACCCGCCCTCCCCCGCCTCCACCCCCAGCTCCAGGTAGCATGCTTTCTGTCACTTAAAGATGTTAGTTTTTGGCCACTAGGTTCTGAATACTGTGCAGGCAGGCTGAAGCTGGAAGACAGAGCTCTTCCTGGCACAGGGACAAGAGGCACAAGCTTTAGATCTTTGCAATGTAATCTTGTAATGTGACCCAGTTGAAGGAGATCTCCTTGTCTACTATGGTTTCTCTCTGAGCGTACAGGTTTCTGGGACCTGCTTTCAGTTAACTTGACGATGTACTTTTCAGTGGGAAGTTGTTTCTAGCTGTTAGCAGTGGCCAAAGAGAATAATCACTTCTTTGTTTATCCTAAGGCGTCCTTTGCTCTTGGCTTTTGGTGGCGATGCCTAGGATATTAAGTCTGTGATCTGCATCCTTCTCTTAAGATCTCTCCTGTTGGTACCTTCTTGCTGTAACTCAGTGGATTGTTGAAAATGGCTGGGAAAGTTGGGCGCACCTTAGCTGTCCCAGCCCTGGCACCTCTCATAGGCTTGGATAAGGGCTACTGCGAATTCAAGAATTGTTAGGAGGATGAGGATAATACATTGTGAGGGGCGTTGCCCTGGCCTTTTATCCTGTCCATGGTTTAAACTCAGTCCTGACAGTGAAAACATTTTTCTGTTTGAAGGCAAATCTAGTTTTTTCATGTCTGCTAAAGATTCTAAGAGTCCAAATAGGTGTGGAAGCCATCCTAGTAATAGAAATGATAAGAAGCCCGGTCCCTGGGGACCAACCAAGCAGCCATGAGCTCCCTGGCACTCAGGTTTGTGGTCCCTGAAGACCAGTCACCACTGAGAGGAACAAGAGCTTGGAGAAATGGCAGGTTCGAGGCAGGAAGTGTACAAGCAAGACTTCCCAGAAGAGCCAGGAAGATAACCCTAACTTCTGAGTTCATATAAAAGGGCTCAGGAGCCAACCGAACAGGCTCCCATGGGACCAAGACCAGTCGAGTTGAGCATCAAAATGTACAGCTTCAGTGTGGTGCAACGCATCGAATGTGTCTGAATCAATGAGTTTATAATGACACTTTAAAGAGATAAAAATCAAGCCCCTAATTCCTTGATCCTTTCTCTCGTAGTTACTAGTGAGATTCAGGGGTCAGTTTCAAGAAGCTACAAAGCATTAGGCCCAGTCCAGAGGGGAAATGTGTCCAGTAGCTGTGCCCTGCTTGCAGCTGTCACACAGCTGCTGGAGGCCCACTCCTGTGTTGCCTGTGCATGTTATCGCCACTAAAGGGGTTGCAGTGCTGCTGGCCTCACTGGGCTGGAAGGTTTTACGTAGCATATGGGATTTCATTTTAGTGTTGTCTCTACATTTTTAAATTATGCAGGTAAATGCATGCTTGTTGATAAAAACTTTAAATACACAATAATAGAGAATATTCCCCATTCCCTTGCCTTATTTTTACATGGGAAAATAGAGGTTTCACTTATTTTTTTAAGGTCCCTGCCAGTTAGCTGTGCACCAGAAGCTGGAACCAAGATGCTCCAATCCGCGTCTGCAGGGCCTGAGTATCCTTGTTCTCTTCCTAGACAACCATGACCTTGTCTCCCTGAAGCTGTTTGAGCTGACAGTGGAGAGAACCCCAGAAGAGGAGAAGCTTCATCGAGATGTCTTCCTGCCCTCGGTCGACAACATGAAGCTACCTGCAAGTGAGCACGGGGACCCTGGGGACAGCCCATGAAGGGGAGGGCCATAGCGCTGGGGGCAGTCAGAGGTGACCTGCACCTACCCTTAGCAGGGCTTCTCCCTGTCCTGCCCCTGAGGAATACAGAGCACTAGCACCTGCTTGTCACTTATCTCCTGGTTACAGATGAGCAGGATAAGGCTGCTGCATTTTAAACTGAGGCACCTGGAAAGGGAGAATCTGGGCTTTAGCCCCCAAAAAGGGCTGAGAGCCTGGGGGTGGCTTGTGGGGCAGTCTTTCCCAACAGGGTAGGCTCCCTGGTGCTGACTTGCTTCTCTCTCACTTCCTCAGTGACAGCCCCACTGCCACCCCTGAGTGGCCTGGCCCTCTTCCTCATTGTCTTCTTCTCTCTGGTGTTTTCCGTATTTGCCATTGTCATCGGGATCATACTCTATAACAAGTGGCAGGAACAGAGCCGAAAGCGTTTCTACTGAGCCCTAAAGTGCCACTGCCACCTCTGTGGCTATCACCGTGAGGGATGGGAGGAGCAGGTGCTGGCCTGAGCACACAGCCCAGCGGTCATCTTCAGTCTCCAGCAACTGGTCAGGGACTCTGTTCTGTCACTAGAGCTTTGAATGCAGGGACACGGTCATCTGTGGGCCCTCTGACTCTGGTTCAGGAAGCCCCCCCCACAGGGCCATGCTGTGACGTGCCTTTCCCTGCAGTCCTCCCCTGGGAGCTTGAGGGGTGGAGATAGTATCTGCTGCTGTGATGCCAAGATCACAGAAAAGGACTCCAAAGCCCGGGCTGCCTTGGCGTTGGACTCAGGATCCTCATGCTTCATGTTTAAACCTTCCAAGATCTCCTCGTACCTTCCCACTGTTTGTTTTCTGTTTTTTGCTTTTTGTCTAAGTCTCTGTCCACCTGGCAGCATCCTTGGAATCTGGATGGAAACTTCTGCCCCCCTACCCCAATGCAGCCTGGGCTGGAAGCCATTCGATGCCTCTCTTTTGGGGCTGGGGCTACAAAACAGATGCATTTCACTAACCCTCATGAACTAGCCGGAGGGGAGGGCTTTCTGCTTTGGCTCGCTGCTCTGGCCTTTGTTGGTCAGCATGGCCCTTGGTTCTGTTGGTGTGTTTGCGGCCTTTCCAGGTAGGTCCCGTTAGGTCCTCAGTCATGTTTAGCCGGAAGTTGCTGTGCAAGTGAGTAAGCTTGGAAGATTTCATGAATGCGGTGGGACTGATCCTGACAGTGACCAGCTCCAGGGTTTGGCACCAAAAGCAGCATTTGCTGTATGATTCGACCATGTAGAGATGTTCCTGTCCCATCCAGAGCCTGGTAGCTGCATGTTTTGTGTCTGTCGTGATCTTTGGCCTCTGCTCTGCATGTTCAGAATGTAAGGAAGCTTTCTTCCTACAGCCTTGGCCAGTACCCCCAGGAGGAAGTCTGGCTTTTCTCCTCCTAATGGATGAGAAAGAGGTGCTGTGTTCATTGCAAATCTGAGCACGGTAGAGACCCAGTTATCTGTGCCTGGGAGTGTTTGTTGTCACTGAGCACCAGAGCCTGAGTGTCACTCTTCTAGGGTCGCCCTTATTCCACTGCCTTATTTGACAAGGGATCATGTGCTGCTCCCCTGTCTGCCCTGTGATGGAATTGACTCCAGAAGGTTGGAGCTCTGAGCTCTCCAGTCATGTACTTCTGTAGCCTGAGGGAATTCGTAAAATGGCTGATGGAAACCAAACAAGAGCTTCTGACTTTGATGTCCTTCCTTCTAGGTGTGGGTCTGGGGGAGGGTCCAGGGCATTTTTCTGAGCCCCAAGCCCTTCAGTCCTTGCCCCACATCCTGGGTTGGGAGACCCTCAGCTCAGCCCATAAGAGAGGAAGGGTCCCCTTGGCTTGGTGTGGGTTTTCATTTCATCCTTTCCAGGTACTTAAGGAAGCTCCTGGCAGACTGTGGTGGGGTCGGGGTGGGGACCTCCTAACACCTCCCCAACAGCAGCAGCAGAGTTCCAGGCTAATGGCTGTTTTGTCTTTTTTGAGTTCAAGGGGAGATGGGATAGACCCTTGTAGTGGACGGCTTGGGTGAGCTCCTGAGATGGGGGGCAGTGGAGCAGGAGGAGGGTCTCAGCAGGGGAGGGGTGTGTGAGAGAGCTCAAACTTGTGGGTTTTGTGTGAACCCAGCTCATGATGCCCTGGGGCTTTTTAAAGAGGTGGGGAGCCCTGAGATGCAACTTCACCCAGCCCTGCTGCCTTAGGGAGGCATGTGGTGCTGGCAGGCTGTCTGACCCAGCTCCGTGTGTCTTGCCCTAGCTCTTTTTGTTCTAGAAATAAGTATTTCCCTCCATGAATAAGGCCGAGTAGGTGTGTCCTAGAGGAGGGCTGTGCCAGTCTGTGGCGTGGCTCTTTTGTGCACACACATCAAGGGTGAGACCGTGTCCTTGGCCCTCTGCTTACCCCATGGAGCCACTTCTCTCCTCACAGTCATCACCCTTTCCCTGTTTCTCTCTGACTTCCCATTCTATTAGAGTGGAGGAAACCCTGAAGGCTAGAGGTGATAGGTGACAGTGTTCCCTGTCCTTATCTTATCTGAAAGGCTGGCATTTCAGCCTTTCATATTATCTTCAACCCCCAAATGACAAGGTGGCTCTCTTTTACAAAGTTTATTTCAGTGGAAGATTACAACTTTGCCCTTCTTGGCAAAAGTAGTTTCTGAACAGAATGGCCAGAATATCCTAGTTCCTTGCTGTTCTAGAAGACAGAAACAGGAACTGGTGGGAGCCCCAGGGCAGGGCTGACAGTGGGCAGAGCAAAGCCAGGTAGACCCTAGCAAATTAGCCCCGTGGGGCTGGAAGTTCTGGAAAAATATCTTGCAGGTGATTTATGGGTCCCTGGAGGAGTTTCAGCTCATGGTTTGTTGTAGGTTCTATTGTAGGCTCTCGGTTCAGATGCTGGGTGACGAGGACGGAAGAGTTGTTATGGCTGGCGTTTAGTGAATTAATGATGTTGTTGACTATTGTAATGGGCGAATTCAGCCGAAGTTTAGGTTTGACCCAGTCCATGGCCAAATAGTTCTAGGGAGAACAGGCAACAATTAGCCTGAGGGTGCAACCGGCAGGCTCTCCAGAGTTAGCCAAAGAGTAACTAGTGCCTTTGTCCCTGTCCCCACACTCACCGGAGCTGAATACATGAAGTTGAACAGTATAAGCCCCATAATCAATATGATTGAGACTACTGTGATTTTGAAGCGGTAGCGTTTCCAGAAAATACGGAGGATGTTTTTAATGGGTGATTGAAGCCATGACAGCAAGGTGGTGGTGCGTCTGTCCGTGAGCAGAGTTGATGTCAGAGAGTGAAGGGCAGAGGGGACTTTCAGGTCAGGTTATTCAGAGCAAAGAGCTTACTTCTAAAAAGCAGCTTTGGCCCTCCACCCTACTTTCACCCCCACCCATGGCTGCTCTCTCCCACATGACTGTGTGTTGAGCTGGGTAGTGGGAAATCATCACTCTGCTCCACCGTCTGCCTACTGGTCACTTCCCCTACATATTGCCGGGTCAGCAGCTTGGCCTTGTGAACGAGGGTCGGGAGGGAGGGTGGCACATCTGCCCCGCGGGACCCTTACAGTGGGGGGTGAAGTGTAGGGTACTGGTTGGGTTCTGACTGCCCACGTCCTGCTGGCCGGATCAAGGCTTCCTTCTCTGTCAGAATCTCCAGTGTCATCTTCACTTTACCCTAGAAATACCACCATTATGATGGATGAGCCTCCTCTTCCATGAAGGAAAAGGGATGCAGTTAAGGCCCCCGGGTCTGTTAGAGCTGAGGGGCTGGGCACACCAGTCCTGTGCAGTAGACACCTTCCCCAGCTCCTACCGACAAGCGCCATTTGCCATCCTCAAGGGCCTGGCAAGGCCACCAGCCGGTTACAGTTTTCTTCTTGAAGAGGGAGAAGTGCTTGTGCCGGAGGAAATAGGGCCACTTCGGCTCCGCATCCATCATCCTGGCAGAGCACAGCTTGGCATGCCGGGCTGGGAGAGGCATGTCCGACAGATCCAGCTCTAGGACCCCTGAGCCCAGAGAAATGCTGTCACAAGAGGAGTTCCCTGTCCGGAGGTCACGGGCCCTGTACCGGGATCTCACCTAGGAAGTCATCCATGGAGAAGAAATCATTGTCCCAGACCTGGATGATGAGCCGAGCTGGGAACTTCATCACTGTGGGATCCAGGCTCCATATGTAGTCCTGGGGGATGGCAGAGGAGTGTGTTATTGCCAGTCGTCTTTGAGAGTCTCCTTGGCCACCTTAGGAGCCCACTACTCAGCCTGATGGACTGTTGGGGGAGAGGGTTTGTGCCTGGGGCTTCTGATGCAGCACATAAGTCTCTGAAGCGGGAGGAGGAAGGGAAGCTGCCTTGCTCGCGTTACCTTCTGGCTCAGGACGCATACTTGCTCCGCTGCCAGGTAGTCCAAGGTGAAGATGAACCGCCAGTTGAAGCTGCCTTCCCCAGTCAGGGAGCTATAGTGGACATCTGTCTTCTGCATGTCCTTCTCTAGCCCGAATAGCCACCTGGGGCCAGAGTCCTCTCACCTAGGGTCCGTGTGCACTGTCCCCATTCCCAAGTTGGAGCCCTGTGGGAAGGGCTGCCCATCTGACACCAGATGCAGTGGCAGTGGACAAGTGTCAGCCCAGGACAAGGAGGACCCTTAGGAAAGCAGAACTGGGAGACTCTAGAAACTGCTGGGGTCCTTCCTGCTTGGCCTCACCCTTTGACATAGATGTCACTTATCATCTCGTTGCTTAAGGTGATGTTCTTCAGGTCCACCTGGGCAGTTTCCCAGATGATGCAGCGTAGCTCGTACCTGAAGCCAGGGCAGCCTTGGTGAGGGGGAGAGGCCTGGGGAAGGGGGTCGCCTCCCAAGCCCTCCATCATGCTGAACTGGGAGGCTTGGGAGGGAAGCCCCAGGGATCCCAGCAGAGGAAAGTATTCCCATGCCCAATGCCGGGAACACCGGCACCCGCACCTGGGGAGGCTACCCTGGCAAGCACACCCACACCCACCTTTTAGGCTTCCTGGGCATGATGTTGACAGGGGGGCCAGGAGGCCCCAGCTTCTTGGGGAAGATGTCCACCCACATTTGCACCTTTCCCTGGAGCGGAGATGGGTTAGCTGCTGGGGTTCACTAGCCTCTGTCCTCACGTGCTGACCTGGGGAGCCCCATCCCAGGTTCTGAGGTCTGGAGGCCATGTTCCCAGCACTGAGGAGTGGGGTGCAGGGTCTGTGAGGTGGAATGACTTCAGACAGGAAGTCAGGTCACCCTCCCATCATCCTCCCCTTTTTCTTTTTTTTGGCTGGGAGAACAGTGCAGTCAGATTGGTAGTATATGATGGCTTCAAGGCTGATGGCTATGATGTCGGCATGTCACTTGTGACTTGGGTCTGAAGTATTAATGCCATTTGGCAGTTGGTGCTGGAAGCCTCTGGAGGGCTCCTGAATGGGGTTGGGGCTTCAGTTATTAACCAGCTTTGTGGCCCTAAGCGAGTGTAAATTAGATAGCCTGGCTAGTTCAATTTAGGATGAATAACCACATCAGAAGGATATGAAGCTAAAGCACAGAGGTCTAAGAAAAAGATGAAATGGTGAGAGAAAAAGGAAAAGGGTGGAAATGCTAACATTGGAAGAAACAAATACATTCTTTCAAAGTATATGACCTAATTTCTATTTTTTTGAAGTTGACCCCATTTGAGAAACCAGGTTTAATGAGAATGCTTTTTAAAAAAAATGCTCAGCAGAACTTTTTGTCTCAAATGTGCTATCAGCTTGAGAATGCGGAGAATGGGGTGAGCCGTTCTGTCAGCCATGGGGTTTTTAGCCCTTCTCTTTGGGGCTTCTTGCCACAAGGAAACACAACCTGTAACTAACAGCCAGACCACAGTTATGGTGTCTGCATGCCGACCCCTGGTGCTGCTGCCCCACCTCCCTCAAGAGACAGGTGGTGCTGGCATTGGCTGCTAGGTGCCTCAGCATATCCTGTAGCAAGCAGATGGATGCCGCTGACTCTCTCCTTCCTAAGTGGCACTGGAACTTCTTACTTATTGACGTGAGAATGGGTGTGTCTTCTGCATGTGTGCATCTGAGTACTTGGTCTCTCCTTCCCCTTGTCCAAGGCTCCATCCTGGGTGATGGGTTCCCCTGTCTCCCGATCCAGCTTCTGAGGTTACATACCTGGTCGATGCCTGGCTGGCTGTCACTGTACAGTGTGCGGGTCTCCACGTGCTCAGGGACCAGCCCCTGGGTGTGCAGGAGGTGCAGAGCCAGGCGCTCCTTCTTAGGTCCAAAGTAACGAGCACTAGGGGGCTTGGGCTCTAGATTGGAGGGGGCAGAAGGAGGGGGTCCTGGATCATTAGCCTTCCCCTCTTACAGGGAGCCCCCACCTTCCTGTGCCCAGCTAGGACAGTGGCCATGGTCACCCCTCACAGAAGGAAGGGGGAAAGGGGGTGCTGCCTGGGGAATCCTTCCACCCTGAAGCATCCCTAGTTTGAGGCCTGGGTCTGCACTCTCTGGCAGTGAGCCCTGCTTACCAAAGCGTTGAAGCTTGAACTTCCTCCCATTGTAAAAAACAGAGTCACCATTGGGGTTGAACAGAGGCGGAGGCAGTCCTTTCCGTTTGGCATGGTGTTCCAGGAGGAAGCTTGGGAGCACCTGATCCCGCCACCTGAAGGGCCCTGACCTGGAGAGGTGTGAGAAGAAATGATGGAAGGTGTGGGTCCTAGAGAACATGCTCCTTGGAGCTGCAGGTGCCCAGTGGCGGGAGTAGGGGGAGACAGGTTTGGGCCCTGGGTCCCCAGCCCAGGATGCAGGCCTCTAAGAAGGAAGCTATGAGTTCACTCTGCCACCCGTCCCTGCATCCTTGCCCTGGGTCAGGCTCTCTCACTGGCAGTACGATTGGGAGAGCCCACAGCGAGCTCCAAAGCCAGACAGGAGCCGGTTTTCGAGGTCGATGACAGTGGTTCCAATCTTATCATCAGGTGAGAACAGGTCAAAGTCATACAGCTGGACCTCCAGGTCCTTCTCCAGGGGGATGGTGCAACTCAGCTCGAACATCCTGCAGGGAGGGGGATGCAGACCCTGGCCCATGTTACCTACATGCCTCCCATCCAGCATCTAAGCCAGGGGCCCCTGTTCCGCCTCCTTGTTTGGTCCTGGTGACTGGGGAGCAGTCTGTAGGCCTATGGTGTGGGACTCAGCTCCTTTCCAGATAAAGCATGTGAGGGGTGGTTAGGGCAGGTTGCCTGCCCGTTCATCTTCCATCTTTAGTGTGTGAGATACTGCAGTAGCAACCCGGTGGCCAGGAGGGAATGCAAGAATTCCTTGCTTCTGGAGCTTTTTTCCAGCACGGTATGGTTGGGAGTGGAGAAGGGGCTGGGTGAGTTGGGGTGCTCACATGCCAAAGATAGGGTCCAAGGTGTTGGCCTGGTATTTGTCCCGGCTGCCAAGCTTAGTTTCCCCCAGTTTCAGGATCACATAAGGGTCACACTGGGGGACAGGCATAAGAGAGGGGAGGATAGGGCATGGAGTCAGTCCAGGTTGGTCAAGGAGGGCGGGAGTGGGGCAGAAATGACCCCTAGCACCAGACGGAGCCTTGGGGAGGTGACAGTGTCAGCAGCCTGAGGGAGCTCCAGGACACGAGGTTCAGGGCTGGGTATGGGAGCTGCCTGGGCTGCGAGAGCCAGGAGGTGGGCATGGGGCAGGGGCTGCTTGTTACCAGGCCATTGTAGTCTTGGGGCTGCAGGTTGATGGCTCGCACCACGTATACCCGCACTACGCACTGCTGAGGGAAGTCCTCCTTCTTGGGCAAAACTGAGAGCTGGCGGGGCGGTTTGGGGGCCTCTGGGTTCTCAGGAAGGGGGTAGACACGGAAAAGGCCCTGTGTGTCAGTGGAGGTTGGTGTTGGCAGCTGGCTCTGCAGAGCCCTCCAGGAGCTGCCCTGCTTCGAGCTCGGGAGAGAGTGGTAGGAGGGTGCAGGGACAGTAGACCACAAGGACAGGTAGAGAGGCAGATGTGGCAGAAATGCTGTGCAGGGACCCCGTGTGCAGGAGGGTGCTGGGCAAGGAGCTGCTCGCAAGGGGGTTCCCAGTCTGCTGATGTGAACTGAACCCCATCCCACCCATCCCCTTCAGATTCTCAGGCCTCGGGAGACTGAGCTGGAGCTGGGAGCGAGAAGGCCCTTGCCCTCCTTGTGTGTGGGAGGTCACCCTGAACCACCACATAGGCCAGTCTATGCTCCCCCACTCCCAAAACTTTTTCGAGCCCTCCCTGCCCGCTTCTACAGGGAGCATATAGAGGCAGGGCTTTTATTTCCTCTGGGACAAGAGGGCAGGAGGAGGCGGCAGCTAAGCCAGGCCAGACACCCACCTTGAACTCCCCTACCACGGGGCTGTCCACCTTGGGTGATTCCTGGTAGAGTTTGAAGGTCTGGCAGAAGTCCTGCAGGCCTTGGAAGGCTGGCACTGCCTCCAGCTCGCAGTCGTATATCTGCAGGAAGGTGTGGGGGACCCAGGCTGCTGGGGAGCGGGCCTGGGCTTGACCAGAAGGGACCGTTCTGGGATCTGGATTGAGGAACCACGAACTCCCAAGTCTTGTCCCCTGGTGTCTGCCCAGTCAGTGGCCCCAGGGTCAGCACTGCCTGCCATGGCTGGGGCAGCCCTGGTTCCCACACAGGTTTGGCTGAAGGAGGTATGGCCTGGAGTCTTGGAGTGACAGCGAGGAACCCCCCACCTTAGTAGTTCCCAGAGGATTCGGGGCTATGTGTGCTGGCCTTTTTGGCAGGTTTAATTCCATGTCAGTAGCCTCCCTCCTGGGGCCTCCAAACCTTCAGGGTGTGGTAGTCTCTATCTTTGTGCTTTGGGGACTTATCGTCTCCTGTGGCCCAGAACAACTTGCTCCACCAGTCCACCTCATGCTCGTACTCATCCTGGCCGGGAAGAGGGGCCGCTGGCCTTCCTCTGCCCAGGCTCATGCTGCCCCCACCTCCCGAGCTGCCTGGACTTGCTCCTGGTTCCCCACTGCTGAGCCCACATCACCTCGGTTTTGCTGAACTTGAACCAGAATTTTTCAGAGAGATAACCTAGGAGCTGAGAAAAGAGAGCAGTGAGCGAGGTGTGGCCTGGTGGCCTCCAGCCTGCACTCTACCCTGACTCTGAGGAGAGGGTGCAGGCCAGGGCCAACCTCACACAGGCCTCTTCATTCAGGGGCTTTTGGACAGACATGGTATTGGGGCATGAAGGGTAAGCCCAATTCTTAGTTCTTAGCCTACAGCTTCAGACTGAACTCGGGACTCGGAAATGCCCAACCCCAGTCCCCACCCCAGACCTACTGAAACAATCTGCTTTTGCCGCAGACGCCCTAAGGATGCCTGTGTGTTCACTTGTGACAAGGGTTGCTCTAGGCAGTAGTCCCAAACCCAAAGACATTGGAATGACCTGGATTAGGGGGGAGGGGGCAGGGAGGAGGGATGCTTGGAAAAAATTGCCAATGCCCAAGTGCTGTCCGCAGCAATTCTGAAGCAGCTGGTCAGTGGCCTGGGTCGCAAGATTTAAAACTCGACTTGGATGGGCAGTTAGGCCTCACGCCGGGAGGATCTCAGAAGCCCTCAGGGACCAGGGCTGTTCCCTAGAGATGATGTGGGAGAAGGTGCGACCTCAAGTCCTTGCTCACCTGGTGCTTGTTCACACACAGCTCTGTGTGGAAAAAGTGCAACCATGAATCTCAGGACCATGCAAAGGAGTGCCAGCTTGGTGGCAAGGCCTGGGGAAGGGCATACTTGGAAGCCGTGGGGGCACGTAGTCCAAGGCCCAGGGGTCGCAGAAGTAGGGCTGCAGGGAGTCGATGTTGGCCTGACCCACCACAGCCTGCTGGCCGAAGTCCCGGTCGTCTACCACCTTCAACACGAGCGGCAGCGCGTAGGCCGCCTCCGTTGGCATGAACTGCAGCCCGGGGAGTTCTCCGTGAGGCCTCCCCAGAGGAGTGGTTGCCCAGCCCTAGCCTCGCCCAGGCCTTCTTACCAGTGTGAGGAAGAGGACTGACTGGGCGAAGTTGGGGTTGCTCGGGAAGTCCTTGATGGGTTCTGTCTGCAGGGTTTCTTCCCAGCACTCCACCAGCAGCTGTGGGGCACGCACCTCCTTCATGTTGCGGAGGCCCCATGCCAGGATCTGCCAGGATGGGTGGGCCAGCAGCCCCTCTGTGAGGGGTTCTGGCCCAGATAGGCTGTGCTAGCAGTGCAGTGTCTTGGGGAGCACATAGTGCTCGTCCTCAAGGCCAGGACCCTGCCCCCCGCTTTCCACGAGAGAGTTGCCATTGGCCACTGACTGCCCATCACTGACCTCCACTGCTCCTTAGGTATTGTCCTTCCCTACTTGTGGCCTCTCATCTGTTCTCTCAGAAGTGACTTCCTGACACTGGCCGCCTCGAAGGCCCACAGGAACAGGGGTACCCCAAACTTCTCAGGTGTCCCTAAGGCCAGCTAGCTCACTGCTGACTTGTCTTTCATACAACCCCATGGGTGTTCAGTGACCCAGCACCCTGTGATCTCACTCTCAACTGGCAAACACTGGGCCCCCCAGGAAATGTCTATGTCCTTACTCCTGAGGGACCAGAGCAGGAGCCAGCCGGGGCACTTGACCCTGGGGAAGAACCCAGTGCCGGTGGGGCCTGACTGGTTTTTTCTCTGCCAGATTCATGGCTCCCATGTGGGGACCTCCGTGCTACTCTCAAAGGAGAGGTGGGACACATGCTGGCCTTGGAAGTTGGGTAGTCCTTGCCCAAATCCTGGCTCTGCCACTTAGCCTGTGTCACTGTCTCAGAGCCTCTGTGCTGCAGAGCAGCATCACTCATACTGAAGCCCCTGGTTTGTTCCCCACTGCAGGGAGGTACAGAAATAATGTACAGTGTTCTCTGAGTGCTACTGCTGTCCCCTGTCCTGTCTCCTTCCACCTCAGCTTGGATCCTCTTATGGTCCAAACTTTGGATCAGGTGGTCAGCAGAGAGCTCCATGGCTCTGGGTGAAAGGCTCACTCCCTGCCCGCCCTCCCCTCCCCACACCTGCGTCACCTCGATCATCATTTTCCTTAGCATGGGCTGCATGCTCTTGGGGAGTGTGAAGACCCCGTTCTTCCAGGGAAGACTTAAGATTGGCAGCTTCCTTCTGAGACTCTGAGGGCGAGGTGGGAGAGCAGGGATCATGAGGCCCCATTGGGCTGGTCCTGCTACCCTCCATCCTCAACTCAAGCAGGTTCTTCAGAGGGGTCCTCTGAGGAGGCCCCAGATGTGGGCAGATGCTGGCAAGGGAGCTGGGGCGGGCCTTTCCTGGGGAGTAGAGTAGGGACTCTGTGGGGACTTATGGCAGGGGCGTGGGGCAGGGTGGGAGCACTGATCACTGCGCTCCCCAGCTGGCTGTCTCTCTCAGTACCTCAGTCTCCAGGATCAGCTCGCAGGATGCCAGGATCTCGCCCTCTTCCTCTCCCAACTCTTTTGCAAGGGGGTGCCACCTCATGGGGGGCAGGATCCGGTGCTGGACATCCAGCCAGACCACTGGGGACCACATGCTCCGTCCCCACAAACTCTCCTTGCCCTGGAAGGAAGGGGAGGTTGCAGAACACGGGGGGCCCAGCTGGCAGGTCCTGGCTCCTCCTGGAACCCTGTGGGTCTGGGAGAGCTCGCATTTACGCCCACATGGTGCCCTGTGAGTCAGGCCCGGGTGTTCTGCCCGAAAGTAAAAACTCGCCACTGTGCCCAGCCCAGCCACCTTACCTGGCTGTCCCGCTGCCATAGTTCCAAGACCACGAGTGGCGGGCTCTTTCTGGTGTCCTGGGGGTTCTCATACAGCAGGAGGTGCTGAAAGACAAGCGTCTGCGCCCATGTAGGGGCTGCAGAGCTCCTGAGGCTTTGGGTGCACTGGCTGTGGTGCAGGAAGACCAGGCGAACAAAAGGCCCTGCAGGTGGGGGCATGGGGTCACACTGAGCTGTCAAGTGAGGCTCTCTTCTCCTCTGGCTGCTGCTGCCATTGGACCAGTTACCTGGGTGTACCCAGGCTGGGCATCCCAGCCACTATCAGGCCGCAGCACATAGGCAGAGAGCCAGCGGAAAAGGGCCATTTGGTTCCACCATGTCTGTTTCACACTGCCATGGTGAGATCTGGGCAGCACACAGACAGCCAGCTGGTGGCCCCTCAGGAGGAGCTCTGGGGACCAGGCACATGTGGCTGCCTTGCCACAGTACTGAGTGGCCTTGGCACTAGGGATGTCGCATAGCCCTCTCAATGGGGGTACTGGTGCCCAGGGGACACTGCCCTGGCTGAGCCCATCATGCAGCAACCTGGCTCCTTACACAGTGCCACCAACAGGACAGGGTCCTCCCTCATGGGGCCATAAGTCACTACCCTCCTCCCCACCCTCATCTTCTGTCCAACATAAGAAACAGATGGTTCCCAAGGTGTCACCCTCTCTTGCCTCCATGTCTTGTAAGTGCTATGCAAGCAAACTCTTCCCTCTTCAAGGCCCAGCTAAGTGGTCCCCACCGGGTGACACCTCCCTAACTCCCCCTTCCTCCCCCTTGTTGATTCCACAGCGCTGGGGACACATAAGAACAGCCTTGTATTCCTTGTTTTTGTGTCTTTTCCCCAAATCAGGGCCGTGAGCTGTTGGGGGAGGGGGTGTGCATGTTTGTCACCCTCTTCCTTGCCATACTCTTTGTACTGCAGGTGGCCACATTAAGGGGCCTCTGGGAGAGAAGGGTGCCTGCCACCTACCTTGGAACACCTGGGTCTGACTGACTGCCAGATTCCGGGCCTGGTAGATGTAGCAGAAAAGCTGATAGTAGTGAGGCTCTGGGTGAGAGAGGGGCTAGTCCATCACTGCCCCCAGGACCCCAGCCCTCCCCAGCCCTGCCCTCAGGTGCAGGGCCTCTGGACACCCAGGCCGACTCTCAATTGAGTGCTCACTGTCAAAGATGCAGTAGATGAGAGGCAGGTGGGGTGTCTGGGTGTCCTCTGCAGCAGACCTCCAGGAGTCCGTGAATGTTTTGCTCAGGCCCCTCGATGGCGTCTTGTCCTCTTCCTTCTCAGCCTGCTGATTCAAGTCTGTACCCTGTGCCTGGGACAATCTCCCCTAAGGCTCCTGGGAGCTCAGGCACAGCCACCATCCAAAGCCTAAGGATGTGGATCTGGGGCCCAGACACCCCCACCCACTGGTAGCTGATGCCTTAGCCCAGGCGTCTCCACTGCCTGCCATGCCCAGGTCTGGCCCCGGGTCCCCAAAGTGGGGTACAGGGGGAGTTGCCCGCCTGCTGAGACTTTACCAAGGACCCCTCCAGGAGGAATATGGGCGCAGTGCCCTCATCTTCATCGGGGGCCAGTCTGCGGTGCCAGCAGCGGCGGCGGAACCGGCTCTGAGGCTGAGGGCCCAGGTGGAACTTGGAACCCATGGTGCCGTACTCCCAGCCCTCCTCCTCCTGGGCCAGGCCATGGTGCTGCTGAGGGTGAAGAGCATAGTCACCCTCCTGCCATGGCCCGGGTGGGCCCGCTTGCAGTCCTGCCAGGCCCCTGCACGGGCACCCTCACCAGCTGCAGGAAGGACAGCGTTTCCTGCTCCGTGCCCAGCTGCCTGCGGTCCCGGCAGCGCACACGCGCCCAACGCCGGCGGCGGCAGGAATAGTAGATCTTCTCTACCGGGTTCCAAACTTGCGGCAGGCCCGAGGGCAGCATTCCCACACCGTACTCCCAGCCTGCAGGGCAGGGCTGCTGTGGGTGTCTAGTGCCCCAGGCTGGGAGCTGGGACAGGCCTCAGAGGAGGCCCAGACAATAGGCTATGTGGACAGCACTTTTTTCTGCATCCAGGTCTCTCTGGCCCTGGAAGGTATGGCCACCCTGTACCATCTTACAATGAGGAAGATGAGACTCAGAGATGTCATGTGACCTGCACAAGGTCACACAGCCCATGGCCCCTCTCTGGAGCCCCCTGGGATAACTGTAGGCTGCAGGACTAGATCTATGTTCAAGTGCTCAAGAGACACAACCTGCCCTGCCTTAGAACTGGGGCCCATGGTTGTGGACGGGGGGTTGGCATCACTCTCCAGAGGCCTGGCGCCCATGAGCTAGGCTGCTTTTAGGCTGTGGGGGTGTCAGACGCAGGCAGCTCCAGGCCTTCTGCCTGAGGCCTGTGAACAGAGGACTGACCCTCATTGTCCACTGCATGGTTCAGCTCCACGGTCCAGTTCTTCTTCACGTGCCAGCCTTGGGGACACTTCACATTCTCCCGGGCCTCCACGGGCTGTCCATTCTGTGGGTAGACAGGGATTGGGCAGAGGGGCGTTGAAGCTAGGAAGCCGCCTCCACTCATCCCCACACGTCCACTCGCCGACCGTACCCCGGACCTCCCACCCTCAAGGGCAGACATTGCTTGTCTGATGCCACTCACATAGCCACTTAACATGCATTTACCAATTTGCCTTTCCAAACTACAAATAGACGTATTTTTAAAAGGAAACTTTGTATGACCACTATCAGTGGAAAATCAGTATCCCTCCCCATAAACAGGAACCAGTGAGGGCAATGGCTGTGAAAACAAGGTCATGCACTGGCTGTCACCTGGATGCTGCTGCCAGCCCAAGCCCAGGCTCCCAGTCCTCACCCAGGAGGGGAGCCCAGCAGGCATGTGAGGAGCTAGACCCACACTGTCCCATACAGCAGCCACTAGCCTCCTGGGGCCACTTTCATTTAAATTAATTAAAATAAAACGAAACTCAAGGTTCAGTTCTTCAGCCTCACGAGGGCCACATTTCAAGTACTCAGTGGGCAGCGCGGATGGACGGCGTTGCTTAGACGAGCCCCAAACCTTTTGAATGGGAAGCCCTCCCTTTCAAAGTCCTACGAAGGAGACACGGCCCACTGTGCTGTTCCTTGCCATGTGACTGAGGGCTTCTCCACCCGCCACCATCAATGCTCGCCCAGGGTCCAAGCAGCAGGTAGAGCAGAGCTCAGATGGTGACCCCTGGTCCAGAGTTCTTTCCACTGGGACAAGCCAGTGCATTGTCCCCTCATCCCCTGAGGCAGCCCCATCCTCTCTGCTCACCACATCTGTGTTGGGGGTAGCCGCTGGCACCCACACCCCCTTGGTGTCACGGTGCTGGTTCTCGTATACCTCCTCCAGCACCTGGCTCTTGTTGATATCCGTGTCCAAGAGGAGTCTGGGGGGAGTGAGACCCGAGTTCCCAGCACTTCTCCCAGAACTTTCAGGTCCCTGGGTTCTCCTCTCCTGGCCGAGGTCTCCCTCACCAGACGGGCCCACCTGGTCGGGGTGGCGGGCCAGGCATGCAGGGTGGGATGGTGGGCAGGCCCTCATTTGGGCACTTAGCCCTGGGACCAGGCTCCAGGGGCTGTGTGCCCGCCTGTCTGGGCTGCTGCTAACCAGCCTCCCAGCTAAAAAGAGGTGTCGCCTCCAGGGCTGCGTGTCTAGGGCACCCAGGCTCCAGGTCCTGCAGCCCAGCCTTACCTCCTCTGAGGCTCTACTGTCCACTGCCCCTGCCAGTGCCATCCCAGGGGTGCCTTGAAATCCTCCTTGGGGAGAGCCTTGTGCCCCAGGACGTCGGAGAAGTTAGGGCAGTGATACAGCCCCTGCTGCCCCCACTGGCCTTTATACTTGGCCTGGTTCTCATACTGGGAAGGCGGGGAGGGAGGCTGTCAGTGGGACAGCATAGAGCCTAACAGTGCCTCAGTGTGGCCTGTCTGCCTGTGTCACTGCTGACCGTGGGAACCCCTGTCCTGCCCCATCACTGGCCACTTCTTTGCCACCTCTGGGCCTTTCTTTGACATCTCCCTGCTGGGTGTGTTGTCCCTGCATGCCCTCCATCTCAGCGTCTGCAAGCCCTAGGTACAGGCTGGTACGCGTTATATATCTACCTGCAACACTTAACTCAAGAACCATGAAAATGTGTTTTAACTTAGTGAATTACAAAGCCTGAGACTCAAAACCTATTTCCCTTCTGCTCTCACAGCCTTCTTCT
>NW_006434441.1:1482164-1482398 GCF_000325575.1 Pteropus alecto
CACTCACCCCTTGGATTTCTGGCTCTGTGGAAAGATGCCTCCTTCCCTGCCCCTCTGACTGTCCCAGGCCACCCCCTTCTGAGACCTCCACACTGGCCTGAAGGAGCCAGCTGGGGTCTGTGGGAGTCTTAGGCTGCCTGTTGGTGAAGGACAAGGCCTCAGCAAGTCAGATCTTTGCTCACCTCACATGCTCTAAACTGCGAGAGACTCCCCATTAATCTCCACCTGGGAAAG
>NW_006434441.1:1482432-1495554 GCF_000325575.1 Pteropus alecto
ATCACCACAGGACTATGACTTGTCGACCAGGGACCTGAACTGGTGGCAGCTAAGGTTGCTCTAGTGTCTGCTGCCACTCTCTCTCGCTCAGACTCCCTTTCCCAATCCCACATTCCCCAGTCACGTTTTTTTCCATGTTGGGCCATTGCAGCTCCCCACCTTTTGTCCCCTCCAGGCCACTCACCGTCTCTGCGTACACAACCATCTCGCCCTGGCGGAGCAGCTGCAGGTCTGTGCTGTCTGTGATGTTGCCCAGCCACATGCAGACCCGGAGGTGGGCTGGGAGGATGTCCTTCTGTCCTTCACCCTCTGGGTACTGAGCCAGAGGCAGATCAACCCCATGGTGGTGCAGGTCCCCCAGGGGCAGGAGCGCAGGTGAGGGAGGGGCGCACATACCTACTCCTTCACCTGGAGCCCCAGGAGCAGGAGCCTCACATTGCGCTCGGTTAGCACTTGGTGGTAGCTGGACCCCATGCTCACAGAGGGCTGGTGGAGCCGGGGGAGGGGCAGCACTACCTAGGGGGCCCGCCAGGCTCCATGGAGGAGTAGCAATGGCAGTGACAGTGACAATGATCCTAGCGATCACTGATTGCTCACTGTGTGCCAGGCATGGTGCTAAGTGCCGAATGTTTAGCTTGTGCTCTGTCACACACTATCGTGAGCTGGGTGTCATTGTCACCAGGCCCACTTTACAGAAGAGCAGCCTGAGGCTGGGCATAGCCAGGAGCTGGCCTGGAGTCATACAAGCCAGTGTGTGGTACAGCCAGAGTTCAGGAGTCAGTGCTTGCAGGATAAGAACTCAGATAGCAATGGGAGAGGCCCTCTACCATGGTGGGAGGGCCAAGGTCAGATAGGTTTTGGGGTGGGGAGCCTAGTGTGCACTGACTATTGACATGAGGTCTGAGAGAGCTGATGAGAAGGGGTGGCTGGGGCCAAGCCAGCGAGATCAAACCTTCTCTAGGCGGCAGTGGGAAGCCAGGGCTGTGCCCTCACCTATCTCTGGGGGAGAGGGCTGGAAGCGGGAGACTTGTCAGGGCTGGTGGGGGGATGGTGTTGTCAGTCTTATTTATGGCTTGTTTATGATATGATGGGCTGGTGCCCAAACCTTATAAGCATTAAATATTTTGGATTGCAGTCGTGTCCCGGGGAGAGATGACAAGGGACTGGATCAAGTGTCGCATGAGGGTGATGGAGGTGGTAAATCTGAGAACATGGACTTGGCCTCAGCCTCATGCTGATGGTCACAGGACCCGCCTTCCCCTGGTGACTTTACACCCCAATTCACAGGTAAAGGGCCCTGGAAGGAGGCAGTGGACAGGCCCTTGGGAAGGCCCCTGGGGGCTGCTCCCCCATCGGGGCTTCTCCCTGGGCTATCTCTGGGCCTCCCTTCCCGCAGACTGGACGGCCACTTTGCACCTGCAGGAGGAGAGTCTGTGTCTTCCCACAGAACTGGCCGCAATGCAGCGCCCCCGTCCGGGAGAACAAGATGCTGTGGGCTGGCACCTGTGCATAGGCCACTCGCTGGTCGTTAGCCATCAGCCAGATCATCACGTCAGGGAGGCTCACCTGGGGCTGCCAAGGTGGGAGGGTCAGGTCTGCATGCAGCTCCAAGGCCTGCTCCCAGCCGGTGCGTCCAGCACCCACCTCGGGAAGCACAGCATTGAGGCGGAACAGCCAGCCCTCCACGGTGGCCACCATCTCCCTAGGCTGCGCTTCCTTGGCCTTTTGGGCCAGTTCCTTCAGGAGATAGCTGCGGAGCTGCCACCTCTTCTTGTCCAGGTTTGTGGCTTTGGGCTCATTGGTCATGCAGGGCAGAGAGCACCTGTGGCCAGGACCAGGAAGGGGTGGGAGGCTGGGCTATCTCGCGACCTCTCACCCTGCCTTAGGCCGGTGTGCCCTTCCCAGATTCAAGATCCGGCTCGTGCCCTGCCAGCCTGACCTGGGGAGCCCTTCCTACCTGTCCTAAGGAAGCCCACTTGGTGAGCCTGGCCCCCAACATCTCATTCATCCCTCTCTTACCCTCCTAACCCCTGCATGAGCCAGTGCACAAGGACTTCCTTGTGGGGAGGGGTGGGAGCCAGCCAAACCCTGGCAGGTGGCAGTGGGGACTCAAGTGGGGTGTGGGGCCGGCAGAGGCCTTACAAGGAGTCTTCCAGAATAGGCAGAGCCCTGGAGAGAGGAGCAACAGTGGGAAGGGGCAGCTGGGAAGTACAGGGCTTGTCTGAATAACAGGGAGGGGCTTGGTTTGGTGGGAGGTCAGGGTGGGTATGGGGACAGCAGGGATAATGCTGGGGCGGGAGTAAGGGCCATTTTCTGCAAATCCTAATGGAAGAGGAGAAGCAGCTTTGTGGTTTGGGAGAGGTTGGAGGAAGTGGGGAGTGGGGAAGGGCGCGTCCCGCTCCTACTTGCAGTCCTCCACCAGCTCCCTTAGCAGTTTCTCCCACTGGGGGAGCAGGGCGGGGTCCTTCAGGTTCCTCATGGATTTCAGGGTGTCCAGGTTGGCTTTCTGCCGGACAGGAGAGAAATGGCAGGTGAACTTGTGACACTGGGGGAAAGCTATAGGGCTGGTTGACACGAGACGTTTTCGGCCAGGACTTGGGGACCTTTGAGTAACCCAGGGATGCCAGTCCAAAGCTGCCTCATGCCCTTGCATGACTAGGATCCCATGCTCCTCCCCTCCAACCCAACTGAAGAAATGGGTGGCCAGCAGGAGCCAGGAAGGAGTGGGACATGGAAGAGTATGGATCCTGACCCTGGGCTTCCCTTCCATGTTTGAGGAGGTCACACCTCAGGTGGAGGCCCCAGGTGGCTCTCCTGCCTAAAACTGTGCAGGGGCTTCCCTCCTTGACAGGCACCTATAGACCTTTTGTGATCTGACTCCTCCCACCTTCTCTGGCCTTATTTCCACATCACCTATGGCTTTGTACATTTTTTCCTTCTCTGCACCCTACCATGCCCCCAACAAATTCCACATTATTTAAGACTGTGCTCAAATGTCACCTCCTTTCAAACACCTCCTTGACTGTCTGTCCTCTCTTCATCTCACACCCCAATTTCTGCCCTGACAGCTCTCAGTACCTATATGTCCAATGCAGCACTCACTGCACTGCCTAGTAACTATGTGCATCTCTGACTTTTCAAATGATGAGGACAGGGGCTGTGTCTGGTGCTTCTGTCCCAATCGGTGTGGAAGGCATGAGTGAGCCTAGTGGCCAGTTTCCTCTGTGGCTCATTTTTCCAAGTCCCTTGCTGGTGATCTGGGTCTCACCCTGTGCCCTGCCCTGTACCACTCACCAGGCGGTCCCGAGTGAAGTGGAGGAGATTCAGGCAGTTCATGCGGAAGCTGACATCCTCCCAGTAAGAGGTTACGGTCACCACCGGCTTGGTGTTATACCAGGGCACATAATGGTAGATGTTCCCTAAGACATAGAGACCAATGGGGGGTGTCTAAGGGACTCTGGGAGCATTCATTGTGCTCAGTGTGTCACACCACCTTTCAAAGTTCCCAGTTTACAGGTGGGAATATCCAGGCAAGTGGTGGGAAGTATTTGCCTAACGTGGCACCGCCAGGTGGTCCTAACATGGATATCTAGCTCCAGAGCCCCATGCCCTTACCCGCTGGCGAGCTGCCAACGCAAGAGGCATGCCTCGAGGTGGGTCTCCCCTCTGGGTGGTCTGAGAGGCAAAGAGGAGTGGGCCCTGGGCTCAGGAGGAGGCTGAGGTTTGGCTGTGGGGTGGGCAGCCGTCTAACACAGAGGTCCTGCCAATGTGGAGGAGTGGGGTCACGAGCAAAGATAGATAAAACCCACGACAGTGTCCCTTATTGAAATGAGGGGAAAAGCCAGATGGAATGGGAGGGATTGTGTTTCTGAGGTGCGTTGCTGAGTTGACGTAAAAGGAAGAAACCCACAGAAGCCCAAAATAAAAAGCAGAAAGTCTGAGGCAAGTGGAAACTAGGCTGGCTTTTGTCTTGAGTTTCTGTGAAAGAATACGATCTGTTTTGTTATAAGCCATCCAGTTTGTGGCACTTTGTTGCAGCAGCCCTAGCATACTAATACTCCATGCATAGCTGGCACTCCAAAACCTAAACCCTTCATCAACGAGAAATAACCCATCACACAGAGGAAGGCCGTGATGAAATGTGCCTTTCTCCAACATGCCTCTGGGGAGGGGAAGAGGAAAATTTCCTAAAAATTTGTAACCACAAGCGAGACCTCATGCAGATTGTATTCTGCATTCATGCCACTCGTGAGGTCTGCATAAAATTTAAAGTGGTGTCTGGTTGGCAATGCCCCAGGTGACTGGAGGAAACAAAGACAAACCCCCTCTGGGGCGTGAAACTTTATTCAAGTCCCAAAGGATTCCACAGATAAAGTTTGAAGAAGACAAACAGCTTAGAACCAACACACACCCTCTAACCTAGCAATTCCGCTCCTAGGTGTGTACCCAACAGAAAGGCATGAGTAGAAAAAGGTTCATAGCAGCACCATTCGGAGTAGCCCCAAATTGGAAACTGCTAAAATCTCCCTCACAAGTAGAAGGGATAAATCAATCATGGTGTATTTGCACAATGGAATACTACACAGCAATGAGGAGAAATAAGCTACGACTACACCCAATGTTATCCAGGTCTGTGAATGTGTTTCACAAATAAAATGATGAGCAAATGATGCCAGGCACAAGAGAATACATACTATAGGATTTCTTTTATATAAAGTTAAAAACCAGACAAAACAAATTGGAGGCTAGGAGGGTGGCTGCTCTTGGTGGGGGTGGGGAGCTCAAGGGGCATCTGGGATGTGGAGACTCTTTCGTGGTCTGGATGTTGTTACACGGATATGTTTGCTTCGCGATAATTCACTGGGCTGGACAGTTTAGTTTGTGTACTTTTCCATAATTATGTTACACTCAAATCAAAAAGTTCACTTAAGAATTTCAATAGCAAGGGCAAAAAAGACACAACAAATACATGAAATACAGTGTGTCGAATGGTGGGAAAAGCTATGTATATGGAAGAATAGTGCGGGAGGAGGACAAGAAACTGCCAAAAATTTTTAAATGAAATGGCTAAGGCTTTTTCTAGAAGAAATTATGCAGAATACAGCCCAGGGAGATGAAAAATATGGAAGAGAGATTTTAAAACATGAAAAATAAAACAAGAAGGTCCAGAGGACAGAGTGAATTCAAGAAGGTGATACAAGAGACGAGGAAGAGGTAATTTTCAAAGGGAAAATATCTTATGATTTTCCAGAATTGTCGGAAGACAGCAGCTTCAGACCTTGGCACTGAGGGAATGATAAATAAAAGGAGCTCCAGGACTGGGGCTGTCAGATATGGGCGTAGGGATACAAGATGGCAATTTTCTTCCTCTACTCTTAGATGGCATACAAAACAGCAAGAAGACAGATATAATCTGGAGACTCAAAATATACCCCAGGACTGCCAAAAGCAACTAGGATTGCCGTAGGAGTCCTAAGAGCTGATGTACAGAGTCACCTGTGGGGATGTGAGGAGCAAGGCAGGCAACTGGGAGCCCAGCTTGACGGGAGCCGAGTGCAGAAAGTGCCAGCAAAAATACACTCCCAGGACAAACTCAAGACTCAGATGAGGAAATGTGAGCTGGCAAAACTCAGAAAACAAGTAAAAGAAAAAAACAAAAGCCTCACAGGAAGGCAGACAGTAGAAAAAGAAGCCCAGGGAGATTAGACCCTGCGGACAATGCAGTGAGAGGCATAGAAATGAGAAAAGTGACCAAAGTGGAAATAGAGTCAAACAGGATCAGAGAGAAAATGACAGCTATAGAAGAAAACAAAAGAGAATCGTGAAACCCATAAACACAGCCCCTAAGTAGAAAACCTAGACCATGGAACAGGGTATTTTAAAATATAATTTGAGAAAACCCACATGTGAAAAGGATTTTTTTTTAACAGTGTGCTTAAAAAATGGATATCTATATGCGAATTAATTCAAATCAGATCATAGAACTAAATGTAAGAACTAAAACTATAAACTTTCTAGAAGAAAAAATAGGAGAAAGCCTTCATAACCTTGGGTTAAGAGGAGTTCTTAGATATGACACCATGTAAGAAAAAGAAATGGACTTCATCCAAATTAAATATATTCGTGCTTTGAAAGACACCATCAAGAAGATGAAAAAACAAGCCACAGACTATTTGCAAATCATATATATGATAAAGGACTTACATCTAGAATACATAAAGAACCCTTACAACTCAATAACAAGAAGACAACCCAATTTAAAAATAGGCAAAAGATTTGTATAGACATATAACCAAAGAAGATATATGAATGGCCACTGAGCCCACAAAAAGATGCTCAGTGTCCTTACTTATTAGGGAAATGCAAAGTAAAACCACAGTGAGCCACATGCCCACTATAATAGATATAATAAAAATGAGACAGCAGCAAACAGGTGAGGACGTAGAGATATTGGAATGGAAAATGGTGCAGGCACTTTAGAAAAGTTTGGCAGTTTCTTAAAAATTCATTCTACTCCACTTTTAAGTATCTCCTCAAGACAAATGAAAGCAGATGTCCACACAAAGACTTTACACAAACGTTCATAGCAGCTTCATGCATAAAAGTATGGAAGTAAAAACGATGTTCATCAACTGATGAGTGGATTAACAAATGATGAAGGATACATTGTAGAATAGAATACTATTTGGCAATAAAAAGGAATGGAGTGCTGACATATGCTACACCATAGATAAAACTCAAGACAGTCTGCCAAGTGAAAGAAGCCAAATGGGAAAGACCGTACTTTGCATGATTCCATTTATACGAAATGTCCAGGAACAGTAAACCTATAGAGACAGAAGTAGACCAGTAGTTGCCTGGGCCGGGGATGGGATAGGAGAATGACCACGAGCAAGCATGAGGGATCTCTTGGGGTGATAGAAATATTCTAAACTGGGGGGAGAGGCATGATGCTGGCTGCCCAACTCTGTAAATTTACTAAAACTCACTGAATTGTATAAAACAAGTGAATTTTATGAAATGTAAATTATACCACTAAATAATTGCTAACAACAGCAACAAAAGACTTGTATCTACATATTGAAAGAGTACACCATGTGCCAAATATGATCTAGGAGGATCAAAACTTAGGGAAGTTTTTTACGACATAGACTTGACAAAAGATTGTTTCAGAAACAAGTCAATAAGAAAAATATAGCCAGATGGAATAATGGATAAAAGATATCAACAGGCTTTTTACAGATGAGGGAAAAAAATGTTTGTAAACACATGAAAAGATGTTCAGCTTTCGAATCAAGAAAATGCAAATCAAGATCTTAGAATAGACCACTTAACATTCACCGAATTGGCAAAAATTAAAAGGCCAGGGCCAAGACTGAGTACTACGCTGATGAAAGTGTAATTAGGTGTCATTACTTGCTTAGAATTTCTTTTCCACTCCTGGGTGTATAATTTAGAGGCAGTCTTGCTCTCGTGACCAGAAGACATGCACAAGAATGTTTATAACAAAATTATTATAGTAGGAAAAAAAAGATACAACCTAAATGTCTACATGTACCATATAATTAGAGGTGAGTCCTACCAAACTCTCAAGGAATGTTATACATGGGATACACACAGAAATGAAAATGAACTTTAGCTATGAATATATATATACATATATATATAAATTAATATTGAGCGAAAGACACAAAAACAGATGGATACAGAACGAAGGTCCTACCGACATAAAATGCAACGATAGTATGCTCTTTAGGGCTGCACACATAGGTGGTAAAAATTAAAAAGAAAAGTGGGGGTGTGATGATCACAAGAGTCAGGATCGTGGTATTGCTTGGGTTCATAGATCTGGAGCTCTGACAACTTTCTGCCTTTTTAAGCTGAGTGGTGAGCTCATGGGTACTCCTTTTTCTTTAAACTACATGTACATAGTATATACTTTCCGTATATGTATTTCATAATTTAAATACCAGTAGAACATTATGCTAAATGAAAGAAGCCAGTTGCCCAGGACCATATATTGTATGATCCCACATATACAAAATGTCCAGAAGAGGAAATCCTATAGAGACAGAAACTAGATTAGTGGTCGCCTAAGGTTGAGAAGATGGAGAAGAATAGAAAGACTGCTGGTGGGCACAGGGTTTCTTTTTGGGGTGATGAAAATCTTCTACAATTGACCATGGTGATGGTTGCACAAGTCTGTGAATATACTAAAAACCACTGAATTGTCTACTTTACATGGATGAATCGTATGGTATTGTGAATTATAGTTCAATAAAGCTGTTTTTTTAAAACGCAGGTAGAGATGAGGGATGCCCAAAAGGTTCTCAATGGGCTACGTGGTGGCAAAACTGATTGATGTGGAGAGGGAGGCCACGTTCCTCCAGGGCAATGGGTCTCAAACTTCAGCCTGAATCACCTGGAGGGCTTATTGAATCATGGATTGCCAGGGGTGGAGAGGGGCATGCCCAGGGTTTCTGATTCTGCAGGACCTGGGTGGGGCCGAGAATCCACATTTCTCACAGTTCCCAGGCGGTACCGATGCTGCCTGGGGGCTGCATTTTGAGGATTGCTCTCTCTAGCGCCCAATGTGGGCATCCAGTAAGTAGACACTGGATGAACGGACAGACTAACGGGTAGCAGGAGGGCAGATGAGCAGTGAATGGCAGCTGCATGGATGGATGGGGCTGGGTCAGAGTAGTTGGGGGAAGATGGGTTGGGGAAGCTGTAGTGTGGAGAGGACTTGAAGCCAAGACCGAGTTTTAATTCTGATCATGGGTTCACCACCTACTAGCTGTGCAGTTTAGCAGGTGGCTTCACCTCCCTGAAGCTCATTTTCCTCAGGTGTGAAATGTGGGTTAACAATGCCTATGAATGTTCCATGAGCCAACACCCATAAAAAGGCCAAGCCCAGAGCCCAGTGTGCAGTGGATGCTGCTTCCCGGCTGGATCTGACCATTACCGTCGTATATCACTGGGCTATACTGTGTGGTGGAGACGAGAGGCTTGTAATTCAGGTCCATCTTGTTTCCATAGTGGCCAATGCTGACCTCAAATCGGATCAGGTCGTTAAATTTGGGCATCATGGTACAGGAAAGGAAGACGACACACAGCCCATACTTTTGGCGGCTCTGATGCTTCTAAAACAATAACCCCCCAGACCCTCAAAATGGAAGCCAAGGAAGAACAAGGCTATAAAACAGGCAGGGGGTGAGGATGGAGTACCGTTTCTTTCAAAAGTCATCTTTGCTTCTCTTTAGGGGGAGCTAGACTGGGGCCTCATTCCTCCACCCCCAACCCTGCCTTGGTTCCCACTCACCCTCTGGTCAAGGTGGCAGTTCCTCCTAGGACCTCCATCGCCTACTCCCTGCCAGCCCTGGTTCCTTTCCTTCCTGAAATTGGGCAGGAGGCCCTTCTCCCTGGTCAGGTTAGCCTCTAGGTCGGGACACCCATGGTGGGCCACCCCACCCCTCTCCGTTTTGCCCAAATGCCCTCCTAGGCTGAGAGCGAGTGTGGGCAGGGGAACATGATGGAGTCTGCACACACTCACGTGTTCTCTCTTGGCCCTTCTTGAGCGCCCTCCTTTCACCACCACGCTTCCTATCTGCTCAGGGTCCTCTATCCCTCCTGTTAGCCTGTCTCTCATTTCTGTTGCCAAGTTCTGCCCTGCTCTTGCATTTCCCCAGTCTGTTCACTAGCTCAGGTCTCCTGTCTTAAACCCAACACTCCTTCTCCCCTGTGAGCCCTATTCAGCTACCACCTGGTCCTGTCTCCACAGAAAATGGGTGTCGGCTTAGGGTTGTCGGCCTCACTTCTGTGTCCTGTTAGTCGGTGGTTCCTGTTATTCTGCTTCCAATGGGACTCTGGCACCAGCTCCCTCCTCTCCAGCTGTCCTCTCTGTAACTGTGCCCTATTTCTACTAAGTGTATGGCTGGCCTTACTCCCCTCCTATCTATTCTTAACACTTTCCTGCCTCAACAGCCCTCCTCTGCTTTCAGGAAGCAATCCAAACTCCTTAGGATGTTCCTTAGAACATTTCTCCTTAACTAGATGACACATTGCTTAAACCGAAGCTTTATCTTGTCTTTACTGGGTCCCCTGGCCACCTGGAATTTGGCACAGCGTGAAGGCAGTCGCGGCTCAGTACAGGCTCAGGTGGATTGACCACCATCCTCAGGCCAATAACTGCCAAGGCCAAAAGCGGGACACACAGTCAACTGGGGCAGGCAGAGGGCCCCTTTCTTTCTGGGTTACCTCTATACTTGTCACTTCCTGGGAGAGGGTCTTTATGATGTTGTCTTGGTGGTACGTCATGTGGGTGACTAACTCCAGGAAAACTCGGCCTCGATACTCCAAACCGTCCTTAACAGAGCTGGGAATAGTCTAAAGTACAGGGAGGAAAAATGGCGAGAAAAAGGATGAGAGAAACACAACAGGCCAACCTCCCAACTCCTCTGTAACCAAGAGAGTTGTCCAGTAACTTCCTACTCAGGGAGGATAAATCCACTCCTGCCCTTCAGCATTCTGCCCCATAAATGCTTCCTACTGGGAGGTAACGACTGAATGAACTCTCTCCACCTGGCCAATCAGGGCATGCCCTGCCTTCTTAGCCACAGTGACTGGCCCGAGGAGAGCACACGTGACCCAAGGAGGCCAATTAGAATGCTCCCCTGGCCTAACTGGTCCTGTCTCCGCAGAAAATGGGCGTCGGCTTAGGGTTGTCAGCCAGGGAGGCTTGGCTGCTGGGTGAAGGAATGAGGCCCCAGAACAGCAGAGATGACAGCTGGAGAGAAAAAGAGTCTCTGGATGGCACTGAGGTCCCCGTGCCTGCCTCTTCTTCGATCAGAGTCTTTCCCAGCCCCCTTTCCTCTGTAAGCCGATTGGACTTGGCTTTCTGGCATTTGTCACCAGGCTTAAATAACCCTGTGCTTTTCTACATTTACCTGTGCTGTTTCTTTTGTCTTGTAGTTCATTTCCACCTGCTGAAAATCTTACCCGAAGTCCCAACTCAATGCCCTCCATCTATTCTTTTCTTGTGCCACAGCATATGTCACACACCTCCATGGCCATTTATGTATAGGTTTCATGTCCTTCACCAGCGTGTGTTGTGGACAGAAACCGGGCTGGACCCTCCCCGGGCATCTCTGAGGCTCTGGTCCCTCACACATGGTCGTTTTTACCTCCTTTGTTCCCTAGAGCTGACGTAAGATGCTTACGGCACTTTCTTCTTCCATCCGGAAAGGGGCCTTTTTACCCCCATGGAGGGTCAGGAAGCTGGGACCAAAGCAGGGCAGGAAGCCAGAGTACATTCCTGCAGGGAGAGAGGGTGAGAGGACGGCCAGGCGAGAGAGGTGCTGGACTGGGGCCGAGAGCTTGCTTGCCTTCCATTTCTGCTCCGGTGGATGAGATCTGGTTGAGAGATAGGCTGGCAGTTCCGACCTCATCCTGGCAGTTGCTCTTGGTGCTGGAGAGAAACGTACTGCAGGCTGAGCCCCTGGCCCAGCTCCAAATTTCCCCTCCCCGGCATGCTTTTCAGTTTCCACCCAGTTGCTCACCAGTCCAAGACTCTGAGCTTGATGTAGCTGGAGAGGCAAGGCAGCTGCAGAGAGGGGAGGGGAGCAGTGAGTGTGTGCCTCATACTCATAAGGTCCAGTCCTATTGAATATCGCGAGCACTGGGAGTCCTGGGTTGGGCTCCAAGGCTCAGCCCAGTCACCAGTGTGCCATTTACCATCATGGCTCTGGGCCCTTGGCCTTGAGGCCCCCCCTTGCATGGGACCTTTGCAAGGCCCTGGGAGAGGCTAGGACTGTGTCCCCATGATTGTTTTGTATTCTTGTTCTTCAAATGTCTCCCTAATTGCATAAGCTCAGAAGTCATGAGACCTGGGTCTGCCCTGACTGTGGACTTGATGACTGCAGCCCTCGCACAGCCCTGCAGTCTGAATGCATGCTCACCAAACCACCCAGTGGGGAAGGCTTGAGCCCAGAATATCTTTACTGTGTCTAGCAGTTAACTTTCAACCAGAGGGACATCTAGCTCCTCAAAGAGTAAGTTAACAGTGGCTGCCTGTCTGGGGAGGGGCTCGATCTGCCTGGATCACCTGTGTGACCCCTCCCAACAACCCCACTGGCCAGGTACTATTCTGAGCCCTGTTTTCAGACAGGAAAACTGAGGCACAGAGCAGCCGAGTCCCTGACGTTCTCACATTCCATGCTGGGCTGAAGCAGCCTCAGAGCTCCTACCTAGTCTAACAAAACTCAGTGAGGGCTAGGGCTGAGATCATTCCCCATTTGCTAGTGGATCATCTCTACTCTGCTACAGGGTTCCGCAAATTATGAGAACCGAAAAAAATCCATGTTTGAAACAAAGCTGCTAGAGTCGAGGCCTGAATGAGACCGCCATCCTCTCAGCCGGGGCCTCTTCTCCCCTCATACACTTCCTGGGGCCTGGCCGAGAGTCCTCCCAGTCCTCCATGCTCCTGGTCCACTCTCCCCTAGCTGTGCAGGGTAGAGGGCCCAGGGGAGGCAGGAGAAGGGCTTTCCAGTTGAGTAGCTGGGTAGTGAGAAATGAGGAAACTTGCCCAGGTTAGGGAGTGATGTTGGAGTGCAGAGATGTACACCATCAGGCATCCAAAAGGGACCTTTTCATTGATCCTGTTGAGAATTCTCCACTTTCCCAGTTCCTTGTCTTGACTCCCCTCTGTCCTAGAGTGCCTGGACTGTAACTGACACACCCCATTTTCAGCAGCGCTCCCCTGCAGCCTGCCTTTCTGGGGCCCTGACCAGCTGGCCTCCTTGTGGTCATCCTGCTACATCAGAGTGGGGTTCACATCTGCCTGCTGCAGTCCCATAAGGGACAATCAGGCTTGCATCCAAGTGGCCCCATCCCTGGACGCTGAGTTCTGCTGGAAGTGGATGAAGGTTTGGGGAGTATGTGGACACTTCTGAACATTGGAAGGCCTCTTTCAGGAACAAAGGATGGCCTGGTTCTGTGCCACCAGTTTTGAGGCAGCTGAACACAAGGCTCTGAGCATCCACAGAACATCTGAAGGTCTCAGCTGTGGCCCTTTCATAGCCCGGAACTGGTGGGAGGGAGCTTGGCAAGGGTAGGGGTGGACTC
>NW_006434441.1:1495765-1514615 GCF_000325575.1 Pteropus alecto
GAGGACTATGAGGAATGGTTAAGAACTGAGGACTTCACAGTCGCCAGGAGGCAGACTGTGAAGCTCCAAAGCTCCAAGGAGGGTGCACAGGAAAGGGAAGGGAGCTCATGAGCTCATTGCACATCACACAAACATAAGGGATAAGGAGACCAAACACTCTTCAGAGTGTTTGGGTGTAGCCAGATGCCATCCAAAGCTCTGTGCACTGGCACTCATGGAGATGCTCAAATTCTCTCAGGATTGTCTTTTTTTTTTCCACACAGCTCTTAGAAGCCTGGCTCCCAGGGGGTTGATGACAACTGGCATCCACACCGCTGACAGGGGACTGCAAAGCTAGAAAAATTAGATTGCAACACCACACAAAGAAGGGCATCTTGGGGCATTTAGTGTAGGAATGAACAGCTGGGACCACATGCAACCCAGGATTATAAGTGCCTCTAGGTCATCAGCAAAGAACTGTCATTCTATTTAGAGCACTTGGTCTAGGGGATAAGAAAATTCATCATACAATTTAGACTGAGTCTTTAAAGTAATTGTGCATTGTGTTTTTTAACGTGGGTGAAAGGGCACATTTGCATTTTCTGGAAAATTCAGTCGCGTGACCCACTCATTTCTTAATGCTAGATAAAGTAAGGTTTTCCAATAGTCCTGGGCTCCCTTGTGCTCCCTATCAGCCAGAGCCCTCCCCCCTCACATGCTCCTTGACCCTTCCCTCCATTCACACCCATACACACACCAACACCCAAACGTCCCTTCCTTGTGGGGCTGGGGAGGAGGGTAGGATAGAGTGGCAATACCTGTATCCGGAAGGTCAGGATCTGGTTCCAGATTGGGTTCTCGGTTTGGGTCTGCACTCGTGTCTTGAGCTGGGAACATCCCACAGGGGTGTCAGTGCCAGCCTGCCCCCTCCTCCGTCCACTGGCCTCACTTTCCATCCCTTCTGGCCCAGCGCACAGATGGAGCACAAGGTTGATCTCTGGTCTAAAGACACTTGGACAACGTCTCGTCAGCTACAACTTCAGTCCTTTGTGCACACGCCCGGGTCCAGATTCCTAATATTTATCTTTAAATAAGCTTTCAATAGACTGAATCTTTAAGTAGATATAGGGCTCTAACTTTATCACATGAGTGCTTACACATAGATTTTGTTAGATAAACTCTAAGATCCCACCAGAAAAATGAGCAGAAACAATGCTGTGGCAGTGGTACACATGGCACCCACTTCTCGAAGGTTCACTTGACTTCATTTATAAATCTACTTTTATTCTAAGTGATTGTGCTGGTGAAATCAGAGGTTCATTGGACTGCTTAAACTTTTTCATACACACTCAGAAAAACACAAGAATATTAAAATTTTTGAAAAATGTGTGCCATCTACCACCCAAGATCATCTCACCTAGACCTGTGGTACAAACCACACTTGGTATGGTGGCTTTAAGATATGTCTCCTGATCTTTTTGTCTCCTCCCTTCAGAATTGGAAACTATCCCTCCTCCCCTGTGTATGGGCTGGATTTAATGACTTCTCATAGGTAGAATATGGTGGGAATGATGGTGCATAAACTCTGAGACAAGCCTATTTAACTTTAATGTTTTTTTGCACATAACATTCATCAGCACACTTTGGAAAATGTTAGTCTATTCCTAGAGATTCATGGAATATCAGCAACTCTTTTGCCCGGAACTTTCAATTTATAGATGAAGAAACTGAGGCCCAGAGGAGACGGTGGCAGTTTCAATGATGGTCATTTACAGGCATGTTGTTTCATTCACTCATTCACTCATCAGGCACTGTATCTTTGGTTTTCAGGCAGTATCTTATCCACGGGAGGCACCAGGCAGAGCTCTGGTAGACAGGGTGGCTAAGCCATGGCCTCCACACTCACAGAGTTCCTTGTCCAGTGGGATCACATCATCCATTAATAGAAGGGCTGGAATATGATTCCTGGGATTCTGCCCACTACTTTTTTCCTTAGGTGGTCATTTCTCTAAGCCTCACACCCTTTCTACACTTACCTTTTCCCCAATTAGTTCCACCTCCAGTGCAGGACTCACTACATGGTGTTTCTCTGCAAACAAGAAGTTAAAAGATTTCTGAGATAGCAGCATTTTTTTTTTTTTTTTGAAGAGGAGGAGGAAATGGAAAGGTGAAAACAACTGAAAACCCTCCCCCATAATGTAATCTGATGGCCCTGGGCAGAACTCTCTCATTTCCACTTTGTCTGGATGTACTGTTCTGTGCCACAGCCCATAACGGCAGCAGGGGTGGGGGTTGGCACAGGGAACCAACACAGGCTGGGCCATATGGCCCTTTCAAAGGGCATCCACGGGCCTCCATAAAACAACTCTTGAGAGATTTCAGTTTTGCACTCTCCTTCCACCTGAATCTTAGGTTAGTGTTCATAGGAAACGGGGAAGCCCCCCCGAGGAGCAGGATGCCACTGTGTGGGGAACCTCAGGGCTGCCCCCTGCCCCCCGCCCCTGACTCTCACTGAGGTGCAGGTCCTCGGCACAGTAGACGAAGAACTGTAAGTAGGCCATGTCGATGGGGACCAGCATTGACTTGAAGATCTGAATATTGGTGCCATCGTAGTCCAGCTTTTGATCTACCTGCAGAGACCAGAGAGCTAACTGGATCAGAGTCATGAAGGGGAGGCGTGGCCAAGGCCACGGCAGGGGCGGGCAACCCTAAAGTGACACAATGGACAAATGAAAACTTGTGAAGACCAATGGCCACTTGGAGGTCTCCAGGGTACCCCACGGGAGCAGCCAGGCTAGGAAATGTTACTGGGATAAGGGTGGGGCGACCTCACCAGGGCCTGGTCTCCCACACCAAGGGCACAGATGGTGACTTTCAGGTAGCCTCTCACACCCTTGCTGGGTTCATCTGGCTGGCAGAGGCCTAACCATTTCCTCATGAGTGTGTGACCTGGAGAGGCAGAGGGCCCGTGGGAGACCAGCTCCAGTCTCCATCCTTCTCCCCTGAAGCCAGTGTTTGTGTGGGAGAGAGGTGTGGAAATGTGTCTCATGTTCCGGTCCTGTCAGTAGTAGGACAATGGCAGCAACTCCTACCAGTAAGCTGAGAGAGGGTACTCACCAGGCTGTCAGCTATTGCCGTGAGGAGGTAAGAGGCCCTATCCCCCATCCTGGGATCCTGCAGCTGTTACTATCCTAGGCTGAGACAGGCGAGCATTTTCTCCAACCCTAAGTCCCGTCCCGACCTCAGCCTGCTATGAATGTCATGGCCAGGTCACAGAGGAAACCTCTACTCAAACTTTAATTCCCCAGCATTGGCCTCAAAAATAGAAATTCAACCCAAGGCTACAATAGAAGTTTAGCATTTGACCCAAAGGGATGCCTTGAGTTTTGCAGAAAAAGATGCTGTTCTTATAAAACAAGATAAAATATCATAAATTACAGTAAACTATTATCAAAAACAAAATAATTCACACCTTTGAGTACTCTCTCCCTATGTGTTGAAACATATGGGGATTTTTTGATGTTTTGACACCTGGTCTTGTTTTTCTTAGAAGACACACGTTTGCAACAACTGTTACCTACCTGGAGAATGGTAGATAAAACCAATATCTGTCTGAAAAGACAAGGGTGGAATAAAGGTTAGTTAGGGCCACCAGCCCAAGTCTTACAGCTAGTAAATGAGGAGGCCTGGATTAAAAGGATCCTTAACCACGAGGTAGCACTGCCTGGCCAACACAGCCTGGATCTCTGGGTGGTAGGTCGAGGGAGGAGTTGACAGAGAGAAGCTGGATTTTCCCTTGTCCCGGGGCAAGGTTTCTGACTGAGGCCGGTGGGATGTGGTGCAGGATTGAAGTGGTGTGGGACAAGGTGCCACAGAACACTCAGGCCACCCTTGTAATTCACATCCAAAGGGGCCACAGAGCAGTCCCCAAATCCTGCATATTAGGCCTGCTTTAAAACTCGGGTACCCCCTTGAGTTAGGTAGGCAAAGTTTTCTTAGATATAACAATGAAAGTACCACCAATAAAAAGAAAAATCTGATGAATTGGACTTCATTGAAATGTAAAACATCCACACTTTGAAAAACACTATTAAGAAAATGAAAGAACAAGTCATATATGGGAGAAAATGTTTCCAAATCATGTATCTGATAAAGGACTTGTATCTAGAATATAAGAAATTTGCAAAACTCAACAGTAAGAAAACAACGCAATGAAAATAAGTGAAAAATTTGAACTCACACTTTGAACAGACAAAGAAGATATAGAAATGACAAGCACATGAAAAGATGCTCGATATCATTAGTTATCAGGGAAATGTAAATTAAAATCACAGTGAGATACCACTACACATAATTAGAATGGCTGAAATAAAAAAAAAAGATGGATTATATCAAGTGTTGATGAGAATGTGGAGCAACTGGAACTCTAAGGCACCACTAGTGGGAATATAAAATGGTAAAACCTGTTTAGAATTTTGGGAGGAAAAACGATTAGGAATTTTCTTTAAAAGTTAAACATATACCTACCAGATGAGTTAGCAATCCACTTCCCCATATCTACTCAAGAGAAATTAAAACATGTGCCCACACTAAGATTTATACACCAATGTTATGGCAGCTTTATTATAATAGCCCCCACATATCACCAATCTAAATGTCCATCGACAGGTGACTGGATGATCACAGACGGTGGCATGTCCACACAATAGAATACTACTCAGCCAGCAATAAAAAGGAATGAACTATTGATACATCCAACATGGATGAATTTCAAAATAATTATGCTGAGGGAAAGCAGCCAAACCAAAAAGTCCATTTATATAAAATTCTAGAAAATGCAAAGCAACCTATAGTTACAGAATGCAGACCAGTGGTCGCCTGGGAATGGGAGGGAGCAGAATGGGGATGAGAGGGAAGGATTACCAAGGTTCACAAGGAAACTTTGTAGAGTGATAGATGTGTAGCTTCTCTTGATTGTGATGGTGGTTTAACGGGTGTGCACATATTTTTAAGTATATCAAATTATATATTTTAAATATGTGCAATTCACTTAATGTCAATTGTACCTCAATAAAGCTGGAAGAAAACAAAACTCAGTCACCCCTAACATAGTAGTAAATCTAGGCAGTTATCATCAGTAGCTGTTAACAACATAGAGAAAGACCGGCCTTCATGCCTTCATAAAAAAAAATTGCCAAATATTGAGCCAAGACTGGTGGAGCCTCTGGATGGAAATACCTGGGCAGAGGGACCAGTGATGTCATTCCCTGGAGATGCAATCAGCAAGATCCAGAATGGGAGAAAACTCTGTAGGACAAATTATCCAGTTTCTTGAACAGATAAATTACAAGGGAAAAAAAGGGGGCAGAACCAACAAAATAAGAGAGATCTGAGAATACATTTTAACCAACTGTAAGTTATGAGTGCATGTAGCTGGTTTGGATCCTGATTTGAACAAAGTATAAAAGGAATTCATAAGACAATTAGGGAAATTTGAACAATGACTAGATAGTTAATGTTATCCTGGAATCATAAATGTTTTTAAATGTGATAATTGTATTTGATTACACTTAATAAAATCTTTATATTTTAGAAATGCATACTGACATTTTTAAAAATAAAATATCATGTCCGAGATTTGATTCAAAAGTGGGGAAGGGAAGTGGGCTGGGTATAGACAAAATCTGATTGGCAATGTATTGGTGAAGCCAAGTGATGAGGATCTGGGAATCCATACTACTTTCTCTACTTTTGTGTATGTTTGAAATTTTTCCAAAAAGTATGTTTTTTAAAGCTCAGATTTTCTCTGCCCTCTGTAATTTACTCATTGGTTCATATCATTAACCATTGTCTGAAAACTGTGCAGTGGCCTTTGTCGGAAGCAAAGGGTTGAGGTTTTGACCTCAACCCTGGCATCTACCTTCCGTGGATCCTTAGTTTCTAAGTCTGCACTGCTGCTGAGGGTGAAGTGGGGGAGGGGCTGGTCCTGACTCTTCATGTGCTTGTTACAAGTAGTGATAAAGAAACCTGGCAACCCTTCCTTTGCCTGATCTTCCTGGATTCGGGGAGTCTTCACGTGGCTCCTCATGCCTGTAAACTTTCCTCATCTGTGTCTTTTCCCAAAGTGAACTTTTCCCTCCGTCCTCACAGACAGTGATCTTTCTCTGGATTTCTCTATCAGGTCAGCCTGTTTGAATGCTCCGCTACTATTTCCTGGAAACAGGGGTTTGACCTGTGTCCATCGTATTACAAGTGTGGCGACTTCAACAAGGCACCCAGCATTTTCATAAGTGTTACACAATGACTGTGTGGTTGAGGAAAGTATTACCCATTTTACAGATGAAGAAGTAGAAGCTCAGAATAACTTGTCTATGTCACCCGGTTGGTAGGTGGACCCAACTCTGGATCTTTCTGCATGCACATCCAAGTCCTTTCCCCTGGTCTGTGCATGAGGCCCAGGACGGGTCCCTAACCGGTTCCCCAAACCGGCTCCCTTCCACAGTGCTCACTTGGAATCTCCCGATCTCTGCATTGAATCTCATCACTGAGGAATTCATCACCTGCAGGGCGTTCCAGAAAGAGCTTGGTGACTTCTTTATTCAGTTATTCGAAGGCCTGGTTCCCCCCGCCCCCAAGGGAGGAACCGGAAGAGCCCCTTCAGATTCTAACGGGGTTGACGTCACACTTCCTAATGGCTGACACTTCCACATGGGAACTCTGTGAGGTTTAGGTTTTCAGTTCCATTTTCCTGATGAGGAAATTGATCACAAAGGCCAATAACTCGATCACCACAAAGGTCAACACAAAGGCAAGTGCACCCGGCTCTCTCCCTGCCACTGTACTGGCTGTTTCCTACGGGCCTGGGTCCCCACAAACATGGAAACTGTTTGAGGGACGGCCTCCTCGCTCTCTTCAGCCCTGTGCTGGGACATAGGGGGCATGTGATAAACACGTTTGCCACTGTTATGGGGCTCCCTCTGGCTGGGGAATAGAATGTGCCGTGTTGAAGGGACATTTGAGGGTCCCTTGGGTGGCATGAGAGTCAGTCCCAGCACATGGGAAGGGGATTCTTTGTTTACCTTGGTGCCCAGCTCAGAGCCTAGCAATTGGCATTCCATGTTTGTTGAATGAATAAATGAAAGAATGAATGAATGAGGGTCTGGGCTGCCCAGGAGGGAGGAAGGTGATAGAGGTGCTGCCTTGGGGTCAGAAAGACCATCTGAAGTGAGTGGCTCCAAGGATGGGGCTGGGGGCTAAAGTGCTTCTCAGAGTCGAGGTGGGACGAGGGAAGACCCGTCTCATCTGCCTCGTACCTGGATTAAGATGATCTCATCGAAGAACTTTGCAGGAACCTCATGGAAATTCTGGAAGAAGATCTGAAGGAGAGGATAGGGTGGAAAAGTTTCGTCCACCACTTTACCAGAGACTTGCTAAGCCTGAAGGCTCAGAGTAGTTGCCTTTCTTTGTCATTTACCCATTTCAATAGCTTTTGGTGCATCCCACCCTCATGCTCTTCCTCCTGCAGCAGAGGCCTGCCAGGCCTTGGAGGGTTTTCTGAGCAGACAAACGCCAGGGGTAGCGGTCCCCCCCTGCCCCCAGTTAGCTGCCATGGGATGGAAACTGGAGCCTCCGTCTCCTTCTAGATCGCCCTGCTGGACCACTCCACCCGACTTCCTGCTGCAGCCAGAATTTCCCCTCCCAAATGCAAGCCTGGCCCCATCACTCTCTTGCTTCAGTCCCTCCAAGTCTCCCAAGAGCCACCCATGATGGGACGTGCATCGTGCAGGCTCACCTCCAGCCACTCCCCTCCAGCCACAGCCATGTCTTTCAACAATGCCCACACTATTCTGCCTGTGTTCCCAGAGCCAGGCACAGCCCTCCATATGTGCTCAGTAAATGTTTGCTCAACCAATGAAAACACCCTTGTTCAGGACCAAGTTGGCCACTGCCGACAGGAAATGAATGTGCAGCTCGATTGGTCCTCTTGGCCAAAGTGTCCCATTCGTCCCAGAAAGGTGCAGGCAGCCCACCTCGTTGAAGAAAGGGTTGTTCCCCATCTTGATCCGCGTCTGGTATTGCTGGCCTCCGATGACCACCTTCACCACTGGCTTCAGGTTGTTGCCCATGAGCTGGCGGGCTTCAAACACCTTTACTCGGACCTACCGGGGAGAAAACAGGGCCCTGACGTTGGGGCCCTGGACTCCCCGTCTCCCTCAGGGACTCCTCTTTAAAATAGCCAAACGTGTCAAGAATCATCTGCTACAGGTGGAAGGGGAGCCACAGGGAGAGGCCTGCAGGAGCTGGATCCACTAGCCTGGGCACAAGCCCAGAGTTGGCCTTGGCTCTTTCTGTTTCCTTCTGGAACCTGTCCTCTCCACTGCTCTGCCCTTTTACCTTGTGTGGACTCAGTTTCTCTTGTCAACTGGTACAGGCTTGTTACAAAATTAAAAAAATACAGTGTACTGTCTCTCAGATTGTTGGTTTGTATTTTTGTCTGTGATCTTTTTAAAGAATCGAAAATTCTAAAGTTCCACGCAGTTGATTCTGTGATCTGTGGTCTGGTCACGATTTGTGATTTCTTCTGCTGCTTTTTATGTACGATAAAGGGACTGTGACATCTGAGCCTGGAATTAGAAGACAGGAGGCAGAAGAGCTACTTGGAGACATTTAAGTCCCAGGCTGGCTGAGGCTGGGAGAGAAGGAACAGGCAATAGCAGTGGCGAGCAGGGCACAGTCGTGAGAGCTTGTTGTCTGACTGTGGGTAGTAAACAGCATACAGTGCTCCAGCCTACACCGTGAGTCCAGCCACTCTCCATGAGGCCTCTTGCGTCTCCATCAAGTCCAGGTCCCTTCCAGGACTGACACTTATGTGGCTACCTGACCATCAGAGGCAAGACTGGGCCAAACCAGGCTAACAGCCCTCATGCCAGCATTTTGTCCTAACCACTAGCACATACGGAGGGAAGTGACATGGACTAGCTGACCTTCGTGGTAAACTGGCCTGGTGAAAAGGGATGGGGCCAACAGGGAGAGGGAAGGTGTTCCAAAGGCAGCATGTGCAAAGGCCTTGGGGCTAGAGAGAGAACGGGGACTTTGAATTGCTTGAGATGCTAGTGCAGGGTGGGAAGGAGCAGGGACAAGAGAGAGTGTTGGCTTGGAGGGGCAGGCTTGGGGTATCAAGGTCTTGGGAAGCTATTGTAAGGAGTTTGGGTTTTGTCCTGAGGACATCGGGATATCCTCATTTTTAAGGACATTTTAAAGCAGGTGAACGGCATGATGAGAATGACATCTTTGAAGAATGGACAGGGGAGAGCTGGAGGCCAGGAGTTCAGGAAGACAGGGTGCTTCAGAGAAGCGATGATAGTGGCTTGGGCCAAGGATTGGAAGTGGTGATGCGGAAGTGGGTGCAGTCGGGTGATAATAGGAGTTGTCTTGGCCAGTGATGATGCAGGAGTACAGTGAGAAAGAGTGGCGGTCGAGGATGACTCTCAGCCTCCCAAGCAACTGGCAGGCTAGGGCAGGCCAAACCATGGCAGAAGTGTTAGGTCACAGGCTAGAGACTGGAGGACAGTGGGGGTTCTAGGACTCATGGTGGAACCATGGAGCTTCCCAAAGATCCTCTCGAATTCTTGTCAGTGTGTCCCATACAACTAATGTCACTTTGTTTGTGGCCAGCCTTGTGTGTCGACAATCCCCTGGACTCCTGAAGGGCAGGGGCCAGGCCAGTGCCTGCTAGGGCACAGCCACTAGGACTTCCTATTGCCCCCCTGCCACATGCAGAAGTCCCCCAGAGTGGCCCTGGAGAGGCTGGGCTGTGGTGAGGGCCTGAGGACCTGTAGCCAGTCAGATGCTCTGACGGAAAGAACCTGGGAACACAGCGAGGGTGGCAAGCAGATCACGTGGGCTTCCCATCTCAAAAGTCCTCACCTGGAAGTGCTGAGGCTTTGAGGATAGCTCCTTCTGCACAGCATTGCTGGTGACCATCAGCTTCTGCCTGGCCCCCTCTCGTGCAGTTACGCCTAGGTAGTCTTCATCCCCTGGGTGAGCGGTCACAGGTGGGGCTCAGGATGTTTTGAGGCATTTTCCCCATTTAATCATTCTATCCCCACCGACCAGCTCCTGAATGAAAATATGGCCATGTCCTGAGGGGGGCGCATGTCCTCCTGAGTCTCCCATGGGCCCCCTCCTGCCCTCAGCAGCCCCAGGTCCCACTCTCCACACATGAGGGCTCTTGGAAATGTCCATTTTACCTCATCCGCAGCCAACTGGAGGCTGGGTTTTATGTCTAGAAATGACGAATGGACATATTGGGGTGACAGATGGCCTCAGATAAGTGTCTGGAGATCTGGCCTCTAGACCTTAACCGGGTCACAACCCTTCTGCAGGCCTCAAGGGGTGGGTCCCGAAGGTCCCAAAGAGGCCATCCAGCTATGTGGGGGGAAAGGTAGGGCTAAGCTCCATGGAAGGACATACCTATCTTCTCAATATCCCGGTTGCTCACACGAGACACCTGTAACGTGACAGTGCACTGCAAGGCAAAGGCAGGGGAACTGTAAGCTAGACAGTGCAATCCTTGGCTAAGTCATAGCACCGGAACCCAGCCCAGCCTGGCGGGTTCACACCCAATCCTCCTGGGTAGAGGGATGCTGGCCATCGTGCAAGGCCACACCATGGGGGCCTGTGGACTCTGGGGTGCGGGAAGTTGTTATAAACTGATGGTGAGAGAGCACTGGGTTATAGTGGAGAGAATTTGAAAATTAGAGGAGCCACATGGCAGTGGTGGTGACAGAAGAGGATGCAGGAGGGTGGGGAGGAGAGGGCGAGGTGACTTCGGACCAATCTAGAGCCACTGATGCTAACAGCTCTTCTCCTAGCCCAGCACCTCATGACCTCATGTGTGGACTCCTGCAAACGCCTTGTAACTGACCTCCTGCCTCCCGTGTGCTCACTACCCATCCATCCTCCAGACTATTGCTAGGGCCGCCCCCCAAATACTCCCAAAGTCCCATCAACAATCAGAGTAAAGTCGCAACTCAGCAGCATAAACCCCAAGGTTCTTCACCTCTGGCCCTTGGTCCCAGTCTCAGCTCGCCTACTCCCTTCGCTCACTCCTCTGTCCCCATATACCAGCAGTGTGGGCAGCCCACCCACAGTCTTTGAGCATACAGTGCCACCTTCACGCATGCACCTTATACACCTGCAAGGACGGTCTTCCTTTCCTGTCCTTTGGACAAACTCATGCCCTCATTAAGACGTGTCTGAGAAACTTAACAGACAAACAGACAATGGCCACTCCATTGGCCAGATCATGTATAAAATCAGAACCTGAGCCATGAACTGCAGCACTCAGCCCAGGAAACTGGACTTCTAGAAAGTCAGACCACTAGCTCTAGCAACAACCCAGGAAGCCATACAATAATAACCAGCCCCAAACAGCCAGGACTGGATTAATAACTGACAGCTTCCCTAATTTCTATCCCCACTTCTAGCTGAGGACCAATCAGAGAAAGCCAAATGTGTACCCTGCCTAGCCAATCATGCAGAATGCTCGGCTTCTAGTTAGCTCCCTCCAGATCCCTGATGCCAAGAGCTGCCAATCAAGGCACACCTGGGCCTTCCCTTTTTCCACTATGAACCTTTCCCTCTTCTGCACCTGCCTTTGAGTTTCTGCCAAAACCAAATGACAATGGCTGCCTCCCTCACTACAGAAAGCTCTGAATGAATAGCCTTTGCTTATTCTCATCTGGTTGGTCTTTCAGATGTCTTAATCACCTCCTCCATAAAACCTTTCATCTCCCAAGCGGAATTATTCATTCATTCTCTCTCGATCTCAGTGACCTAGCTCTCCTCACCCTGGGACACGTGCTGGAGCACTTGTCACTGTGAGTGGTGCCTGCTCCAATATACAGTGGGTTTCATTCCATATCGTACCCCAGGCCTAGCGCAGTCACCAACACCCAGGATGATAAACTAAATAATCTATATGGGTGGGTAGGCAGCCGGTTGTGGAAGTCAAAGAGATGATGGCAGTGTGACAGGACCCCCCAGAGCAGGAAGCGCTCTCTGGGTGAGGGCACTAGGCTTCGGCTGCAGCAGAGTGGCCCAGCTTTTCTGGTTGTCCCCACCCCTTCAGCCCCTCTCCCTGGGACCTGACTCACGTCTGTGGGCATCATGGAATGGTTGAGTAAGTTCAGATCCTTCACGAAAAGGACTTTTGTCGGCTTTTTCACCAAGGGCTTGAGAGGTACTGTGGCCAGGCCAAGGAACCTGAAGAGATGAAGAGCAAGTGTGAGAGCCTGAGCCAGGGGAAGGGGTGTCCTTCTTTCTCAGGCAGGACTTTATCTAGAGGTGGTATTTGTCTCCCGGAGGCTGTGCTGTCCATGAGAGGCTGTAGGAAGAACGCAGTGATGGGGAGCATCCACTAGAGGGCGCCAGGCTCTTGGGACTCTGGGAATTAGCTTTGGGGCGCCCTGGCCTGTGGGCACCCCAGTTACTGGTTCTGCTCTGCCCAGCCCCTTGCCAGAAGCTCTGCTTCCACAGCTTTCTGAATGGGAACTGTGCCAAGTAACAGCTGATTGGACCAGGAGGGCGGACACCTGACCAAATCTGGGCCAATCAGATTCCGAGTTTAGTTAATCTGCACTCCTATCCTGGATGCCCTTCCCAAATCCTCCCCCTCCCCCACACTTTTTTTGCGGCAGCAACGGTTGGCTAGAGTGGCTCTGGTGCTTGCATGGCAGGTATGGATTAGAGTCACGCTCCTCCTGCCTATCTGTCTCACCTTTCTTTCTTAATTGAGCCCAAGTCCTGAAGGATGATTTGCAGGAAAGAGTCCTTCCGAAGGGGGCGGTTCCAGAGATGCCAGATTAAGGTCTGTGGGAGGCACAGAGAGGTCAGCATCCCTCCTCTACCCTCCTCTTCCCAACCTTCTAGAGAACAAGGAAAGATGCAGACAACGAGCTGGCACTGTTTCCCTCTGCCTGAGGAACCTCCCTCAGGTCTAGTTCCCTCAGAGGATGGTGTTTCCTACCTTCTGCCAGGTGCTGGCATCCTACCTGGGCCCCCACAGCTTGAACATTAGTATCACGGGCATGTGAAGCGATTTAGGAACCAAGGGGGAAGGGGGCACATGGATGGATGGATGGAAGGTGAGAGGGTATCCTATAGATGGAGACTTGTGTCTGCTTCAGGTTTCTGGGACATCAGAATGACCGGATTGGACAAGATGGGCCACACCCAGAGTCGAGGAGGAGGACCAGGGCAGCAACCAATATGGCTGCTGCAGCCCTCGGGCCTTCTCGGCCTCGTGGGCTCAGAGGCTACTCCCAAGCCAGGATGACCCAGCTTTGGAAAAAACTTGTGAGGCTCCCTGTCCTCTCCTAGACTTCTGAGCATGGCCTGACCCACCCTCACTATTGGGGTGTCATTGCCTATTCTGGGCTTGTCCCGGCGCATCTTACCTCGTTCCATGTGGGGTTATTTCCTTCCACCTCATGAGTTTTCTTCTTGATATCTGCAAAGACACCAAGGGGCTGGCATTGGTGGTGGAAAATATTTCAAAGTCTATGTTCAAATGCGATAAAGAGAGGTGGGACAGTCTAAGAATAAACTGCAAGTCTACAGAAGCAGCCATGATATGGCATCGATTTTTATTTCCTCTGGAAGTTTCAAAATTTCTCATTTTTTGTAAGAGTAACATCAACCCACTTGTCAGTTCCCAACCATCTTGCAGCTAGGTGGGGCCATGTGACTCATGCTGGCAAAATGGGCATGGGAGTGACATTCGCCACTGCAAGGCCTGGCTTTTAAAATCTCCTATGAGATTCTCCATTCCCCTTCTCCCCACTCCCTATGTCCACCCTCATGATCTGCTGGTAGGGTGGTACCAGGGAGACTTTGCAGCCACAAGCAGGAGGCGGGTCTCTAAACCACTCAGGAGCGCTGCCTGACCAGCACCATCCACACAGGGCTTGGTGTGAGCAAGAGGTAAAGTTTTACTGTGTTCTGGCACTGGATTTTAAGGGTTTATTATTCTCAGAGCAAAGCCTAGTGTACTCAAAGACATCCCAAAACATCTGTAATGGCTCAATAGCTCTTCCTTCACGAGAAACCTCTCCTCCAGAAATATCCTTAACAAATAACAGTCTGTAGCCCTGCAAAGAACCTCTATAGTTAGAGATGAGAGAGAGAGAGAGAGAGAGAGAGAGAGAGAGAGAGAGAGAGATAGAGCGCGCGAGAGAGCGCCTGTTAGCTATCAGGAAGGGGTGCAGGGTAGTGGATGGTATATGGGGAAAGAGGGGCTGAGAAGGACAGGTGAGAAAGAAATAAAAAATATCAAACACTTGATTATGAGAATTTATAGGTAAATCTGTGGGTCAACCCAGGATTCTGGGTTTTAGACATCTTGGTAAGAGATATTTCTAGGAGAAGAAAGATGATGCCCATGAGGTGGTGAGGATGATAGCTGGGAATCATGGGGAGGAGATGCAAGGCTGTTCCCTGGCTTACAGTGACACCAGTAAGGACCTCCTGGAGACTCACCACACCTCTTTAAACCTACAAACTGGGGACATAAACATACGTCACCCTGTGGGCCTGTAGTCCCAACGTTCAATCTCTGAGTGTTGTCATGTTCAGAAAGCACAGTTTCACAGACTAGGAAAATAATGAAAGGAATCTCATCCTTGATTTGCTTCTCTTATAGAAACTTATCCTGATTTTCTCACTCCCCACATGTCCAAGAAAAACTCATTTGCCTATAGCCACCTGCCCAGACTCTCTGCCAACAGACGGTTCATTTTTCTTTCCCCTCTTTAAAAAACTCATTTTGTAGATATACTCAATCTCTTTCATTCTCTCTCACAAACCCTCTCACTCTCTCCCTCCCTGCCTTTCTTAGACTTTTTTCCTTATCTATAAAAAAATGGAGACAATAAAACTTGTCTCGTTTGCCTCCTGGAATTGTTGCAAGAAGCAAAAATCATTATATTTATGAAAAATATTTTGTGTTGATTGTAAAAGTAATTAATATGCTTGGGCAATTACTAACAGTTGTACAAAGAGCTGGACCTATATTATCTTTTTGATTCCTCACACCAATCCTATGAAGCGGGCATTTTTTTTTCTTTGAACCTGAGTCCTTGATGCAACCTGCTTCATAGAAGAAGCTTGAGATTAATAATTTGAGAAGAGTATTCATCTTCTCTTTTTTCCCATAGCCATGCCCTGGAAAAAAAGCGAGGGGGAGATGTCATAATAAGAAAAAGAAGAGCACTAGAGATGATCAGTTTTGAAGAACTCCAAGTGTCACCTCAGCTTTCTGTCACACAAGGGCATCTTCCACAGAGCAGGGCACCAGTAGCCCTATTTTTTCACTGAACTCATGCCGTTTCTTGAGGCACCTCTCCCCATTCAGGAGCCTGGTGCTCACCTCTGAAGTAGACGGACACATAGGATTTGGGTGCGGGGCTGAGGGGCGGGTTAATCCTGGCTGACTCCACCACAAGCCGCAGCATGGCGTCGACCTTCTTCTCTCAGTCCCCCTCTGTAAGAAGTTTCCTTCTTGGAGCGCCTGGGTCCAACGCTTCTCCCAGGGCTCCTGGGGCCAGTGGAGCCCTGGATCTGTTGCTTAGCAATAGTGGTGATGTCACAAAGGCAGGCGTTCCAGGTTCTGGGGAGGAATCAAGGGGACTGAGAGGAGAGCAGGAGGGTAAAGTCACAGAGTATAAAGCAGGGGCTTAAGGTGACTAGGCCTGAAGAAACAAAATAGGATGGCTGCTTCTCATTTCCTCTTTCTTTTCTCTTTTCCTCATGCTGTCCTTCAGATTTCAAGATCAGATACGAGATAATGTTTTCTCTATATGCAAGCAAGTTATCTGGAGTGAGTGTTGCTCAAGTCACACCATTCAGATGAGGACATAAGACAAGTGAGACAAGACCTGAGGAAAGGAACAGGAATGGCAAAGACGACCTCAGTGTTGTTTCAGGGACAGTCCTGCCTGATGTGTAAGCAAACGTTTAGGCCTCGCTTTTCAGAAGGAAACCTAAGTTCAGATGTGAGTCTCTCTTTTTAGCAGAGGAAGTTAGCAAATTAATGAGCTCTTATGCCGGCCGAGTTTGTAAAGTTTAAGAAAAATCTCAATGTCATTGCAATTTTGCTGTGGCATCTTGACTACCCTCACAGCCTTCCAGCATGAGGATGGAGCTGAGTTACTGGCTCTTGTCATCAGGAAGGCTTTTTCTGCTTTAGGGTTGAACCTTGTATAGGTTACATCTTATCCAATGATTAGCGTGAAAATTAATGCATGAATTAAAATGTGTATTAGTTGGTGAAAACGTTCAAGTGTTTGTGGGTCTGTACATGTCTTTATTCTGCTCTTGCACTTGACTGACAGCCTGGCTGGATGTGTGCATCAATTAGGATGGGCTCCATGATGCTGAGGCAACAAATGAACCCCAAATCTCAGCAGCTCAAAATAATAAAGCTTTTTTTTTTAAATAGCAGCTTTACTGAGATGTAATTCACATACAATAAATTCAGCCTTTTAACTGTGCAGTTCAGGTTTTTAATACAGTCACAAGATTGTGTAATTATCACCACTATCTAATTCCAGAACATTCCATCACACCGAAAAGAAACTTCCTATCCATTAGCAGTCACTCCTCACTTCCCATAGTCCTTGGAAAGCATGAACCCAATTTTGTCTTTATAGATTTGCCAGTTCTGGACATTTCATATAGATGGAGTCAGACAATAGATAGCCTTTTGTGATTCTCTCCTTCTCCCCCTCCACCTCCTCCCCACCTTTTTTTTTCCTTTTTTTTTTGAATTTTTTTATAAGAGTATATTTGAGCCAAATTGACAACATAAGCCGGGGAGCAAGATCTCAAATCCTCCCGTGATTGCCATTTTTTGCTGAGCATAATGTTTTCAAGTTTCATCCACATTGTAACATGTATCAGCGTTTTATTCCTTTACATTAACACAAAGCCGTCCATGGTTGGTACCAAAATTCTTACTGGGGCATTTGGGGCCCTCGCAGGCTCTGGCCTACGTCTCTCTTTCTCCACTCTCTGAGTACTGCTTCCTAGCTACACTGCCCTCGCCTTTTTAAAAAATGTTATCAAGCTTCCTTCTGCCTTAGAGCCTTTGTCTTTGCTGTTCCTTCTCCTGGACAGCTTCTCTCCCAGCTTCTGACCATGTGTCCTCATTCTCTCTTGGTTCAATGTCACTTTCACAGAGACACCTTCCCCACCACCAAAGCCCTCAAGCCAAGGCTGAGTCACTGTTCTTGGCACCTTGCACTTGTCCTTATTGTGGGTGGCATGGTGGGGAGCAGAGTTGTGAGGGGTTGCACTTCTAGGTTCTGGAGCCACACTGCCTGGGTTCCAGTTCTGCCTTTGATAATGACTGTGTGACCTTGGGCAAGATCCTCAACCTCTCTGGAAATGGCTATGCTAGAACCTAGCATATAAAGTCATTGAGAAGGTTAAATGAGGGAAGTCATTTATGCCACTTAGAATTTCTTTGGCATTCTCTAAATACTAGCCCTTACTATCACAATTATAAATTAAACAATTTTTAAAATACAGATTAGAAAGAAGTATGCTTTGTCAGTGCTGTATTCTCAGCACCCAGCACAGTGCTTATCATAGAGGAGGAATTTAAGAAATATTTGTGGATGAATAAAGGCCAAGTGTATTCCTACGGGACATCAGAGGAAGGAGGGGCGTCACAGAGAAGAGGTGGCCAACTCCAACCCATTGGTAGTCCTGGATGGAGAAAATGATTCTGAAGCTGCATCTGGGTTCAGAGGAAGGGCGGACTGTATTTAATCAATCACATCTGCTGTGGCAGAGGAAAAGAAACACTACAAGATAAGCACGTAGATTTGACAGTCCTGTTACAGAGAAGGTACACTGTCATGTTGGAAACAGTCTAGCATTGGAAAGTGACATTTTGCCTCCTTTTTCTCCACTGCCTGCCCCAGCCTCTACTTTTCCTCTAGATACTCAAGACCCCCTATGGCATTGGGCTATTCACCCTATTTCCATCAGCATTACAAGTCAGTGGTCTCATTCCTGCCCTGATAGGGCAACCAAAATGAGCCAATCCCTTAATCACCCTAAAACAACTAGACTTGACCTCTGTTGGTGTTTTCCATCCCAGGGACATCTATACTTAAATCTAGCCTGGGAGTGGTGCAGTGTAGGGGTGGGTGATGAATGAAATGCCCCATTGGCCACCGGAGGAGTGAAGCTGAAGGGTAGGGGTGGGCGGGACATGCAGACCCCATGCCTGCAGCACCAGAAGGTGAGTCCAGTGCTCCCACAGCCACTGATTTTCCAAGAGAATCTAGAAATCTGGATTTTTACGTGTAATCTCCCAAGCAATTGAATACAAATTTTAAAAAGTAATGTGAAGGCCAAAGAAAATGATGTTGGGCTGTATTTGCCCTGCGTGCTATTTCTGCATGGGCCCTCACCGACCTCTTTGTCCCTCTGCGATTGTCTGGTGGCCTGGGCCTTCAGAATCCAGCCTCAGGTGACTTGCCCTCATGATTCAACCCTAATTCTCTCCTCGGAAATCTTTCTTCCAGAACACTCTGGTCCCTCATGGCAACTGCATATTTGAAAGCTGTTTGCCAGGTACTCTGCATGACCCCATTTCAACAGTACTTGGATAAGCTCTGGATGTTTCTTTTATTTATTTTTAATAGATTTTCTTTTTCTAGAGCAGTATCGGCTTCAGTCAAGTTCTATTTTGAAATTTATTTTTAGAGTGGTTGTTTCTCCAAGAGCCCATTCAGGTGGGCCTGGTCTTGCAGTGGTGGAGGGCTAAGGAACCACTTCCCTTTGCAGCGCGGCACTC
>NW_006434441.1:1515037-1531393 GCF_000325575.1 Pteropus alecto
GGCGCCGAGCAGTCCCGGGCCCGGCGCGGGGGGCGGGGAGGACGACTCCTTGTCACGAACTCTCGGTGACCTTGGCTAAGTCACTTCACCCCCCTGAGCCGGCGCCTTCGTCTGTGAAGTGAGAACGATAAGCCCCGCCTACTGGATGGGGCCGTTTGGAGGGTCAGTGACGAGACCCCTCGGGGTGGCCGCAGCCCCAGACGGTTTGCGGCCACCGACCGCCGCGACTGTGGGAGACGCCCTCTCGGGGTGGCATTTTGTTACCGGCTTCGCGGAATAACCCTCATTTGTGTGTTTTAAAACTCCGGAGTGTTATGAAGTCGTTGCAAAACTTTTGTTTAACAAAAACAAGAGACTTCAGGGGCTTCCTGAGGCCCACGTTGTCCCACTGACACTGCGGTGCCCATGAAGCTTTAGGGAATGGTGAGGAGCAAAGCGACCCGTAGCTTGGGAAGAATGAATATTTGATTCCTCTTGTTTGCCCAGACTCTTCTGGCTCACATAGGAAATCTAAGGCGCTGGCCAGGGAAAATTATTTTCTGTCCATAGGAGGCCTTTGGGATCTGTGGCGTCGCTCAGGTTTCCAGGGAACGAATTTTGTAGAGACTGAGTATGGAGGAACTTGTGGTGCCATAGCCTCTTTGGGGAGTGATGTGGGATATCAGGATCCCTCCTGGTAGGCCAGGCTCTCTGTTGTCATGAACACCCAACTATGAATGCTAGAAGGTCTCAAAAGCAAGAAGCCATATGAGATGCTCCAGGTTGGACGACATTTAGAATATCTGAATTGACTGAAACTTTCCACTGCAGGTGACTAGCATACGGACACCCGTTCTCTGACCTGCTACCCCTCTACTGACATGGCCCACCGGGGTGCAGAGAGGGACTTCCAGACCTCAGCACGACGCATGGGCACCTCGCTGCTCTTCCAGCTTTCAGTGCACGAGCGGGAGCTGGACCTGGTTTTTCTGGATCACAGCTATGCCAAGCCATGGAGTGCCCACCCAGATGCCAGTAGTGCTCGGCCCACCCGCACGCTCTTTGTTACTCCCCGGAGGCAGCACGAAAGTACCATGTGAGTGTGGGCTCCTCTCCTACGGGCTGCCATTGCTCTAACCGGGCAGTGATCAGATGGTGGGGATTCGAGAGGATTTTACTGTGAGGGGCATGGATGTTTAATTCAGGCACCTCGGGTAAAGCAGCGGGAGGATCCCAAGCCTATGTGTGGACATCAACACTCAAGACATCTAACGATTTAGGAAAGCAAGATGTTCAAAGGAAAGCAAACCACCTATTCCATTTAGATAATAGGACTTGTATGGAAAGAGGAAATTGAAGACGATTATTTAACTGGTGAAGAAAAAGACGGAAGAGATGACTTTTAAAAACTGCCACACAGTATTAGACTCATTCCTTTAGTCCAGTGTTCTGGCTTGCTCCAACACTGGCAACAATAACCTTTTTATGGGAATGCGATTTCTTTTCTGGCTTCACCTGCAAAGTTTAGGAGCATATTCCCAAGACCTTGCTTTCTGCCTTAGCTTGTTACAGAACTGTCACCCATGGGTGATCTTACCTTCTTAGGTCTGATTGTATTTTCAGCCGGCCTACATTATAGGGTAAGGAACTTTTTCATAAATTTAGTATGTAATAGGTGATATGATTACATTTGGCCTAAATAAACTTGTTTAGTAATTCTTTTGAGCTTTAAGGTGTTCTAATTATATTTCGAGATTTGTTGATATATTCTATTTTGATGATCAAATCACACTCTTGATAATTTTATAAACTTTTGGGGAAGGGTTTTTTTTTTGTTTGTTTGTTTTAATCTGACCTAATGTTTAATCTTTCCTTTAGCACAGGTTTTAGGTTTGTTGGGGAATAGAAATCTTGTATTTTGCTTCTTTAGGTTCCCTACTGAGCTAGAGGTACCGTGATGTGTATGTTTTAAACACATGCAGAGTAGTGGTTTTTATTTCACTTTCCAATAAGGGCAGTATTTTGTTGGCTTTTGGATTGTATAGGGGACAGGATCTGTGACTTCAGAGAATAATCAGCGTAGGCCTGGTGCCTCTGGCCCAGGGCATAACTGATGAGCTCCTTTAAATAGAATTGGAAATCTTGTTCTCTTAGTTATGTAATAGTTTCTTGTTAACATTGAAACTCCTGTGTTCCTATCTCATGCCGTTTTTTTAAAATGAGATTCTATGGACTTGGTTATTTCAGTACTTAGAAAATGTTTTCCTCTTAAAAGTCACCTCCATTTATAGGCCTTGAAAGTGAGAGCTGGGCGTGTCCTAGAGACTTTTTATACTGTTGTGTCTGGAATCTGGTTGCAACTGGGATGTTAAGTGGGAGCCAGGGGAGAAGTTGGTGGGACTACTTCATGTAGGAATTTGATTCTAAGAGTGGTAAGAAGTCATTGAAGGATTTTAAGCTAGATATTGCATTTATGTCTTTTAAAGATCACTTTGAACTTTTGTTGAATAGATCAAAGTATAGAAGTGAGACAGAGAATACCTTCTAGGAGGCCATTGCAGTGGTGGGAGCCAGAGGTCACGGTGGCTTAGGTGGGAGGGGAAATAATACAGATGAAGAAAAATGAGTGGCCTTGAGGTATATTTCTTAGGCAGAGTCAACAGGACCTGCTGTAGCGAATTGGAAAAAGGGGCCAAGATTAAGGGGCAAGGTGGAAGGAACTAGGATAACTTGTGGATTTCTGGCTTGAGCAACTGGGTGGTGCCATGAGTTGGGGTGGACTCAGGAGGGTAGTTGGAGTGGTGAAATCAAGAGTTCTCTTTTAGGCGCACAAGTCTGCATCCCTTGCCATGTCTGGTCCAGAGAAGGTAATCAGCTCTGCCACCTGCCACTCAATCTAGCTGCTCATGATTTCACTTCATATAATAATGATGTGATTATTCCAACCATTGGGAATGGATACAGTAGGGTCGTTGAGGTCAGAAAGTTAAAGGTGATGTTTGGCAGATAGCAAATTGGCCATTGTGACTGGCATAGTATTCTGGGTGACAAAGTTGGTGCAGTGAAGGACCTGTGTAGCACTGGGATTTTGTTAACATTTTAGAACCTGAAAGATCCTTCAGCTGTCTATTTCTAGTTGTTTATGTTCTCAGCTCTTTTCACAGTGAATTAAATAGCTAAGGTGTCTACGTTCTAAGTGCTCTTAGACAATCCTGGGCTTTTACAGCATATAATTTACTACCAGTTAACTTGCTAGTGTAAGGGAAAGTTTGTCTTAAAACTAGATCAGGACTGTCCAGCAGAACTCTGCAGTGATAGAAATGTTCTGTAACCGTGCTATCCACTGGGGTAGCCGCTGGCCACATATGTTTGTTGAGTGCTTAAAATGTGGCTGGTGTGACCAAGGAACTGAATTTTTAATTCTATTTAATTTTTATTTGTTTAAATAGTTGCATGTGTCTTACAGCTATTATATTGGAAAGCACATCTAGGCAATCAACTATTTACTCTTGGAATATATTTGTCTTTCTTAAAAAAATAGCTGTTTGTCATTTTGTGCATAGACTCGTTTTAAAATGACTTTTTGCCGCCCCCCTCCCCTTAGCATGTATGAGTGTGTCAAAGGGTAGAGATCTCAACAAGTGAGGGAAAGATGAGTTTGGATCATAATTTTCTTATGAATATGTTCTTATACCTATTTTAAAGCTGATTATGTTAAAGAGACATTTTTGGCAACCAGATGATCATTAAACACCTGTGTTGTTTAAAGTACGTGTGGCCTGGTCCTATTTTCTGACCTGTTTACAGTGAATCAGACGTCCCAATAGACGTGGAGACAGTCACATCAACCCCTGTGCCACTCTACGACAATCAGAAGGCACGCAGCGTGATGAACGAGTGTGAAAGGCATGTCATCTTCGCCAGGACTGATGCAGATGCCCCTCCCCCACCAGAGGATTGGGAGGAGCATGTCAACAGGTAGGCCTTTCCTCAGGAGGACTGGTCACTACAGATTAATGCTTGCTATACTGTAAATGTTTTGTGTCATCTGCATCGAAACATGTTTACTAGGTGCTTACTTCATTATTTCATTTGCATCCACACAGTCAGAATGTTCTCTTAACTCTGCATCATAACTCCCAGCTCACTGTGCAGTGAGCTGCCCACGAGCAGGGCTTGCATCTCAGCCATCTGCGTTCCCAAAACCTGAGACACTGCTTGGGACACAGTAGGCACATGATAAACATTTATTGAATAAATAAGTGAATTAAATTTCATAAGTATAATGAACTCTGTAGCTTATATGTACAAGATGTGATATGGGAGTTACCCAGATTATATTAAAACAAACAAACAAAAAACCCCCCTCAAAACCACAATGTATAATTGTGAGATACTAGTTTATATGGTCTACAACTAGAATAATGAAAATGTTTATTTGGAATCACCTGAAATGTTTAATATGAATGGCTTTTAAAAATAGATTTGCAGTCCGTGGTTTCCCATTTCCATGAGTCTGCTGGCTAGTTTCATTCCCTGGCTTCCCACTGACCCGGGGACTCCATACTCCTCTTCACGTCCTATCAGTGTTTATTTGGCAAACATTTGTTTATCTTTTGCTTGCTGCACAACAACTTTATGAAGGTCAAATTGACATAGTATACAGTTCACCTGCTTAATGTGTACATTTTAATATATTCATCACCACAGTCAATTTAATGAACATTTTCATCAACCTAAAAAGAAATTTTATATCTGTTAACAGTCACTTCCCATTTCCTCTCAACCCTTCCAACCCCTGGTACTTTCTGTGTCTCTAAATTCACCTGTTCTGCAATTTTCATAGGAATGGAATCATACAATATGTGTCTTTGTGTCTGACTTCTCACACTTAGCGGAATGTTTGCCGGGTTCATGCATGTTGTAGCATGTGTCAGTATTTCTTCCTTTTTATTGCAAATGGTATTTGATGGACCACGCAGTGGACTACATGCTATTTATCCATTTATCTGTTGATGGATATTTGGGTTGCTGATACTTTCTGGAGATTATGAATATGCTGCTAGGAACATTTATGTACTTATGTGGACATAAGTTTTCAGTTCTTTTGCATGTATACTGAGGAGTAGGATTGCTGGGTCATATGGTAACTTATGTTTAACTTTTGAGGAATCTCCAGACTGGTTTCCAAAGGGGCTACACCATTTTATGTTCCCAAGGGCAATGTAAGAGAGTTCTGTTTCTTCACATCTTTGCCAACACTTAGTATTATTTGTCTTTTTCTTTATTACGACCGTCCTAGTGAGTGCGAAGTGACATCTCATCTTGGTTTTAATTTGCACTTCCCTGATGGCTTGCTCTCTAGTTACCTGCTATGTGTAAGGGATGCTAAAACCTTTGCACACTTGCCATAAGATTGGGGAGTGCTTATTTTCTGATAGTGGCAGAGGAAAAGGACGTTTGGTAGGAAGAAGAGTGGGGAAGTGGAGGCAGTTGTTGTGGTTCATGAGTCTGGTGGAATGCCACGGTGAGATGGAGCAGGTGTGCTCGTGCAATCAGGTGCTGTGAAGGAGGAGCAGTCCCGCCCTTGGGTGAAGAGCTTGTGAAGAAGTTGTTGGGGGTCTTGAATTGAAATTAACGTGTGCCCTACAAAGAGGACGTGTTCTCCAGAGCTTCAGGTAAAGAGGAAAACTGCTGTGAGCGAAGGTTACCTGCTGGGACATCACCAGAGCCAGCGAACTCAGAACGGTTTAGCACTGTTGTTACAGTTGATAATAAAAACGATGACAGTGGTGGTAACAAAAACTGCTATTTGCTGAGTGCCTTCTAGGTGCCAGGCATTGTGCCAGCAATTCATGTGCATGATCTCCTAGTCCTCACAATAACCCTTGGAGGTATGGCCCTTCTTCGTCTGTTTTACAGGACACAGAAACTGAGCTTAGGGAGGTTAAGGAACCTTAGTTAAGAAGTGATGGAGCAGGCAGTCTTTATTCAGAGCCCCGTGTTCTTGACTATTACCCTCTCTTTAAGGACAGTAAAAAGAGACCAGTTAGTGGTGCTGAACAAGGTGGCCTCACACAGTTATGTATCCCTTTGTGGTGTCCTCAGTGTGCAATTTCAGAAACCACATGGGAGAACTGCATTAGCTATTTTTTTATCAGTTGACCCTGGTCACGATCAAGAAGTTTTTTTGGAGACTCTACTTACCAAAATTATCAGAGACTTGATAATACATGTGAATACCAGTTTCTTAATTCATAAGGAGAGAGATAGCTGGAGGGCGGGTTAAGTGAGACACTGGGTGACCGGGCCAGAGCATTGATGCTCAGTTGGAGAGTCTGGGAGACTGCTGTCCCAGAAGTGGGTGGGAGTGTGAGTCTGCCCCGGGGCCTGTCCTCCAACCAGGGAGCCAAATGCACCCATCTTTCCTCAAAGCTGGAGGAGCCCGCAGAATAGGCCGGGGCATACTTGCACTTGCCCGCACCTGCACCTGCCCTGTCCTGCGAGAAGCACCAACAGACTCTTATCATCAACTTGTCTTTCTCCATGAGCACCTCCATCCTTACATTATGACACTGCCACAGATTGATGTGATTCATTAGTGCTCAGTTTATCTCAGATTATTCATTAGTGTCTAATGAGATTTTAGAGGTGTCCTTATCTTATTAGTGACAGGCTTACAAACCATCTCTTCATGTAGGTCACTTTTGTACACAGCTGATCTCATTGTTTGGTGATATGTATTGGCTTCACTTTCAGAGGTCACCACTTTATGACCTTGTCCCCAAACTCTGGATTTGTAAGCAGTTTGGAGCTTGCAGTTAGTTCCCTTTGTTCTGATTATAATCATCTTGTAGCCGTTCTTTCCCTTGACTTGATTATTAAATTGCTGCTTCTTGTCTTCCTGTATAAAATTATGTAAAATTACAGATTCTCATATCAAGAACTCGTGAACGATAGGACTAAGAATTTGTTTTCCTCAGAGAGCTTACTGATTATCAGTGGAGTCAGAAACTTAGTGTTCTGTTAGGGCCCTGTTTCCCCCTCTTGAATTATTTCAGTAGAAACTGCCTTCAAATGACTTTGTGTGTATAGAAAATGAAACCCTCCCAGCTGACTCTGACTTTCATTGGTAATGCCTAATATTTTGTGAAACAGTTTAAATGTCCCTCATGCCCGACTGTCCTAAAGAAATTGAACCAGCTTCCCCCCGCCTCCCCGCCGATGTTTCTCAAATGCCAAGTTTAATTACATGCACAGCTTTTGAAAGGTGTTCAACGAAATACTCCTGACACATGACATGTGTCAGTATCGCTCAAATGGATTCTAGGACATTTCCAACATTTCAGCAGAAGAGTCTAGTGTCCTAAAGCAGGTTATCTTATCTTAGAAATCAAGACTTTTCTGAAATCTGCTAAAAGAAAACCATTCTCCTTTTTTAAATTTGCTCTAATTATATCCCTCAATATTGTATGTGTATCTGCGTATTAATCTTAGGTTGGATGTTTGAAATTTTGAGTCCAAGGTCTCTGAGTTGTTTATTTTCCCTCCCTTCCTCCTCCTCCTCCTCTTCCCTCTCTATCTCCCCTGCTGCCCTTCATTTTTTCCTTCCTTTTTCCTGGTGTTTAAGGAAAGAATTTTTATAATCTGAAAAGGTAAATGTGACCTGTTCCATCTCTCTGATGTTCTTTGTCTCTCCCAGTTTGACTTCTGGTTTAAAAAAATTCTTTAGACATTTTAATACTGGATTCATCTCCCTTGAAAAATTAGTCTCTATCAGAGAAAGAATAATTACCTTTGCAAATATCAGGCTTTTCTAGGGCCAGTGTAACTTTTTGGCTTCTTTGGATAAGATGAGCCAGAGGTCAGAATGTTATTTTAGGTTCAGTCAGAGCATGGAGAACAAGATGATCTGATCTCATCTAAGAAATGAAGACTAGGCGTTTTTGTAGTCATGAAAATTGAATAGGTTTGGGTGGGGGGAGTGTGTTGACTCACCACAGTTCCCATCAGCTATTCGACTGTTTAGACTTATATTTAAAGTTCTGTCTCCTGTTTTTAAAATTTTCCTTAATTATATCTTTTGCATGCTCTTTATCTTAATCTTGGGTTAGTTCTTTCTTTTCTGCCCACTTAATTTTCCAGCCTCCCACGAAGCTGGCAAAATATAGAGAACATGTTTCAGTTCTTGGAATCACTTTGTTATATATCCAACAACAACTCTACAAACTTTTTGGGGGGATTTTAGACTCTCAACATTGTGGTTTTTTAATTTAATTTCAGCTGCTGTTGGTGTATGGGAGTAATTTTTAAATAGCTTTCTAACCCTCCTCCCATTTTGTTCACATCATTTTTCTTACTCCCACCATTTGAGCTTCAGAATATATATAAAGTAAGAAAAACAAATATAGAAAACATCCCATTATATAATAAAGAATGGGATAATTTTGGAAGTGCCGTTGGTGCTTCATAAATACATTATGCTTCATAAATAAATTATACCTCACTCATTGTCCTTGGAACTAAAGTTTGCAACATAAGCTTAAAGAAAGCTTAGGAGATTGTTGAACATGATGAAACCGTACTGGTTGCGTGACCTGTTTGATTGTCACTAAGCATCACTGCTGGGAGTGAGGCTGCAGTGTGATGCCGCTTTCAAGGTTCTTTATACATACTGTTTTCACAGAACTGCGAATTCGAAAATTTTAACACAGAACACCTTTGAGCTTCCATTTCAACCTCTAGAAATTATCCCACAGAGATACTTGCACAACCGGATAAAGATGCAGATCGCTGTGTGCATGCGTGTATGGGAAAAGGAGGGGTGGTCACTGCCACTGTACTTAAGAGCAGGCAAAGAGACACCACCTAAATGCCCACCAGAAGAGCAGAACCAGCCAGCAAAAACAGAGAAGTGTATTAGCCAGGAAGCTTTTTAAACTCCTCGTGAACATCCTCTGTCTCCTGCCACCGCGACCAGATCCGCAGACCCCCCAGACACCACATATGAGAGGTGTGACTTGTGCGAGTGCATTCTCCATTTATATAATGTGAACCAGCTGGTTCCTACAAGCTGTCCTGGTCCCAAGGTGTCCTGAGTCCCAGCACTGAGTTGACGCTTCCACTTCCCGCCTCCTAAGTCCAAAATCTCAATATCAAACAACAGCAAAAATAGACTGGATCTTGAAGTAGGCCGGATTAAGCCAAGAGAAGTGGGGGAAAATAAGAAAAAGGACAATTCCAAGAAACCTAAGATGGCTTCTGGTACCCCACAAGGGATTTACAAGAGTGGGAGATTTGTAGGCTAAAGACTTTGTGTAGCAAGGAAAGCTGAAGAAGTCTGTGATTGTGAATGGCAGCTGCTTTTGCTTCCATCCAGGGTCGTGGCCAACCTGAGTCTGCACTGCTGGGAGGAGCCTCAGAGATCACCTCTTCCGTGTCTTTTTTACTGTTAGGGAGCCTGAGGGCCGTAGTCAGCTTGTCATTGCGGCCTGTTCAGTGGCCTGGCTCCGAGTCAGTAGTCTCCTAGGCTGCGTAGCTGTGGTCAGGTGTGAGATGGAGACATGTCAGTGGTTTATTTTACAGAAGAGAGAGAAGTCAGACCATGATTTTCCTCCTTTCTCGAGTACATTTACTCTAAGGACAGTGGGATAGCTGTACAGAGTGAATTACAAGGAGCCATCGTCCTCCCTCTGCATGGCAACTGGGCCATGCTGACGGTGTTCTTAGAGGAGCTGAGAAAATAGGGCACTTCCCTGATAGGGTACGATGGGACACGGGCTGGTCTGCTGTGAAGTCAGAGACCCTGAGATTACTTGACTGCCCTGTCGTGGTGAAGGGCTAGACCTATGGTGTGCCTAAGTCACATTTCAGTGTCCTCTGCTGCTCAGTCCCCATAGGCTTAGTGTGGTAGCAAGTGTGAGAGTTTGAGTTCATGCTTAGCCGTTTACCTGACTTAGAATGTCATACACACACAATTCATCCATTTACTTATTTGGCAGGTGTCAAGTCCCTACTGTGTGTCAGACACTTTTACATGCTGGGATCTGGCACTTAAACAAAACCGACAAAAGTCCCTGTCATCTTGGCCTTTACATTCTAGCTGAGGGAGACGACTAAACAGATAAATAAAATGGATAGAATGTGAGGTGGTGATATGGCTGGACAGGGAGCTAGGGAAGCCGGGGTGGGGGTCGGTGTTGTAGTTTTAAATAGGGCAAGTCAAGGGAGGCCTCAGTAGAATAGAAGGTGACTTCTGAGCAGCCACCTGAAGGAGGTGGCAAGGGAGCCATTGTTCTAGGGAGAAGGAATGGATCACGGGCCAGCTGTGATGTGGGAGCATGGAGTGAGGGGGACGACATGAAGCACAGAAGTCAGGGAGGGGCGTGGACGCTGATGTTGAAGAGGCAGTGGAGTCCAGACTGCCCATGACAGTGACTTAGGCTTTTAACGGATTGAAGTGGAACTTTGAGCAGAGTGACATGACATGACTTAGGTTTTTTGATTGATTTTTTTTCCAAAAGTGATTTCCCAATTTGACTTCATAAAAGATTGTACTAATTTGTATTTTCATCAACAAAGTATGGAGGGACCTATTTTCTTACAGAGTAGTAGTAAACTTCTTAATTTTTACCTGTTTGATGGGTGAAAAATAATATTTTATTTTAATTTGCATGTTTGATTTTGCACAGGGTTGACTATACGTTTTTTTGTGTGCACTACTTTTTCATGTTCTTTGCCCATTATTTTTGTTTTGAGTATTTTCTCTTTTGCTTAATTTTCTAGTGAATTTTTCTATTTTAACGAAATAGCAGTTATTTTTCCATTGTGGCTTGACTTTGTGATGCTTTATTTTTTCTTTTATAGAAGTTTAAAATTCTTATGTTTTTACATTTATATTTCTTCCTTTTATGGCTTCTAGGTTTTAGGTCATACTTAGAAAGGCCTTACTCATTCTTAGATGATGGATAGGTGGGTAGGTGGTTGGATGGATGGATAGATAGATAATCACTATTTTATTTTTTGATATTTAACTTTTTATTCCACTTGAAATTAATTTTGCTGTAAAGAGTGGTATATAGGGGTCCAGGGTTTCTTTCTCCAGTTGGCTCCTGGTTGTTGCAGCCCTACTTCCTTTATCCCCACTGGTTTGAAATGCTGCTTATGTCTCATTCCATGTTCTCATTTAGGTCTGGCTCTCACTTAAAAAATAAAAATTTTTAAGGTAAGCTAATCACCAGTTTATTTTATGGCTGGGAAGTCTGGCAAACAGACATTCATTGGGCCTCTTTATCATCTTTCTCTTGGTGTCTTTAGGAAGGTTACTGTCCAGAGTTGGAGTGTCAGAACAACTACGGTTGGCAGGAGTGGGGTCGAAGAGGACTTTAATAAGCTCCACCTGTATGGGGTGTGATGGATGGGGACAGGGCAGTGAGACAGGCTTCTAATTACAGAGATTCACAGCTGAGTTGGTAGTGGGCACATCCTACCATCCACAAGCAGGGTAGAAGTGTGCACACTTGTATCCTGTGCTGGAATGACACAGTGTTAACTTACATGAAACAGAATGAAACAGACATTCAAAAATGTATTTGTCAATTGTGTGGTATGCTGGAAAAATGTTAAAAATATACATGGAAAAGTTAGTGGGGTGTGGACTATTGGGGAGTGGAGAATAGCCACTTTATTTGTTATATTTTTGTTCTACTTTTGTTCTTGAAGCTAATTTAAATAGACCTTAGCGTGAGGTTTGGTACCCTAAAATACTTGCCCATCTTGTCTGCCTCTTTTATATGATATGTTAACCTTATGAAATTCAAGTCTGTCTGCAGTGGAGCCATGCTTTATTTACTAATGGATCATTTTAACTGTGTTAGCTTGGCTAGCACAAAGGACTTCACTCTGATTGGTGTTGAACTTGTGTGTGTGTGTGTGTGTGCGCGCATGTGCGCGCGCACGTGCACACGTGCATTAGTATGAGGTATGCTGAGGCGGCTCCATGGTCGAGCTGGGACTGGGATGTCGGACTTGTGCTATAGCTCGATGGTCTTAGACTAAGCTAGTTCGAGTTACAGAGACTTGCCTAACCCTGGTACTGGAGCACATGCAGGTAGAGTGTCCCCACGATTTAAATTTAATTCCTTGGAGTTTCTCTTACAGGACAGGCTGGACAATGGCCCAGAACAAGCTATTCAACAAGACCCTCAAAGCGCTGCAGTGTGACCGGCTTGCCCGCTTGGCCAACGAAGGGGTGAGCCTCCCGGAAGCTGCCTGTGGGGGGTGCTACCCAGGTCGGGCCTCACTGGCTGACTCCCTTGCCCCTGCCCCCCATGGCTAACAAGGTGGCCCTCATGCTCTGTCACTCCAGGCTTGCAACGAGCCGGTGCTGCGCCGAGTAGCTGTGGACAAGTGTGCCAGGAGAGTGCGACAAGCCCTGGCGAGCGTGAGCTGGGACACCAAGCTGGTCCAGTGGCTGCACACCACTCTGGTGGAGGCTTTGAGCCTGCCTGTGTTGGCGGCCTACCTGGACGCTTTGCAGACACTGAAAGGGAAGGTGAGGCTGTGGCTGGCATCTGCCCTGTCCTGGGGTAGCCACCTTCTGCTGTGGGTTCAGAAAGTGGCGCTGCGCAAAGTCATTGCCTGGCCAGCCTGGATGGCATGACCAAATCTGCCAGGTTTGTTGTTAAAAGTAGGAGACACAGTATCATTTCACATTTTTGTGTGGTGTAAACTTCTTCAGCCTTGCTGTCTCCAGGACAGGGTGTGGCCTGGAAACCAGAGTATACCTGCAGCTGTTGTAGCCCTGCAACTTGGGGTTTGAGTCACCACTGAGGTGAGGTGAGAAAGGAATGATATCACACAGAAGGTGAGGGTTTACCAGGGAGGAGTATTGAGAAGCAGACACATGTATGTACTCAGGGTGCAGAGCGGGGGTGGGGAGGTGTCCGGAGAGGGAGAGACAGTCACATCTTAATCTCATCAAGAGTGAGCCTTCAATAGCAACACTTTGACTTTAATAAGTCTCTGTAAAAGAGATCATTACATTTTTCTGCTTTCTCACAGAGATAGGGTTGTACAAAGTTAGACTGTTTTTCTTCACGATTTTATTTTGTTGCAATTTCACTTCCTGCCGGGGGCTGTGTTCATAGTGTGGTTGGAGTGGGTTCTCCAGGCAGACTGCCTAGCTCCTGTCATTGCAATCACTAACTGGCTGCATCGTCTTGGATTAGTGTCTCAGTTTCCTCATCTCTAATACCTGTCTAGGTTTTTGTGAAAATTAAATTAGGTAACCCAGATGGAATGCCTGGCTCAAAATTTGTCCCGTAGCAAGTGCGCGGTGACTGTTAATGGTCATACAAGTGGTTCCTTCATAGGTTCTCGAAATACTTAGTATTTTGCTCTGTTACAAAACAGCCTCAGACAACTTGTATTTATTTCGTTCTTGACTTTTTTTTTAAGTTTTTCTTCTTGCTCCTTTGTAGGAAGCTGGCCCATTTTGTTGCTATAATTTGCTTAACCAACAGCTTGCCCCAGCCATATTGCCCACAATTTCAGACTCATTGTTTTCTACCTATTTTTCAGTCAAAAGATGCTAAGTTTGCTTTGAAAGCCAAAGAAGACTGGTTAAGTGCAGAAATAAAACAAAACCCAGGACTAAATGAATTAATGATAGGCATGGTAGGAAATTTGACATGAATTTATTTATTCAACAAATAATTTATTTTGTGCCTATAATGTGCCCAGCACTGGGTGAGCAAAACAGAGATGCCTTTGCTCTGGTGGGGCCTGTTTTCTAGTGGAGAAAGACAGCTAAAGAGATGATCTTCCTATCCCCTGTGCTGCTCTCAGGCACAGGAGGTGAATGGTGAGTGTGCCTAGGCATGGGCCAGGCCGAGACCCTGGTGGAGAGTGGTGGCCTAAGAGTATTTCCAGTATTTTAAATGTTCTCCACAGCGTTGTGCGCTTTGAAAAGTACAGTACTGGAGCATGTGCCCTGGGGTGAGTGCTGGGAGTGCCCAGTGTCCCACTTTTTGGAGGCTCTGCCCCACTCTGCGTGGCCAGCAGGACTGCAACATAGTTCACCTCGTAGGGAAGTTTGCCTGCTTCCCCATGTTAGTTACATCTGAACCCTCTCAAGTGCATGAGGTGGTGTCCAGGTTTTATGAGCATGACTGACCACAGGAGTGTGCAATGGCTGAGGCTGGCCCTGCTGCCAGGTCATAGTGCCGGTGAATGGGAACGGCGGAGGATGCGCTTGGAGGACACACTTTGAGACGAGGCCATGTTCTCAGCAGTGGTCCCTCTGCCATCAGACTCTTACTTTCCCGTGACTCAGATTCACAAAAAATGCTTTGATCCCTAAAACTTTTAACGAACCTGAAGGGTAAAAATGCACATGGCTGGTACCATGCTTTTGGCCCAGCTACTTCTTCCATTGGATCCATTGTCAGGGGAGCAGAAAAGGTACAGACTCAGCCTCTTAATTGTCTGCTGAGAAAGATGCTGTGTGGAGAGACCAGGGAAGCTTGGTCAGCTTAGCTCCCCGCAGGGAAGCTGGTGATTGATTGATTATCTCTGTCTGTACTGACAGAGGTCAGTTTCAAGGCTTTGTCATTTCAGGGGTGCACTCTACTGTCGGTAAAATCTTTTAAAATCTAATCAGATCAGATCCTCTGCCTCAAGGCATTGAGTGGCTTCAAGTCATAGAGTAAGTTCTGAAGAAATGGCCAGTTGTGGGGTGCAGATCCTTTGCGGTTTGGCACTAGCCTTTGTTACTAGCCTTACATCATCCTTCCTCACTCAAATCTTCGACTTCAGGCCAGCGGCACCTAGAATAAGCCCCACATGTTCTTTTTGTTGTTGTTAACTTTTTTATTGTTTTTTAAATTACAGTTGACATGTAATATATTAGTTTCAGGTATACAACATAGTGATTAGACATTTATATACTTACGAAGTGATCACCCTGATAAGTCTGGTACCCACTTGACACCATATATGGTTATTACAGTAGTATTGACTATATTCCCTGTGCTATACTTCACATCCCCGTGACTGTATTGTAACTGCCAGTGTATACTTCATCCTTTCACCTTTTTCACCCACACTCCAACCCCCTTTCCCATTTGAAACCATCAGTTTGTTCTCTGTATCTATGAGTTTGATTCAGTTTTGTTTGTTCATTTATTTTGTTTTTTTGATTCTACATATAAACGAGATCATATGGTCTTTGTTTCTCTCTGACTTATTTCACTTAGCATAATACCCTCTAGGTCCATTCATGTTGTCACAAATGGCAAGATTTCATTTTTTTAATGAATAATATTCCATTTGTATATATGTACTGCCTCTTTTTTATCCATTTGTCCATTGATGGACACTCAAGTTGCTTCCATATCTTGGCTATTATAAATAATGGTGCAGTGAACATAGGGGTGCAACTAACTTTTCGAATTAGTGTTTTGGATTTCTTCACATAAATACCCAAAAGTAGAATTGCTGGGTCATATGGTAGTTCTATTTTTATTTTTTTGAAGTACCTCCGTACTGTTTTCCATAGTGGCTGCACCAATTTACATTCCCACCAACAGTGCATGGGGGTTCCCTGTTCTTCACATCCTCACCAACATTTGTTGTTTGTTGATTTATTGACGATAGCCATTCTGACAAGTGTGAGGTGCTGTCTCACTGGTTGGATGGGCATTACCCTGATGATCAGTGATGCTGAGCATCTTCTCGTAGGTCTGTTGGCCATGACTCCATAAAGGTCACTATTAACATTTTGGCATATTAATATTTTTTTCTGAGTAGAGATAATTTTTGTATTTTCTGTTTTACCTTTAACATTTTAGCGAAATTATTTTCCTATGTTATTACATTTTAAAAACCATTAAAATGAGCCCTTAATACCTAATTATGTAGATAATTTGCTTAACCACTCTCATTTATGCATTTAGGTTGTTTCCAGTTTCTGATTGTTATTGAGAGTAAATTTGTCATTTGCGTAACCCCCTACCCCATGTGTGTGTGTGTGTGTATTTCTGATATATTTTGTTAGGAAAGGTTTTCAGAAGTAGAATCCTTTGGGGAAGGGATAAGAATAAATTTAAGTTTCTTGATGCATATCACCAGGTGTCTTTCCCATTCACCTTTAATGCTGAGAGGCACACTTTCAGCTGTCCATTTATTTGTACTCTGCTCCTGAGGGAGGTTCGAGTGGCTTGGTTGAAATCTGAAGGCTTGTAGTAGAGATCTGTGCCAGCCTGATTGCCGCTGGTGGGCAGATCCCCTGCTTTTCACTGGACGCACTTTCGCTCTTTCTTGCTTCTAGATCCCTACCTTGATTGACCGTATGCTTGTGTCATCCAACACAAAGCC
>NW_006434441.1:1531454-1537378 GCF_000325575.1 Pteropus alecto
GCCGTGGGGGTGCTTTCTCATAACAAGCCAGTAAGTTGGGAAGTTCAGGCCTTAACTGTGGCCCGTGGATGTTTTAGAATCTGGTCTTAGAACTTTGGCAAGAGGATGAAAAGCGGCTTGTTTAACTTTTCAGTGGTGTATAGTACCTAATGTAAGCAGATCAGCGTTGATTGGGATGAGAGGGTGGGGGGGCACTGAGGTCTCATGGAGTGATGCCTCTTATCCCCTGTTCCCGGCGGGGTTCTCCCCCCACAGAGCAAGCTCCCGGGCTCCCCGCTCATCCTCACTGCCTCCTCCGGGCCCTCCAGCTCCGCATTCCCCACCTCACGCCGCCACCGCTTCTGGCAGTCTCAGCTGTCCTGCTTAGGCAAGGTATGTGGGGATGAGAGGGACTCCGTCCTGGGTGGGAGTGTCGTCTGGGAGGACCGAACAGACAGAATGCAAGTAGGGTCGAAATGGTTGGGCTTAAATGTAGAGCTTCCCTAGCCCTCTTTGGAATTTGGATGGTGCTTCCCCAGGGTTGAAGGGATTTAGGGGAGGTTAAGCAGATTTGAGAGAAGACTTGAAACTTACCTTTGCTGGTATGGCCGCCACTTCCTTTCTTTAGGTCATCCCCGTAGCCACCCATCTGCTGAACAATGGAAGTGGGGTAGGAGTTCTGCAGTGCCTCGAGCACATGATCGGGGCAGTGAGAAGCAAAGTGCTGGAGGTGAGAAGGCTCTGCCTTGAGGTCGCTGTGGCACATCCAGTGTCTGGGCTTGTTCCGCACCCATTTAGCCTCCTGGCTTACTGCTTTCTTTCTCTTCCCATAAAGATTCACAGCCATTTCCCCCACAAGCCCATTATCTTGATTGGCTGGAATACAGGAGCTCTGGTGGCCTGTCACGTAAGTACTTCCCGCCTTCCGTGGAGGTTGTCCTGGGGCAGAATAGTGCTGCTGCTGATAGCCACTGTGGGGTTCTCTTAGGCTAGATGCTGGGCCTACATCATTACATCAGAAACTCGAAGGGAGCACGGACTAGTATAATAAACCCCTTGGGCCCTCCCCCAGCTTCACCAGCAGTCAACTCCCGGCCCGGCTGTTTTCATCTTACCCTCACCCACTTCCTCTCTCTGCCAGTATTTTGAAGAAAATCTCAAATATCATGTCATTTTGTGTATGTATATTTCAGCATGTACCTATCAAAAAAAGTTCCCTTTTTCCCCAAAACATAAGTACTGTTCTCTCACCTAAACAAAACAAAACAATAATTCCAGCAGGCACAAATTTTCATGTCCCTGGAATTTGCTGTTGTGTTCATGTTCTGTCCGTGTCTAAGACATTAGGGAGCCTTTTATTATTTTCCATACATGTGTGTGCATATTAGTTTGCATAAGTGTCCCTGACTGGTCCAGAGCCTCAGTTCTCAAGTGGATCAAGGCAGCGAAATCTGTACTGCTTCACGTGGTCTGTTAAGTGTGATGTCTCGGGCCGTGAGAGAAGGCTGTCTCCTCATAACCTGGTCCCAGGACAGAAGGACTTAGCGACTGCTCTGAGGAAGCGGGGTATCTGGGAGCTCCCCATTAAGTTCAGGGGAGTGACGTCTTCACGTACAGGAGAGGAATGATGTTTCTGTTCTCCTGTTTGTAGTCACTGTGAGTTGAGGGAAGCAAGCAAGAGGCCTCAACTCCAGGGAGCCGACAGGGTAGAAATGTTGAACCACCTATGCTGTGGCTCAGCCCTCTGCCTGGTCTCCAGGCTCCAGCTCTCCAGGTGGCAGCTGCTTATAGAAGGGCACATCTGTGTCCTGTGCCCTTAACTGCTGCTACCATGGCTGGCGCTCCTGGGGGTTAGGACAGGCGAAGGAGATGGGACTGGGTGGTGGGTCTGCGCCAACCCCGGGTTCCAGGTAGGATATAGCTGCAGGGAAGGCAGCTGACCTGGAAACAAACTGTGCCATCATTTCTAGGTATCGGTAATGGAGTATGTCACTGCAGTTGTCTGCCTTGGCTTCCCTCTGCTTACTGCAGACGGCCCCCGAGGGGTAAGCATGTGGCGAGGGGGAGCAGGGAGTGCATGCCTCGCCCAAGCTGGCGTGCAGTGGCTGTGGTAGCCCAGCTGACCCCTGAGCGGACTGGCCAGGGCAATGCTCAGTGAATATGAACTAGCGGATTATAAACCCTGTACCTCTTTTAGGATGTAGACGACCCTCTCTTGGACATGAAGACTCCAGTCCTCTTTGTCATTGGTCAGAATTCCCTGCAGTGTCACCCTGAAGCCATGGAGGACTTCCGGGAGAAGATTCGAGCTGAGAACAGCTTGGTGGTGGTTGGGGGAGCTGACGATAATCTCAGGTGGGCAAGCCCCCGTGAGAGAGCCAGGCTGGAGTGTTGGAGAAGTGCCTGTGAGGTGGTGAGGTAGCTGTAGGCTAAATCTGAAAAGGGTCATTAAAAAACTTTTTTTTTATACTTTTAACTAATTCAGATTTACAAAATGTTGCGAAATAGTATCCAGAATCCTTTAATCCACTTGACCCAGCTTTCCCAAATATTAACCAATGCATAATTATCCAAATCAGAAAATCCACATTGATATGATACTATCATCTAATGCACAGACTCAGATTTCATCAGTTGTCCACTGAGGTCTTTTTACTGGTCCAGGGTCCGATCCAGGATCAGATGGTGCCATTTGTGCTACGTCTCCTCCATCTCCTTTAATGTCACACTGCTCCTCGTTCTGTCTGTGTCTTTCATGACCCCGACACTCCTGAAGACTTCTGGCCAGTTGTTTTGTAGACCGTTCCTCAATTTAGGGTTTTGACATTTTCTTGTGATAAGGTCAAGGATATATGTTTTGGGCACTACTGTCCGCGAGGCGAGGTGCCCTGAGCACACACCCCCTCAGGGGATACATGTTGTTGACATGTTTCATCACTGGTCTTGGGTTAAGGTGGCATCTGCCAGGTTTCCTACCATAAAGCTGCCACTTCTCTTTATAATGAGTGGTTATCTTGTGGGGAGAAGACACTTCGATACCCAGGAAGGCAGTCTGTCCTCATGGCCTCACTGGGGCTGGCATTTTCTCACCTTTCGTTCCTTGCTCAGGAGGAATGTGAACACTGATCATGTTTGTGTTAAGCAGCTTTTGCAGATTTTGTAGCATAAACAGGCGAGGTTTGGGAGGGGTTTTACGAAGGCACCTTTGGGCACTGAGATGGCCCCTCGCGCCCAGAAGGCTAGCTGCCCGTAGGGCCTATAGTGACATTTCCGTGAAATGTACTGAAAAAGAATGTCAAGTATTGGTCCTCCTTTCTTAATGTGCTCACTCTTGGAGGTTCGGTCACTCGTGCGCTTTAACTAGAGAGCTTAAAGCAGGCACCTGCTTGCACTGTCCTGTAGGTTTCTTACCCAGAGGCGTTTGGGAGAAGTCTTTCTGGCTGTGGTCATTTTACAGTGTCTTGTAGACCTGGAATCTAATCCTGATGCTGGGGGCCGTGTGTGCTTGTGAGTAGACTGCCTTTCGTGCTCTTCAGACATTCTAACCTGTAAGAGAGCAGAGTGGGAGGAATGGAGACAGTGAGATGGCCACTGAAGCTGCTTAGCCGACAGCTTGTCACTGTGCCAAGAGTGTTGGGCCTGAGAACTGGGGACCTCTATTTAGCCCTGGTTCCTTTGCCGAGAAGCTTGGGTAAATCACTTAAATGCTGGGACTCACTATCCTCATCCATAAAATGGGGTGTCCCACAAGGTCAGAGGCCAATAACCAATGAATCGGGGTCTCAGAATTTAGAGCCTCTGAATGTTCTCCATCTAGTCACTTGGTGCCCTGTTTCTCTCCACCAAGACCCCACCCCACCCCACCCACAGTCAGAGAGTAGGCTTCATGGTGGGAATGCTGTGGCTGTGGTCATGTCCTTTATGCCTTCAGAACTAACCACTGGCCACCTTCCCTCTCCTCCTCTGAATCTCATTTCAGCAGCACCCAGGAATCTCAGGGTGTGGGCCTTTGTTGGAGGACTTGTGATGGCCATAGCTCTAGGACTTCTGGAGTATCAGGCCCAGGCCTTCCCATATGTTCCTTTGTGCAGCGCCGCAACACCACAAGTGAGGCCTTATGACTTTCCGTCTTGCAGATGGAGAAACAGGTTCAGAGATATGGTAGTACCAGCCTGAGGGCTAGAGCAGTTTTCCTCCCCAGGCCTGGAAAACACCCCACACAGAAGAGCAGTCCATTCTTACTCCACATGTGCCATAGAGTGAGTGTTTCGGAAATGAGTGCAGACTCCTTTTTGTCTCCTAGGATAAGCAAAGCAAAGAAGAAGTCAGAAGGGTTGACACAGAGCATGGTGGACAGGTGCATCCAGGTACACAGGTGCTTTGTGTATTTTCTCAGCAAGGCTTCCCTTTTGGAGCCTTTTTAGGCTTGGTCTTATTGGCAACAGCCTCTAGGCTCTGAAAGGTGAAGGAGTATTCCCCCAGGGCCTCTGGAATTCCCTAATCCTACAAAGAAAAGGGGAGAGAGGAGCAGGGGAGAGGAGAGTGAGGAGCGAAGAGGTGGGCAAAGCATCGAGTGAATGGGTCATTGGGGGAGAGATAATGCGCCTCTACTTCATGGAGGCTCCTGCTGGTCTCTGGCCAAGGCGGGGTTGTGCACGTGGGGAGGGTCTGGCACAGCTATGCTGAAGCCGCGTGAATCAACTTAGTCGGGACTGTCAAGAAGGTCCCTGTTCTCCAGCCAAGGACTCTCTACACTAGGATGAGATTGTGGACTTCCTGACTGGCGTGCTCACTCGTGCTGAGGGGCACATGGGCACCGAGCCTCGTGACCAGGATGCTGAGAAGAAGAAGAAGCCCCGGGATGTGGCCCGCCGAGACCTGACCTTTGAGATCCCTGAGCGGGGCAGTCGACCTGCCTCGCCAGCTGCCAGGCTGCCTGCCTCCCCCTCGGGCTCGGAGGTAAAGCAGCAGGGAGGGGGCACTTCTGCTGGGGACTCAGGACCACGGAGTTGATGCCCTGGCCTCTGGGGGACTCCCGGTGCCTGGCCAGTGCCATAGGGCTGTACATTCCCATGGGGAGAATCCTGACCAGGGAATTCCAGCGGCCATGCTGATGGGTGGTCAGGCCCAGACAACAGTGGCTTGGTCCTTGTTCTTCTTACCCACTCAGGACCTCTCCAGTGTGTCCAGCAGCCCTACCTCTAGTCCCAAGACCAAAGTGGCCACAATAGCCTCTGCCCAGAAGTCCAGCCAGATCGGGAGTTCGCAGCTGCTGAAGAGACATGTGCAGCGGACAGAAGCTATGCTGACCCACAAGCAAGCCCAAGGTATATGTAGATGCCAGGCCCAGAGGCCTTTCTTGGGTTCTGTCCTCTGCAGTTGACATCATGTGGCAGTTGGAAAGTATTGGCATCTGCAGCTTTTCTAGAGGATGTGGGAGGCACCTCTCCCACTTTCTGTCCAGGAAGAATTAAATCAATGTGAACACCAAGGGCAGCTTTTAACGTAAAACATCACAGGAGGGCTATGTACTAGTGGGGCCGCATCGTCCCACCGGTGATACCTTTGCAGGCATTCTGGGCATTTAGGCTCTGTGAGCTGATGACATGCACACTGGCCTCTAATTTCTGTCCAGCTCCCACCCAGGGAACTGTAGCTCATGCTCCAGGCCTTGCAGTCTGAGGTCTCTAGTTCTCGCTGGCGAGTGACTGGCAGTCCATCAGATTCTGGGACACCTCAGCCGGTGTCATCCTGCTCTCTTTTTGCTCTTGCAGAGTTCAGATTTCTACAGTGGGACTTTAGCAGGGTTTATCAGGGATCTTTGCAGGTGATTTTTAAGATGAGATTGGAAAATATTCGTGTGGTTGGAATTAGAGTTTGGAGTTCAGTGTGTGCTATGTAAGACACGATAGAAAAGGAGACCTCAGTGTGGGGAGAGAGAAGGA
>NW_006434441.1:1537398-1565325 GCF_000325575.1 Pteropus alecto
GTGCCTCCAACTGGCCCCACTTTGATCCAGCTAGGTGGCCCCACGCTGGAGCCTCTTGGGCGTTGGTGTTTGAGGATGTGTCCAGGAGTGTGTATCATCTGAGGTTCAGGAGACAGACAACAGCCAGAGGTGGCTGTCACGTAGAGACACAGAGATGATAGGAGGCCAATCTGCTTGCTTCCTGTGTTTTCTTTAGCGGAGCCAGAGGGTCAGGACATAAACCCAGGCCTCTTAGGAGGTGGCCCTTAAGATTGGTGCCAACAAGGAGCAGAAGTGTGGGTGGATCAGGGAAGGCCAGTGAGGCCAGGCCTCCAGGGCCCATGTGGGTGCTCTGTGACCTGGACCTTTTCAGGTGGTGGCCAGAGCCAACTTCTGGGTGGGCAGTGGTGTCCCCTTAGGCTTTCAGTGTAGAGAGAGCCAGCATTTGCAGGGGATCTAGAGGGGATTAGTTGAGTATTTAAGGAGCTCCAAAAGGCTGATTGGTGAGCTGTGTCCCAGAATGTCCTGGGGAGACCAGCAGCGGTGGCCCCTGGCTCTGGCAGCGTCTTAGAGCTCATAGACAAAGGAGAGGGGTCTGTGATTGTTTGTGGAGCCCTTGCTACTTGCCATGCCCTCTTCCTGGCGCTTGACTTGATGTGGCTCTGAGCATCTCGGCAGCAGCCCTGTGTTCGGTATTTTCACTTTATAGATGACTCCGTGGAACTGCTGAGAGCAGAGTCAGTTCAGACCCTGCAGTGATTTCAGAAAAAGCCCTATTGACTATTTTCTAGAGCACTTTCCTATCTTTTTCTTACTTCCCCTCAATTTCTCCTTTCTCTGACTGGCTGTGATTCTGTAATTCTTTCTGATTCATTCCAGCACAGTTTGCTGCTTTTCTGAAACAAAATATGCTGGTGAGGAAGGCTCTTCCTCCTGGCACCTCCTCCTGTCTCTTTGGTGAGTATCGCTCTCTCACCTCCTCCCTCTGCCTCTCCCCACCCTATCTTCCCCTCTGTCCCTGTTTGGTTTCTTCTTGTTCTTTTCTCTCTGCCTTTTTCTATTTTCTGATTCTTTTTTTTTTTTTGCTGACTCCTTTTGCTTATTCCATAATCTTTGCTTTTTCTCTGTTCTGTTTGCTTCTCATAGTGTTTTTTTCTTCTTGTCTCTTATTGTGGTTCTTGGCTCTGCTTCTCCTGTGTGTGCCTGTGGCCATCGCCTCTGAGCCTGAGTTTCCTTGTGTGTTTTCCTCCCTGCCTTTGGTCTCCTGCTGCCATCCTGGCTGCTGCAAGCACATCAGCAACTTACCAGCATAAAACTGTAACTCCTTTCCCTCTTATTACCTCCTCCAATTCTGATTTTAGTTGACTCCTTTATCCCCTAAGCAAGCCTTCCGTTGGTTATGTGCTGACTATGGTCTAGAGTAGCTCCATGTGGTCCATGCCAGTCCTCCACCCTCATGTGACTGTGGTACCCCCACTCCCATTGCCTATGCTAAGAAGAGAGACTGGAGGTAGGGGGGCTTCTGGGTTTAAAGAGGAGGGGGTCTCCGAGGAAGCCTAAAGGGCAGTCTGAGTCCAAGCGGCTTGGCCTTGTACAGTATGAGTCTGTTTGATTCTATGTGTGAATAGGTGGCCTTTCTCTGTACTAGTATAGGTGACCTGGGGACCAGGTGGTGACATGGGCCACTGTTCCCCTTTACTTTTGGGCAGGAGCTGTACAGATGTGTTGGCTGAGATGCTCCTTGCCTAGGAGCACCTTGAAGCCAGTCTTAAGTCCTGGTGGCAATCCTTCTCACTCTCTGTATGGCAAATGAGCCCTCTACCCCGGGCTCCCAAGGCAGAGGAACTTGAGCCCTGTGACAGTCTCCAATGCAGAGAGGACTGGGCAGTCTGCTCTCCCATTGCTGCTTCCTGGCGATGTCCCGCCCTCCAGCTGTGCGGTGTTGGGGGCAGGCCTGCCGGGCCTGCCACAGGGCAACTGGTCAGACTCTGAGTCCGGAAGACCTGTTTAGACCCACTGTGGGGAATCCTCTGTGTTTCGCTTGGCCTTTGCTAGTTAGGGTCAGGGCATCTCTTTATTGTTTCCACAATTCAGAGTCCCCTTCTGACTCCAGAACATGGGGAGGGATAGAGGTGGCACCATTCTCTGAGAGGGGTGAGAAGGGACTGATGCAGTGGCTGTCATCTTTGAAGCCTGACCCTGTGCATAGCTGATTCTTCTGTGTGTCCCCACACAACTGTGCTCGTGTGAGTCTGTCCTATCAGTGTCTGTCAGGCTTTCTTGAACCGCAGAGGACCTCACCCCAGCTCCATCTCTTAGTTCCCATCTCATCAGAACAAACGGAGGAAGCAGAGAAAGAGGATCTGAGGGTCCAGCTGAAGCGGCACCAGCCCCCTAGCCCTCTCCCTGGCACAAAGACCTCCAAGCGACCCAAGATCAAGGTGTCCCTGGTCTCCCAAGGAGACCCAGCTGGAGGGCCCTGCACTCCTTCCCAAGGAGGAGCCTCAGGAGGTGAGTTCCTGGGAGGTGAGTTCCCATGGCTGTTTTAGTAAACGCTAATCGAGCTCTTTCAGGGCACCTAGTGTCGCCCTCTCAGGCTGCTTACTGGTGGCTCAGCCTCTACTTCACTGCAAGAGGTGGCCTGTGGGGATGGGAGGCAGCGACCTGATCTGAACTAGGATCAGGGAGGCAGGATGCGGACCAGAGGAAGCTCTGGGGCCATTCAAAACATATTTTGGGGTTTGTTTTGTTCTGGTTTGGTTTTGTTTCTATCAGAGATAATAAAACATTATAGAAAGTTTAGAAAGTAGAAAGAAAAAATAACCCCGTTTCTCCTTTCTCTTTTATTTTTCATCTGCCAGTCTTTGTCCATAATATCTTGCATTTGCCTAGCTTTGGAACATGGAAGGTAGGCCAGATAGGACTGACCGGTGGCCTTGGGTTTTGTTTTGCGGCCACAGGAGGGAAGGCCATCACAGTAACACTGGGGCAGGTGTCAGCAGGGTCCAAGGAGCTCACAGGGCTTCTCACCACAACCAAGTGAGTCCACTTCTTGGTTTCTTTGGCTCTGCTCCCTTCTTTCTTTTTACCTTGTTCTGGTCCTCTTAGTGCTTTGGGAAGATGGTGGATTCTGGATTCTTTCATTCTGGGGCATGTGGCTTCTTTCGGAGTGGGATCTTTGTCTTTCTTTTGGGTCAACTCAGAGTTCATTTTTACCTGGAGTTTGCAGTGCATCCTGTAGCTTTTGCTCCAAGGCCTGACTTTTACAAGGACTAGAGGCCAGATTCTAAAGGCGGGATGAGGAAACCAAAGGTTTTGGCGTTGTGCCTGTTGCTGACACCTCGTGGGCCCCCTCTGTACCCGCCCTGTGTTGCCAGGGTCTGCTGCTCTCTAACCTTTGGATAACGGAGCTCCTGTCTTTGTGTACAGGTCCAGTGCTTCTGAAGGGGGTGTCTCTGCTGGCCCAGCCTCCTCGGTGGCCTCCAGCAGCACTGCACCCAGTGCCTTGCACACACTCCAGAGTCGCCTGGTGGCCACCTCTCCTGGCAGCTCCCTCCCAGGTATCTGGGGGTCTAGCATTCCTACCTCCAAGCAGAGCCTGGGCTGGTGCTGGAGGGCGGTCCAGGAAAGCGTCCTAGGAGTAGGATCTGGAGGACACTCCTTGGGGTCTTGGACTTGTCAGGGAAGGTTGGTATGGAGCTGGGATTCCTTTCATGTGAGTGGGTGAGGGACAGTTCTTGGCCTTAGTGTGCAGTGAGGAAACACTCCTGCGTGCAGGCACACTGCGGGGAGAGAGACTAACTGGTAGGAGAGGTAGATCTAGTGTTTCCTTTTGGTGCTTTTAAACATACCTGATGAGCATCAATGAATGAGACGCTTCTGCCTGCAGGTGTCTCCTCGGTCCCTTCACCCCCACCCAACACTGGAAGGCCAGGTGCTTGAGCCTAGCATGACCAAGGCACTGCAGCTTCCTTTTTCCTTCAGGGGGCCTTTCCTCTTAGCTGTGAGGCCCCTGGGCTGTGTGTAAAGTGAATTCTTTTGTCTTAAAAAGGCCTTACTCTTCCCTGGGGAATTTACAGTTCAGAAAAGTGAGATTCAGGTTCTCTTGGGTTTTCAAAGCTGTCCAGGATATAAGACAGATGGTTTGGAGCAGGTTGGAACGTGCAGAAGGAGTTGAAGACCGTGGGTCTGCACGTACCCTCCCTTGTGTGGGCATCCAGCATGTGTGTAGGGGGAACCCTTGCCAGCACCTCCACAAGTATTGGGAATGTCCAAGGGGTAGGACATGATGTTTAGTTGGTTGTTGAGGCTCGACAAGCATGGCTGCTCTTGGGATAAGCAGTTGAGCTTGTGCTGATATCTGTCTTTATCTTCTCTTAGGGGCCACGTCAGCCAGCAGCCTCCTCCAAGGCCTTAGCTTCAGCTTGCAGGATATCAGCAGCAAGTCCTCTGGCCTCCCAGCAAATCCTTCCCCAGGGCCAGCCTCACAGGTGCACATCTACCTCCTGCTGGGGCGGGCAGGTGTGGGGAAGAGGCCTCCTCAGCTCAGTTTTGGCAAGGCCACTGGGTCTGTCTGCAGTCTAGGTCAAGGACAGACAACCTTTGGCTTCCCAGCTGAGGGCCATCAAAAGCTAAGGCTCCATCACTTACTACATGACGTGGGGCCAGTTTCTTGACCTCTCTGTTTCTTCGTTTCCTTGCCTGTATCTGTAAATTGAGGATAATCGTCCATCACAGAGTTGTTTTGAGGATTAAATAAGATAACATGTGGGAACGCCTGGAAGAAAGAGCACCTTGCATACGGTGGCACACATACATACATAGTAGCTTTTAACAATGTGCTGTTGGCCCTCCACACTCGGACATGGTTGTTGGGCCACAGCGCTGATCACCTGGGCTTGTGTGTCCCATAGGCCACCAGTGTGAAGTTGCCTAGCCCCATGCAGAGCCTGGGCGCCATCACCACAGGCACCAGCACCATTGTCCGTACCATTCCTGTGGCCACCACTCTCTCCTCCTTGGGTGCCACCCCTGGTGGGAAGCCCACAGCAATCCACCAGCTGCTGACCAATGGGGGCCTTGCCAAGCTGGCAAGCAGCCTCCCTGGCCTGGCGCAGATCTCTAACCAAGCATCAGGTGAGTCTGTCCTGAGAACATGGGGACTCCCAGATATGGGACCTTCCCATTCCACGTGGGCAAGGTCTGCTACTGTACCCAACCCCACAGGATCCTGGTGTTGACCCTGAGGGATTCAGCTATGAGGGTTCATCCCCCAGAGAGGTGGAAAGAACACAGCCTGCTTCCTGTTGCCTTGCAAACTGACAGGACGCAGATGACCCAGCTGGGGAGGAGGCCGAGGTGGGAGGCCAAGAGGGGTATTATGTGGGAAAGAAATTCCCCAGGAAAGGCGAGTGGGGATGTGACAAAGAAACCTACTTCTCTCTCTCTTAGGCTTGAAGGTCCCTACCACCATCACCCTGACCCTGCGTGGGCAGCCAAGCCGGATTAGCACACTAAGCCCCGTGGGCCCAGGGGCCCCAGCTGCAGAGCCCACCCCCCAGGCTTTGCCCTCCAGCTCGCAGGTGAGTGCCCCTGCGGAGATGCGGGACAGTCCACGGCACGGAGACCTCAGTGCCCTAGGCTTGCAGACCAATTAGATTCAAATGCAGGCTCGCGGTTCATAGCTTTGGAGCTTGGAGCAAGTCCCGGACATCTCTGAGCCTCCTTTTCTGTCCACTTACTGCACTGTTGTGAGGATTATGTGCGTAGAGCGTTCAGGGGGTCACTTGGTGACTAATGTCTTTGTTTATGCGCCCTCCATCCCTTTATTCCCCCCTCTCAGCTTTGTCGTGCTGAGGCTCCCCAGCACTGTGCCCTTCCAGACCTTGGCACCCCTTTGTAGGGCACAGCTAGGTTTCTGTGGCTCTCACCTGAGAGTCACCATCGGTTCTCCTTGGCCGATCCGATTTCTTTTATGGCCTTTCGAGTGAAATGTTTTTAATCTTGTGATTGAGAGCTACCTCAAGGTCAGAAGTTAGAGAAAACCGTAGTTTGCTTCTAGAGTGGGGTGTGCTCTCCTTTGGCTCCCACTGTTTCGTCAGGGCCTCCTGTGCGGTGTGGGGAGGTGTTGCACAGCCTGTTGGCTGGAGGCCCTGGTCCCTGCATCTCCACCCTGCCCTGCCATGGCACCCTGTGTGCAGGGGCTTCCTGACTGGGCTAGAGGCTCATCTGCAGAGGGCACTTCTGCACTCACAGGGCTCATAGCCACCCCTCCCCACTGTTCTGCACAGCGGTGGGGTTGTTCCCATTTCTTTACTCGTTTCTCAATTATGAAGCTGGTCATTCTTATTTTTAGTAATCCAGACATTACAGGAATAATACAATTTAGAAAGTAAAAGTTTCCCATGACACCGCTCCAGAGATGGTGTCAGTAGTTTGGTATCCATCCTTCTAGATACTTCTTTCTGTACAAAGTTTTTTTTTGTTTATATTTTTTGACAAAAATGAGATCACAGAATATGGACAGACTTGTATAACTAGGCTTTGTTTACTGAACATCGTGACGTGTTCTCCTATTGATTGCAGAGACCGTAGGTGTCTTACCTGTGGCTGCCTGAATTCATGGGGCAGGTGTGGGAAAACGAGTGTCACCACCTCCTGTACAGAGTTGGATTGTGTTTTGTTTTTTTGATTCTATGCATAATGGTACAGTGAACACCCCTCTCATGATCTGTGCACCCTGGGAGATTGCTGCAGGTTGGAAACCAGTAAGCCAAGAGTACGTGTACTCACCGTCTGGCAAGCTGCTGCCTGGTTGTCCTTCAGAAGGACTTGCTTGTTCCCAGTTTAGGCCACAGTGTTAATGAGAACAGCTATTCTCCTACGGTGTCAGTTGTGGAGATGAGTATTTTAATTTTATCAATTTGATGGATAAAAAGTAAAACTACTTTAATGTGCGATTTCCTGATTACTTACGAGGTTGTATGTCTTTTATGAATTGCCCATAGTATTCTGTGTTTGTTTTATAGCAGCTGTATATATTCAGGTGTTATTCCTTTACCTGCTGTACAAATTGCATGTGTTTTCTTCCAGTCAGTTGCTTGCCTTTGTTTAGTTTTTTCTTGTTATCAAAGTGTTAAGTGCTTGTCTTTTACCTTTGGTTTCTGGCTCTTTTGCCATACAGGCATTAAAAAGATATTTTTTTAATAGGAAACACATTTATTGAAGGCAAACTCTATCAGACAAAGTGTAAATACTTTTACATGGATTATTTCATTAAAAAGTTTTATACAGTAAAATCTTTAGATCTTTTCCTTTTATGGTTCCAAGGTTTTTTGTTTTCAGAAAGATCTTCCCATTGCAAGAGTATAATAACCTTTTTGCATTTTCTTTTTTTATGTTTTAGTTTTCTAATTGTGGTGAAATATATATACACACAATTACCGTTTTACCTTTTTTTTGGTTTACAGTTCAGTGGTATCAGTACATTGGCATTGTTGTGTCACCATCACCACAGGCTGTCTCCAGGACTTTACATCATCCCGTATTAAAACTGTTTTCTTATAAGGCTTTTGTTTGTTTTTTTTACCTTTAGTTTTTCAGTACAGTTGGACCTTATTTTTATATGCTAAGTGAGGAAGGGATCTTAACTGTCTATGAGTTCATTCATTTGACATCGGTTCTCATTCTAGATTTCTGTGCCCTTGACCTATCTGCTGCTACATAGGCTTTATATAATTGTTTGATAATGCAGGCCCTCAAATTAAGGAAGTACCCACTGTGTTTCTAGTTTGCTAATATCCTCTTTATTCTTTTCTTGTCTCTTGATAAATAGTGGGTTTTGAATTTTTGTTGCCCTTTTTTTTGTTGCCCTTTTGGAAATGGATGAGATGAATCAGCATAAACATTTCCTTGTAATCAGTTAAAATGATGAATTACTTTACTGTTTCCTAGTATTGAGCTGTCTAAATTTCAGATTTAGTATGTCCTGTTCTTTTTTTGCACGTGCCTAGATTTATTTTTATTGTGCACACATAGGAAAGAAGACACTATAAAAAGAGAACAAAACAACAAAAAAAGAAAGAAGCCCAGTGCTTCAGAGGAAAAGCACGTGTACTTTTATTTTACTTAGAATTTTGGCCTCTGTGTATATCAGTGAGGTTGGCCTGTGGTTTTCTTCCCGTCCGCCCCCGCTTTTTTGTGGGTGTGCTCTCCTTGTCCCGTTGTGCAAAGGGAGTAATTCTAACCTAAAAGAATGCAGTGGGAAGTATTTTATTTTTTCTCATATTCCATAACATTCATATAGCACAGAAATGATCAGCTTCTGGTGGCTTGCTGGAAATGACCCGTGCACCACCAGGCCTGTTTTCAGGTGGCCCTAACCCTTGCTGACAGCATGGTGACGCATAGCTAGAATCAGGTCTGCACCAGGCGGCACCCTCCCATTAGGTGGTCCGTCAGCTCGCTGTAGGGGACAAGGTACATGGGCTGGTTGGTAGGAAGAGCAGAGGTCACTGAGTGTCCTCGTTTGGGGCTGAATGGAAGAGCAGGAGTGAGGTCAAGATGTGATTTCTACTTGACGGCATGGACTCTAGAGCTTGGTCTTTGTCTCTGTAAAGTGGGTATAATTCGTGGGAGGATTCTGGTGGTACTTCTTTCCTTGCAGACAAAGGTGGTTTTGTTAGACATGCTGACTTAGAAGCTTAGCTTCTGGCAGTTACCTGTGTGTGTGCGCTCAGACTGCCAGAAAGTGTAACACCAGGGAGACCCCCAGGTTGTCAGGCCTCGTCTTCGGCGAACTGTATGATCCCAGGTAGATTCCTCAGCCACTCTGGGCTTTGGTTCTGTCAGCTAGTCTGGTGAGGCGGTGATTACTGTGGTGGAATTAGTAGGGGCTGTCTTGGAATCGCCTCAGGCTTTGGGAAAATGAATGTTTAAAGGTTGAGAAACAAACCACCCATTTATGACATTTATGAGATGATTGGAAATCTGAACACTGACTGGATAATTTTTAATATTAAGGAATTGTTAAACTTTTTATGTTTAGTTCTAGTGTTTAAATTTGGAAAAAATCCCCTTTAATTTTGGGATTACATATTGCAATATTTATGGATAGAAAGAAAAATGTTTGTAAACACCAGCTTCTGAGATTTGTGAAAGCACTTATCTGTTTCATTTCTGGCACTGGTGGATATTTACTGTTTCCTTCAGGGAGCTGGACTGTTACGTGTTTCTTACAGCTGAGAAGCGGGGCGGGGGGGTTACGTGTTTCTTACAGCTGAGAAGCGGGGTGGAGGCTGCCGTGCCTGTGTCAGCATCTTGAGAATGAGTCCTTGCCTGTGATCCCCAGGTCTTTCTCCTCTCTGGTCACACTGTGGCCTTGCGGCCACCTCCAAGAGACAGGTCATTGTCAGGTGTGCTCCTGCCTAGGAGGGTTAGCATCTTTGCAGCCTGCCTGGGACAAGGTCAGCACACAGGGGCACTGTACCCTTTCTAGCTTTGGTGGACAGGCCCTCCGTCTTCCCCTCTCTGCTGCATTCTTAGAGACCTCCGGAGTTTTACAAAGGTGAAATCCAGGGAATCGGAGGAACCTCATGAAAAAAGTCCAGCTCTCTCCCCTGCTTCCTTCCCCCTGAGCCACAGGGCTCAACAATTCAGGCCGTCCTCCACACTTAAAGAGTAGACAGACTGAAAAAGCAGTATCGCTAGAACAAGTATGGGAACCTCCCTTCAACTCTGCCCCCCTGACATTCTCCTCTGCTTCCCTGCATCCTTTCCTGCCCTTGTGCGTGATGTAAGTGCTCACTCTGGGTGAGCAGGGGTTATGCTCTGGTGCTTGGTGTGGATTGTCTCATTTAACCTCATGACTACTTGGTGCATAGGTGCTGTCCCTTGTGGCTCACAGGTGAGGAAAAAGAGGCTCAGAGCATAAGTAACTGCCTAGAAAGTGGTAGGGGACTCTGCTGCAGTGTTCGTGTTCTCTGAGCCACTTGGCCACTAGAACACATGTCCTAGTGCACCCAGCTTTTCCCTGTTGAGAATTAGTTTGGCATAAATTCGCAGGGGTGGGATGAGAGGTCGGAGGGTCTGGGTGTGTTGGCCTGGCAAAGTTCTGACCCTTGCACACTACCTTCCCGCACAGCGCCTGCCTCCAGCCCCCTGAAGACATGTGCGACCATTCTCCTGCACCAGGCTGGTGATGGCTGTGCACAGGGAGCACCAGGCACAAGTGCTGTACTGCTGAGCTGTCCACTGGTCTGAAGACCTCTTAAAACAGTCATTTTCACCTCTCCGCCAACTGTTCGGGGCTGGGCCTCTGGGTCTTGGGAAGCTGCTAGGCCAAGTGACATGGTGCAGCAGGCGAAGCATCGTCGCCTGGCCTCTACAGGTCTGGTTCCCAGACCCCCAGGCTCCTCAGCAGATCTGGCCGTGCACGGACCAAAGGCACTTCTCCCCCAGCATGCTCTGTGACTTATTCCAAGTAGCAGTGCTGGACCGCCCACTGCACTTCATAAAGGAGCTCTTTCTGGAAGTCTGTGCCACCCCTGTGCCAAGTTGGGAGACATCCACATCGCCCAGGGCTGCGGGGGCTTGGACAGAGAGCCCTTAGCTGAGGACCGAGCTCATGCTGGCCCACTGGCTGGCTGGTCAGTACCAAAAGGGCTGGTTGGGGACACTGCTGTTGCCTTCCCCAGCAGCCAGGGGAGCATGCAGCTCCCTTCTAGGAACTACTTGGATAAACTGCTGAGATGGGAAATCCTAATTTCAAGCCTACAAGAGGGCAGAGAACTGGGCTGTTTACTCTTAGTTCCTTTGGCCACTGTACACGTGGGGAGCAGCAGGAGGTAGAAGCCAGCCTCTCCAGTTTTCCTCGTGCCAAGGGCAGTTCCTGTACGCAGAAAGCCTGCGAGTCCAGAAAGGCTAACGAAGAGCAATGGGACAGCAAAGCAAATGAACTGGCTTCAAGGAGGCGCCACCAAGTCTTATGGTGAAAACCATTTGGGTTTGACGCTTTTTCATCTGGTCCCTAAGGAATGGTGATTCAGCTGGAGGTGAGAAGAATTTGCCAAGTCAGAGAAGAAACCTCAGGCCCTGAAATCTCTGTCTGCAGTGCTTCGAGGGACTGTCCTGGGAACCAGGGGCATCAAGATGACAGAGGCAGTGCCTCCATGTTCTGTTTCTGCTTCCTGTGACTTGTCTTCTTGTGTAGAAGTGGGAAGTTCATTGGCATTGATGCCACTGTGTGGGACTCCGGTGCCTGCCGGGCTTGGGAGCTGGCAGTTCCTGGAGGAATAATTGCTAAAAGTGGCTCAGAGTCTCACCTTCTCCCCTCACGAGACTTGTGTGCAAGGTACTTTTAGGCTCAGCTTAGAACCCACTATCAGGAGCAGACTCCCTTCCCTTCCCTTCCCTTCTTTTCCCTTCCCTTCTCTTCCATCCCCCAGTCATGGTGGTAAGTTGGGCCACCCAGGTGGGACTCTGTTCAGTATCTATAGGTGGGGCGGGCCCACAGCATGCCACGGCTGGAACTGTGGCCCCGGTCCTGACCCATGGGCAGCATATAGCCACCTGCAGTCTGGCAGCCAGGAGGGATGTGCAGTGTGCAGGAGTCTCAGACAAAAGGGGGATATGTATGTGATAGTGGAGAGGGCATCTTGCACCATATCCTCCATCCCTGCCTCCTACAGAGCTAGTCTCAGTGGTGACTCATATAGCATTAGCCTGTGTTCTTGCATTAGCTGGTAGGTAACCGCTTTCTGAAATTCAGGTGGCATTTAATAAGTTTTAGGAAGCTATGAACTCTGAAACAGGCATCCATGGGTCAGGGGACTGATAACTTTACAGGTTACAAGACTGGTAAGAAAAAGACAGCACCCGAGAACAGCAGATTGTATGAGACCAGATGAAGTTTCTAGGGATCACTTAGGACAGACAGAGGGTCCTGAAGAGCTGTCACAACTCAAGAGTGCCACCAAGGCAGCCGAGAGGGGCTGCTCCTGAAAGATGCTGGCCCTGTGTACCCTGTGGTTGTGTAAACCTGGGCGCTTCCCGTGGAGACTTCCTGAGGCTTGCGCTGTACACCCTGAAGGATGCCAGAACTGGAGCAGGGGAGTTGTGAAAACACAGCTGCTGCTTCACCTTAGAGGGACGGGCTGAGGAGTCTTTGCAGTTCATAGATTTGTGTCCCCCAGCACCACACGTCTTCTCCACCCATTCTTCTTAGAATGTAAAAGGAAGCTTCCTCTACCCGTCAGCATCCGTGCAGTCTGTGACCTCAGATGGGGCTACTACTGGCTGGAGATGCAGAAGGATCGAGAAGCCTTAGTTAAATTCTTAGATGACAGATGCATGTTAATGCCCTGGAAAAGGTCCTTCTGCTTTGAGATAAGGGAAGACCTCTGCTGTCCTTGGCCCCACACTGGTTGGGTCACAGGCTGGGCTGCTGTGATGGTTCTGTTCTTACGTTAGCGAAAACGGTTAGAAAATAAAAGCAGCTTCACATTGTTCTAGCTTGTTCTCAGTTGACTCTGTGTGTTTTGTGGTAACCACCCAGTGAAGTGGCCCAGAAAACAAAAGCTAAGATGTAGTAATGCGTCTGATCGTCTCACTGATGCCTGGTGCCGTGAGGTAGGTCTTGTAATTCCCTTTTTACAGGCGAGGAAACTGGCAGAGGGCACACAGCAAGAAGTGGCAGAAGCAGGACTAGAACCCAGGCTGCCTGATGCCAGTGTCTGCTCTACTAGTCTGCTCTGTGCAGGGGCTCTGAGATGGGAGACCGGAAGTGGAGATCAGCCCAGGAGGTGAGGAGAGGGTGGCCTGGCCTTCATATCATCCTTTTCAGTTTACTTTCACCAGGCCTCAAGCGACTGCTGTGCCACGGTGGGGCCCTCATCCGCCTGAGTCAGCAGATGGGGTCCTTTGCCCTGGGTACTGAGAAGCTGAAATCCCTTTGCACATCTTACGCCTACCCCTCTTCGATATAGATTTTGAGGTGAATGAATGAATTCCAACCTTCAGATCATTTGTGAGTTTGTATTCAAGAGGATTGTCCCTCCTATCCTTAAAGCCCAGGCCCTGACACTTGGCGTTGGACCCCCTGTGGGTTGGAGCCAGTGTGATAGGCTGCTTGGTGGACTCACTTGTTACCATCTGCAGTGGAGACCTGATGCCTTCTCGTGCTTCCTCCCAACTCTGGCCTCACTGGCTCAGGGAGTCAGGAAGTGAGAGAGGAGGACTTGACTGTTCAGGTGATGGCTGTTTTGAATTTGGGGAGTATAGGGACAGGGCCATAGCGGTTATGATGCACAAAAACCTTTGTTACGTTCTTAGCTCCCTTTCTAAAGCCTACATGTTAGGAACCATTCGCCATCCAAATCAGCTCGTAAAGGGCCTCTCTTCTCACAGCAGGCAGGCTCGCAGGGGACCCTGACTGATGGACTTGCCAGGGACCAGTTTTCACCCTGTTGTCACGGGGCTTTTCAGCTTTGGGGCCCTTCGTGGATTGCCGGTCTGTCTTTCCTTTCAAATTCTGAAAGCAGTGAACTTGATAGCCTCGGTCCCACTCACGGTTAGTTCTGAGCATCTCCCAGCAGCCTGGTGGCAGTATCCAGGGGCTGGAGTTATGTGGTTCACATTATTACCTGTCCAAGAAGATAGAGGGATTTAAAACTACCCGTTGGGCTATTTAGAGGTGTGCATGTGTGTGTGTGTAACCTGCAGTGATAATACAGAGAGATCCTGTGTGCCCTTTGTCCCGTGTTCCCCAGCGCTTACATCTCAGTACAGTATCAGAACTATGAAATGATGTTAGTACAGTGTGTGTAGTTCTATTATCCCTGTACCTGCATCGGGATGTAGAACTGCTCACTACCAGAGCTCTCCCTCTCACTGCCCCTTCACAGCCACGCACCCTACCCCGCCAGCCTAACCTGTAGCATCTCTGCACAGAATGATAGACGAATGGAACCCTATGGTCTATAACCTCTGGAGAGTGGCCTTTTCGCGCTCAGCATAGTGTGCTGGATGTCCTTCCAAGTTGTTATGTGTTGGTTGTTCATTGCCTCTTGCTGCCGAGCGAGTGTTCCGTGTTGTGGATGGACCAGGGCTATCACTGTCCGCCTGCTGTGGGGCACCTCGCCTGTTCTCGGTTGCAGCAGTGACATAAAGCTGCTCCTAGCATTTGCAAGCAGGGTTTGCGTGAACATCAGTTTTCACTTGTCTCTGATAAATGCCCAGGACTGTGATTATTGGTTCTTTTAGAAACCTCCAAACTGTCTTCCACAATAGCTGTTCCATTTTATTCCCACCCATAATCTAGGAGAAATCTGGTTTCTCTGCATCCTTACCAGTCATTGACACTGTCTCTTATTTACTTAATAATAAAATTTTATTATTTAGTTAGTGATTCTAGTAGGTGAGTAGTGATACCTCATGTTTTTTTTAACGTGTCAAGGTTCGCATGTGGTCCTAGATATGGTGTGCTATCTCGATAAATGTTCTGTAGGCACTTGAGAAGAGTATGTGTTCTGTTGGGTGGAGTGTGTTGTAAATGTTAATAAAATTCTTTTGGTTGATGGTGGTGTCAGGTTTTTATGTGCTTGCAGATTTTCTGTGGAGTCTTTCTACCAGTTGTTGACAGAGTGGTGTCGAAATTTCCAACAATTAACCAGTTGTTGACAGAGTGGTGTTGAAATTTCCAACAGTAATTGTGGGATCGTCCGTGTTCCCTTTCAGTTCTCTGATTTTGTTGCCCATATTTTGCAGTTCTGTCATCTGGGGCATACACATTCAGGATGCCTATGTCTTTCTGGGGGTTGACCCTTTTGTCATGATGTGATGTCTCTTCGTATCTGGTAATTTTCTTGGCCCTGAAGTTTACTTTATCTGACATTCTGATGTCAGTGCCGAGGTCTGTCTCTAGCTTTTAATTGGTGTTTTTAGAACACCTCCATTTAATGTAATTATAGATGTATTAGGGCTTAAGTCAGGCGTTTTAGTGTTTTCTGTTTTTTGTTTTTGCGTTTCTTTTTCTTGCTTTCAAGTGGGTTACTTGAACATTGTTTTAAATGCCATTTTGATTTATCTGTAGTATTTTTGAGTGTATCTCCTCATATAGCTTTTAGTGGTTGCTCTAGATGTCACATTATGTATACAGAAAACTTACCACAGTCTGCTGGTGTCCACATTTACCAGTTTGAAGTGAGAAGTTTAACTTCCCTTTATATCTCTTTATTCTCTGCCATTTCTAAAGTTATTGTCTGTATCTGTTGAGAACCATGTCAGACAGAGTTATATGTTTCGTTTCAAACATAATTTAGAAAACTCAAGAGGAGAAGGAAAATCTATTGTATTTATCCATACTTTTATTTTACAGTGTTTTTTCTTCCTTCATGTTCCGGGGTTCCTACTTTGATCACTCCCTTTCTGTTTAGAGAGCTTCCTTCAGCCATTCTTTTAGAGAAGATTAGCTAGCAACAGATGTTTTCACTTTTCCTTAATCTGTATGTCTTGGTTTCTCCTTTATTACTGAAGAATAGTTTCACTGGAGGTATATAATCCTGAGTTGACTAGTCTTTCAGCACTTGAAAATATTACACTGCTTCCTTGGTTTCTGATGAGAAATTCACTATCATTCAATTTCTTTGTTCTCCTATAGATGAGGTGCTGTTTCTCTCTTTGTGCTTTCAATATTTTTGTCTGTCTTGGGTCCTCAGACTTGTCTCGGCACTGTTTTCTTTGGGCTTGTCTGGGTTTACTCAGCTTCTTGAATTTGCAGGCTTATGCCTTTTTGCCAAATCTGGGGAATTTTCAGCCATTATTTCTTCAGCCCCACCCTCCCTTTCTACTCCCCCAGACTCCAGGGACATGAACGTTGGTATTTAATTACAGCTCCACAGGGCCCGTGGGTGGGGTGGGAGTTCCAGCTCTCTCTGGACCTCTGCCGATGCCAACGTGGCCAGAATGGGAAGGGCTGCCTTGCTGTTCTTCCTCACACTGCCTCAGTTTACACGGCAGGGGCTCCACGTCCTGGTTATTCCTGGGCGGTGTGAGGGTTCTGACCCCACTAGGCCTTTGCTGATGCCACCCATGCATATTACCTCTGGGTAGAGATGGATGTCCAGGCTGAGCTTGTTGTCTCCAGCGACACAGCGGGGATGGAGGTTAAAGGCTTCATTACCATAACTCATTGGATCGAAAGTTTTGGTTTCCACTTGGCCTTCTTGAACACCAACCCCCGAATAACTGACGTTTGAAGAGACAATCACCTCATAAAAAGGTATCACACTGGATAGCACATGCCTTTGAAGCAGAGTCTTTGGAAGAGATGAACCAAGAAGTTCATACATGATGACTATATAAAAGGAGGTAAGGTTAGAAATTGTAAGATGAAACAACAATAAAGAAACACCAAAAAAGAACTAGATGTAATACCAGTTAGGGAACATATATAATTAAAACAAGGTAATGACGGGATGAAAAGAAAAAGGGATATAGCTGAAGAATGAATTAGTGAGTGGGAAGGTTACGCTAGGAACCCTACCAGAAGGCAGCAAGAGAAGCCAAGAAATATGGAGAATACAAGAGTCTTGAAGAGAGAAAATAAAACTAAGGAAATAAAAGAGAATTTTTAGGAATTAAGAGAATAAGTCTAACCCCTGTGCTGTATACCTGAAACAAATAGAATACTGAATGTCAACTGTAATTTTAAAAAATTATAAAATAAAAAAAATATGCCACAGAGTCTCAAAAGGGAGCAATAAGGAAAACCCACATGTGGACTGGACATACTATAGTCAAAGACACAAAATCCTAAAGGTGTCCATGGGGAAAATGCAGACCCATTGCAGAGTTCGACCCAGCCTCAGACTGACATGAGACATCTCAAAATGAGACTCAGATTCAAGAAGTCATTCATTAGTGCTTTTTATGTATTAAAAGGAGTGAGCATAGAATTTGAACATGAGGCCCTGATAAAAATGTCCCCAAGTGTACAGGCTTCAAAAGGCTGCCACTCAAGACTCACTGAAAGAAGTATTTAGAAAGAAATCCAGACATAGTAGCAAGAACTGTATAGGAAGTGAGGCACAAAATATAATCTATCTCTATCTAGAACTAAAATTCTAAGTAATGTGTTTGGGGCCAGGACAGATGCAAGGGCTAAAAAGAAAAGTTAAAATATGCTGAAACTTGTCCTATTGTGGAAAAATACTAAGAAACCAGTATGAGTATATGAGCATAAGAATGGAATTTAAAGCAATGATAACCACACTCAGAACAAAAATAGAATGTAAACCTTTTAAACCAGCAAAACTTGCTAAATCTATTGCAAAATTAGAAAAAAGAAATACCCTAAACAGAGAATATAGACTAAGTCCTGTGATAGTGATTATAGTAAAAGTAAATGGATTAAAGAATAGGCAGGTGTCTGATGGGGGCTGTTTTGTCCTAATCTTTGTGACCCAGGACCTTGGGCCCAGGAACCACCGGGGCAAAAGGCCAGGTGAATAACAGCTGGGAGGGACCTTGGGAGATGGTGCTTGCCCTGTTTCCCACACACCCACCTCACTGAATTATTTTGGGTTTTGAAATATGACCAAATCCCACCCTCAGTTTATGACTCAGGTCTGGGGTCAGGCCGTGGGATCCTCATTTTCCTAAGTGCCTTAGGTGAGCTTTGAGGATCTCTGGTCTCTGGCCCCTCCCTCAATTCCCAGAGGAGGGGCCTGGGTCTTAGAGAGGGGAAGGGAGTTTGCTAGGGCCACACAGCTGATGACAGAGGGCTGGGAAGGACCATGACATCTGGAAGGGCTCATTCTTTTTCTGGTTCTTAGCAGTAAGGTGGGGGCTCTCAGGGAGTGTTGGCTGTTTCCCGGGCTAGGATGCTGCGTATAGGGGACAGAGACGAAAGTCTTTACCTCCTGTCGAGCCCGCTCTAGCACAGGAAACCCTAAAACAACTTTCTGACAACATGGGGATTCTACACATGGCACTTTTTAAAATGTGAACTTTTTTACTGAAATACAGTGTACATGCAGAAAAGTGCATAAGTGTACAGTACAATGTTTTTTTCTAGACAACACACAAACACTATCACATTGTCTCCTCCTACTCCATATAACCTCTTCCCTGACTTCCACCACTAGAGATTAGTTTTGCCTGTTTTGAAACTTTACAATGATGTAATCGTGTACTTTTTTGTGTATGTCTGGCTTTTTTCAACATCACATGTGGGTCATCCATGTTGGTTTCACTTGGTCATTCTTAGTGTTTTATAGTGTTTCACTGTACGAATACATCACCATGTGATGTGTGGCTCCCAGTGTGGGGTCACTAAATAATGCTGCTCTGCACATCTTTCAGTGACTGCATATACCGTATGTTTTGGTGGGATGGAATTGCTGGGTTTGTAGGATTTGGTATGCTGTGTTTTCATTTCTTGGTTTTCTTTCCAAAGTTTTTATTATTTTTCCTTTTTAAAATTAAGATATTATTGACATATAACATTGTATTTCAATCATACAACATAGTGATTTGATATTTGTGTAGACTGCAAAATGATCACCACAGTGAGTTAACATCTATCACCACAAAAAGTTACAAGTTTTTTTTCTCCTGTGATTAGAACTTTTAACATTTACTGTCTTGGTAATTTTCAAGGACGTGATAAAGTCAACATAAAGTGTGGGAAATCATTCTGGTAAGACACAGAATCTTTGCCCTCCAGACAGATAAGTCAGAAGGTAAAGAAAAACCTTTAACAATTTCTTATTAGGAGAAGACAAATAACCCAAGAAAATATTGCCATTTTAACAAATTCTTATTTGGTATCAGTATAGTATTTAATACTAAAGCTCTTGTTGGAAATCTTGTAAATAAACCCATCAAATCTTAGCCAGCTTTGACCACTCAAAATTCCTTTCTGCAAACTCACAACTTTCTATGGCCATATACATTCCTTACAGTATAACTTCCCAAGGAGGCAAAAATGAAAATGTTTACATATATATATATATAAAATACATCTATATATATTATACATCTATATGTATACACACATATATATGGCCTTCAGTACCATTTAAAGAGGCAAAATAAACCTAAGATTATGCTTTTAACTAATGTTTCAGTATTTTATTGAAATGATTTAGGAATTGAATGATTATCAATTATTTAACTCAATTTAGAATCAGTCTAAGATTTTAAGTTACTTAAAGGTCTTGGAAACTGCCTTCCAGTTGACATACTGCAAAATATAACTAGTGTTAAAATAAAATTTGTCAGAATAATGATTTACTTTGGTTAAATATAAATTTTCCATACTCTTAAACTAAATGAAGTGATGCTAACTTACTCGATCAGTAAACCTGTGTGGGTTTAGTAAGAGCATGTCCCAAATAGGTAAAACGTAAGCTTGTACTATACTTAACACTGATAGTGCAGAAAAGACATAGCTGTTTCTGTTAAAACAGTATTAAATTAGTCTCATTTGCAAAAGAGTTCTGTAAATTATGTGATACTGAATTCGTAAAACAGTTGGATGAGCTTGTATAAGAATGCCTTTTTGCCACATTGAAAGCATTAGTGGTTCAATTTCCTTAATTCGCAGTGATTTTAGGAATATTCAATTTATAGAAAATCTTTTCTCTAAAGTAATTCTCAGTTGAAATAGAGGTCCTTTAAGACGTCTGTAATCTAACCTAATTTGATTATACTACACACTCAAGCACAGAAACATACAAACAGGTCTTATAGCTTCAATTTTTAAATTTCATCCATGTGTGAAGAGTACACAGAGAAGAACAAAACTCGCAGTTTTGAACACTTCGTATCGGTGGGCTGTTCACTTCCCATGGGTATGACTTCTTAATTGCTTTGAGCTCAGAGAACACAAAGGAGTAGCAAACAGAAGCTCATTGTCTTTCACCAACAGGAATGTGACCTCTAGAAGTCATCACATCCATTGGTCACTGCCTCCCAGGGCTTCCTCACTAATCTATGTGTCATGTCCAATTGGTGGTAGCAAGAGAGCTTGGGAGTATGATTTTTTTCCTAGCTTGTACCTTGGGAAGATGGTTCATAATGTAGGAGAGGGCAACACGAAGGGGCCCAAACGGCTTAGAAAGGTGGTAGAAGGCCATTGGTGACAGAGCCCCACAGCACTTGGTGTTCATCGTTACCTCCCCTCCCCCGCAGGTCCATAGAAGCCTGCTCTCCTGGGGCGGACACATATCTATCTATCCATCTTTCCCTCCCTCTCTTCTCTCTTCCTCTTCCTCTCTCTGACTTACTCCAAATTCCGGTGTCTGATCTGACTTCCCCTTACTTCCTGTTCTGGCACACAGACTGGACAAGGCCCAACAATGGGGCAAAGAAGCCGGCAAGGACTGCCTTGTAAACTCCAGGCATTGTTTGCATGCAAATGACAGTGAGGTTTCTCCTAGAGTAGACTAGCCAGACCCCACTCTTGGACCTAGTGCTTGAATAGAGCTGAACTCAAAGCTGTATTTCCTGGAAATTCTGGAGTGATTACAATTCACTACCTGGCAAGTCTTCCTCAAACCAGAGGCCCGACTTCCTGCCTAGACAGAGTCCTTCACTTACCTGTGAGATGGAAGCTCAGGGCACTGCGAGCTCCTTGCCCTCAGGGGTGTTCCCTGGCAAAAGTGATGGAGTAGAGATCCCGGCCCCCCGAAGGTCAGTACCCTTGTGCTGGCCGTGGAGGGCTAGTAGGCGGCCCAGCTCAGCACAAGGCCTAGCAAGTCCTCTCAGTCATCATTGACTTGACAGGGGCAAGGCTCAGCCCAACACCACTGCTGCGGCTACTGTCTGGGACCTACGGCTGAGGTCCCTGGACGTTCACCACAAAGGACATCTGGGTGACGGATGGTGTTCAAGTGGCAGGTAGCAGGCATTGCATCTGGGTTCATGGGGAGGCTACTGGGATTCTTTAGACTCCAAGGAAGACTTGGGATACCCAAGACACACAGGGCCTTCCTGGAGCATGGCTGCGACCCTGAGCCAGCTCCATGACAGGGACCAGGTCAGGCTGCACCACTCTGGGGATAGCCGTGGGCTCTCTGTTGCAACCCCAGTAGTGTCAGCAGTCAAAAGCAACATTCGATCATTACGACTATGGCTCGGGTATCTGTGTGAAGGGGCACATGTCAAGATGTTGATAATGAGGTCGATGCAAAGTCACACAAAGCCAGGCCAGGATTGTTACTGATTCAGTTTCAACCCTTGAGATCCTGACTCACCCTTCGGGGAACAGGAGCGCCATGTCTTAGGGTGGTAGTCTTGGGGCTGGGTTACAGTGGTGTGCTCTTGGCACTGAGGCTGGACTCAGCCGCAGGCAGACTGGGACACCATTCTACAGCCCATGTGTCATAAATACGTTTACAAGTTACTTGGAAGCCTGCTCTCATGACCCCCTTTCTTCAAAAGGGCAACGGATGTCCTTTATAAGGACACCAGTTTTATTTGGTTAGGGCCATACCCCATGGCCTCGCTTAACCCTACTTGCTTCCTTAAAGGCCCCATCTCCAAACAGTCACAGTGGGGGTTAGAGCTTCAACACTGGAATGGGGGGTGGGACAAGTCTGTCCATGACAGATGTCAGTGGCCAGAGCCAAGTCATGGCTCCTAGCTGCCAGGAGACTGGGGAAGTGGGGAGCAGGACTGTCATGATGCTTCCACCACTCATGTCCCGTTAGTCCTAGGTGGTGCTGTAGACTCAGTTGAAATTCAGCTAGCAAGGACAAGGGGATTTGGAATGACTGTTTTAATTTACCAAGTACTGATTTTCTCCATACCCAAGGCCACGGACCCCATCGCAAAAGCACAGTGGTTACCCTACAAATGACACTGCAGTTGTTTCACTCCAACTCCACTCCTAATGTTGGTCACAATTACCCCTGTCCACACAGCCCATGGTGGAAAGACTTTTTTTGCGATGGGTGAGGAGTGGGGAGCCTACCTGGATTTCTCCCAAGAAGCTGCCTTCCTGATTACTACCCAGGCATTGACTCAGCAGCTCACAGGCAAGTGATGCCCACCCGACCCCCTGCCCAGGCCCTGCTCATGTGGGAGGAAAAGCAGACGGCTCTGCACAGGACCTGGCTGAAAGGTGGCAGTGGGGCGAGGAATTGAGTTAGCCTCTTAGGTGGTCACCAGCTAGTCATCATGTAGATAGCGACCCTGGCAGGTGAACGTACCCCTGCCTGCCCTGGGCCTTGGCAGACATTGCCAATCAATTGCACACTTTTACACTGAGCCCAAAGCTGCAGACAACTCAATCAGTTGTCTGCAGCTTTGATCTTCCTCCCCACCCCGCAACTCCCTCCAGTGACTGGTGGGATGAATTCTAAGAGCCTGAGACAGGAGCCCTGGGAGAAGGGGGAAGGTAGGAGGCAGCCATACTTTCCTACCCAGGAGCCCCTTCTCTCCCCTTGGGGGCCCCACAAACAGGGCTGGGCAGTGGCTGCCACTTGCTGTGGGCAGGTGATATTGGCTTTGCAGGAGCGGCCAGGGGCCAGAGGAGCTGGGAAAGTCCTCTGGGAACCAGGAGTCTGTTCAGGGACAGGTCACCTGCCTTTGCCCAGCACTAAACCTCTCCGCGCCTCACTCTGGGCACAGCGCAGAACCTGGAAATGACCGTGCTAACTTCATAGGTGTGCCGACGTGGCCCCGGGAGGGGCAGACGCTGCAGACACCACAGGAGTGAGTGTGATGGGGACCTTGTCCAGACCACTGCCACCTGCCCTGCTAGCCCATAAGCCAGGGATACTGCACGGGCAACATGGCAGTGACCCAAGTCTGCCCTGCCCTCCTGGCTGGAAGCCCACTGAGTTTTCCAGCAGTGACATCTTTGGAGTCATTTGCTTAGAAAACTGGCCTTGGCCCATCGATGACAACAAAGAATGGGGGCTGCTGTCTGTTTCTGAGCAATGCAGGACTCCAACTTGATAGGTGGAAAAGCCTGAGCCTACAGGTGGGTGGCCTGGCTGGGGCTAGGCCCCTTAGGGTAGGGGACAAGAGGGGTAGTGAATGGGCAGGTACACCCGGTTCAAGGGGCAGAAGCCACTACCCAGCTCCAGGCTGTGGTCCCATATGGTCAGAAATTCTCACTGCCATCAACAGCTCTAATGGCACAGCCAATTTGAAAGGGGTCCTAGAAATGACCCCAAATAGTTTACACCCCAAAGGTAAGTGCTCTGCCACTCCTGCTGGCCTGTGGGTCCCTGGGCAGTCAGAGACTGTCAGGACCTGGCAGGTAACACACATGAGTAAGGATAGTGAGCCGACCTGCGCCACACCTGTCCACTCAGGCAGCAGTGCCCAGAGGCACGTGCAGGCTGCCCTTCCAGGAGCCAGGCTTCCTCCTGCTCAGCCCAGCTTGGTGGCCCCACCCCCTAAGTTCCAGATCTCAGAGCTTTTTCCCATTTGTGAGGACAACTGTGAGGAGTGAGAAAATCATGCAGAGCTGGCACAGTGGAGCTGTGGGACAGGGCGCACAGAGGCTTTCAAGGAATCGTGCCTGCATAAGGCCCAGGAGTTTGCTGACTCCCAAGCAAGGGCGCAGCTTTCTTCCAGAGATGGGCTGGACACTGATGCCCCATGCGGAGTCTCCAGAGCAGCCTCCAGAGGGCGCCACAACCACAGCTTTGAGCAGCCGGTGCCCAAGTCCAGCCGCCGGGAGCACCTGGCTACCTCTGTGCCAGGAGAGGCCGCTGTGCCTTTGAAGATGAGGGGACCCCAGCGACCCTGCCCCATCCCAGGTAGGACTCCACACATTCTAAGTAGCCCAGCACCTAGGGCACCCGCAGGGAGATAGCAGAGCACAGTCCTCTTACCCCTCTGTCGACTACCAACCCCGAGGCTGGGAGAGGAGGGAAGCACCCTGTGGAGTAGGGGATGGAGGCCACACAGCTCCTTGCAGCTACCTGGGCTGGTGCCTGGCAGTTACCGGGAGGTTGGAGGGGGGTTTTTAGCAGTGGTGACCACCACTCTTGACTTCCATACTGCTGGCACCAACTTGGAGAGCAGCTCCCTCACCTGTGCCTGACTGAGGCCCTCAAATAAGAGGTAGGAGGCTGAACAAGATGGCCTTCAGCCCTGGCAGCCCACTCCCTGGTGCTAGACGTGTTGCATGGCCCTCCTCTGAGTTGTCATACTCAGTGATGGCCATGGGTAAGCAGCCCTGTCCCTGTCCCTGGCTTCTGCTCACCTGGCAACTAAGGGAGGCCATACTAATTGCCCCTCCTGTGGCTTGAGGTCACAAGCATCCCAGGGATAGAGTGAGTTCCAGTGGTGATAGTCAAAAGCCACCTGCTGACCAATCTGAGGCCCAAGTTAGGGGCCTGGCCCCACGCCCACCACCACAGCCTGCGGGGCATGGTGCCTCTGCAAGGCAGCCTCCCTTCCAGACAGGGACCCTCTTCTCCCCAGAGCCCACAGGGAGGGGTGTTGGGCAGTAGGGTGTGCAGGAGCCCCTGAAGCCACGTCTGAGGCAATGCAGACGCCCAGGCTCACTCTGGCCCTTCCACTCCCCTTTCCCTCCAGGCACACCCAGTGGGACCTGGCCCACCTGTATGCGTGGCAGGCCAGTGGGGGTGAGTGGGGGCTCAGGAAGGGCTTAGCGAGAGCCCTGCGAGTCTGTGCCACTCCTGGGCAGGCCAGTTCAGGCTTCCCGCTGGCATCTCAGCCCTCAGGAGCTCTGCTAACAGGAGCCTCCTTCTTACCAGGACCTTGTGGCTCAGCTCCCAGTGCAGGAGTCACCCCTCTGCTCTGCCACTTACCTGGTGGGGGAAACTGGACAAGTCACCGGCCCTCTCTGAGCCGCAGGCCCCCATTTACAATGACGAAGGTAACAGGCAGTTGTCCTGAGGCTCCACCAGGAAAGTGAATTCAAGGTGCAGGACAAATGTCACAGCCTGAAGTAGGAGCAGGAGGCTCTTCTGCTTTGGGTCCCACCCTTCAGTGGGGTGGCAGCGTTCTGGATCCAAGTGGGTGCTAGGCAGTCTTTCCACTTGGCTCCCTGTGCTCCCACAAGTATGTCCCCACCTGACATTCCCACAGAAGGTCACACCATCACACCTCAGAGCTGGGTGGGTTCACACCACGTTTTATTGGATTTCCCTTGGGCACCTGGATGCCTCAAGCTGCTATCCCTTACCCATCCCTGGCCTCTGCTCCCAAGGGCCCCAGCTGGGAGCTGCTGGCCCTGCACCTGTCTTCTCAGGGCCTTCCAACTGGGCCCCAGCCCCCGGCAAACCCCATCTTCCTTCCACCTCCCTCTGTGCCAGGCTGTCCTGGCAGGGGCCCGTTCCTGCTCAGGCACAGTCCAGCTCTTCTGTGGTATAGGCTCCGGCACAGAGCCCACTGGCAGTGTCCCCCAGCGCGGGCCACATCAGACCCTCCACAGCACAGCACTGCGGGCTCCGACCTACAGCTTGGTGTTGAGGTGAAAAGAGAAGTGGGGTGCTGCATAGGTTGTGGCAGGTGGCACATGCCACGCAGACGAGGCTGGGCAAAGTCTGTGGCGGAGGGCACTGTCGAAGGATGCCTGGGGGAAGTGCATCAGGCCAGCAGCCATGGGCGAGGGTGCTGTAGTGGCCAGGAAGTGAGCCGGGAAGGCTGGGATGACCAGAGGGCTCAAGGGGAGTGTGGTCTGGCCCTTTAAGGGATCTGGGGTGCTGGCAAAGTTCAGTGGGCAGCGCAGCATGGTGCCCCTGTAGGCCTCTGGGAGTGCAGGCCCCAGGGCTGGGCCCAGCAGGCAGGAGACAGCCAGGCCAGGCCCCACAGACTTGGCCCCACACTCCTTGGTGTCCACCTCCCTGAGGAAGGGTGACACTGCCCGTAGTTTTTTGCCACAAGGGGCAAAACCCTCTTCCTCCCGGCTGCGCTTACTGAGGCCTGGGCTGCCAGGGAAGGTGGGCAGGGGCACAGGGCTGTCAGCAGAGGCTTTGGCCATGGGGGTCACCCAGCAAGCTTTGGGCGTGGGACAGAGGCTGTCCTTTGTGGGACCACCTTTGCGGAATGCAGAGGGGCGGCTGGCACCCCCACCCCACACCAGCGGTGGCTCTCTGGCCGGCAGCCCCCTCTCTTGGCTAGAGGGCCCCAAGAGCACCCCATCTTTGAGATAGGAGAAGAAGTCCCGGGGGTGCTGGCTGATGGGCTTCAGTACCTTGGAGGGGCAGGCATGGAAACAACCAGTGAAGATGGGGGCTGGAGGGTGGGGGCTCGCCTGAGCCTCCTCCCTGAGGTTGCCACCGGGGGCCTCTGATCCCTCATGAGCGGCCAGCCGGTGCCTGGGGTTCTCGGACGGCCCTCCTGGATTCGAGGGACTTTCCGGGAGGTGAGCAGCTGGGGACACCTGGGGCTCCCTGTTGGGGCCACCTGCCCCATGGAGACAGCCCTCCTCCTGGCACTGCAAGGCTTCTGCCTTGCTCACCTGGGCCAGGAGCTTCTTTTTGGCCAGTGGTGACATGATGCCATGTGTCCCTTTGCAGTAGAAGCTAGACAGGAGCCGCTTGTAGGCCTCAGGGCAGCTGCTGGCACCCATGAAGGGCAATGAGGACCCAGAAGCTGGGCCTGGCTGCTCCGTGGTGTCCCGGGAGGACTCCTGGCTGGGGGGCCTCACCAGGTCTGTGGCATCTGTCTTAGTCTTTCCTGGCATCATCTGGAATAAGAAAAGGCCAGGCCTCAGGACTGGGTAGGAGCCATGCATCCTGTTCTGGGGACCTGGTGACAGCAGGGCTCCAGGGAGAACCCCAGAGCCTCTGCTAGCCCTTCCAACACCTCTGTGCAAAAATTTCAAAAGGTGTCCAATCCTCTAAATACACACAGCCTGATGTAAGGGCATGGGGCTTGGGAAATGGGATGCAGACTGGAGTTCAGACCCCACGTGGCACAACTGGTTCTATGCAGGGAGCACTGCAGTCATACCACAATGCGGACAGGTGGGGCAGGTAGGAAAGGCGGGGGACAGGGAGGCCCAGGGTCAGCTGGTGGTCTGGCTGGGCTAAGTGCTCACCTGGCCCACTGGCTTCTCCTCCTTGGCCTTCTTCGGCCTCTCAGTGGCCCCATCGTCCCCCCGAGTCTCCTTGGCCATCTTGTATTGCTTCCTGGGCTTGGAAGGGGGCAGCGGCTTGTCATCCTCCCCTTTTAGGTGTCGCACATATGGAAGGACCAGCCTGGGGAAGAGCTGCAGGTCCACCAGGCAGCACAGCCAGCCCTCCCACCTCCTCCCTGCAGCTGTGGGCACCCCTGAGGAGAGTGCACACAGGCAACGCCAGGGCTACGCTCGCCATCTGGTCCAGGAGGCCTGCAGCCTGGCCAGCACTCCAGCGGCAATGAGCAGAGTGTAAGGCCTGCACCATGCTGCCCATCCTGCCCTACCCCTGTACACGGCAGAATATTCTCCATCACCCACCTCCCCACTGCCCCCATGGCTCTGCCTGCCCAGCTTTCCTATAACTGGTCCCCAGCGCACCTCTCGTAGTGACGGCGCGTGCACGTGGCCGCACTGGTGCTGCCAGGGCTGCCCCCTAGTTCGTCATACACGTTCTTCCAGAGGCGGCGGCCAGTCACCTATAAGGGCACCACGTGAGGATGTGCACACTGGCGGCGGGGTCTCACTAGGCAAGGATGGGGGCAAGGACAGCAGTTTTGCAGCTGCTTTTCCATCAGAGAGGTGAGAGGTCGGGGCGGGGGTGCTCCTCAGGTGGCAGGCCATTCTCCCCTCAAGGCCACATGACTGCTGGCCCACACAGTTTTCAGAGCTCGGGGAGAGCAGAGCAGATGGTGAAGAGGAAAACCTGCTTCAAGCAGCAAAGTACAGAGGGCAAGGCGGGCCCTCGCCCTCCACGCAGCATGCAGGAGAGCTGGGGAGGGCAGGACTCAGCCCTGCCTCCTGTTCTTGTCTGGCCAAGGACAACTCGTTGGGCT
>NW_006434441.1:1565481-1573973 GCF_000325575.1 Pteropus alecto
GAGGGTCGGGGCGGGGGTGCTCCTCAGGTGGCAGGCCATTCTCCCCTCAAGGCCACATGACTGCTGGCCCACACAGTTTTCAGAGCTCGGGGAGAGCAGAGCAGATGGTGAAGAGGAAAACCTGCTTCAAGCAGCAAAGTACAGAGGGCAAGGCGGGCCCTCGCCCTCCACGCAGCATGCAGGAGAGCTGGGGAGGGCAGGACTCAGCCCCCTGCCTCCTTCTTGTCTGGCCAAGGACAACTCGTTGGGCTCACGCTCTGCCCCAGCTTCCCCTGGGTGCAGCAGGCACATTTGGGAAGATGTGGCATGGTGGAGGGCTCAGGTACCTTCCTTACCATTTCATAGGCCCCCAGCTTCTCCACTGCCTTGTAGATCTTCCACAGGTTAACTGGAGAATGAGAGGGCAGGGCCGCTGTCAGTCTCTGTGGGAGGAGAGAGCAGCCAGCAGCCCGTTTCCATGGCCCTGTCAGGCATGCACAGAACCTGGGCCATTGCGATGGACTGCAGGCCAGTGGCCGATTAGCATAGAAGTCCAGCTCCACCCATTGCCCGCCCAGTACCTGGGAGGGGATGCCCTTTATATGCGCAGCCCCTGTGGGCTGACAGCATCAGGGTCATCCAGAGCGAAGGTGCCTGCCCCAATGCCCTGCCTGGGTGCAGTCCCCTGCTGGGCCCCCTCCCTGCCTGCACCCCAGGGACGCACTCTGCTTGAAGCCAAGATGGGGCACCCTCTCGATGGGTGTGTGTCGCTCCTTCATGAACTTGTAGAGGCTGACCAGGAAGGCCTGCTCCTCCTCCCGCTCCCCGCCTGCCTCGAGGGCATCCTGGAGAAAGAACAGGAGGCACTGGGATCAGCCCCTAGTTGGTGGGTAGCTGGGGACAGGTGGAACCACTGGCTGCTGGGGAGGAAGGAGGTGCATGGCTCCAGCCCCAGTCTCCACAGCAGGGAGTAGGCCTCGAGCCCACTACTCTGGGCTGGAGAGATTGTCCTGGCATCAGAAAGACACAGTTGTCATCTATTAGTGCCCAGCATCCCAGGTCAGGGGCCACAGAGGCCTTGCTCCAGAGACAGCCATAAGAGCAGCCCCACACCTTCTCCAGTTCTTTCTCCAGGCACAGGTCACTTCCTTATCTTGCTCTAGATTTGTTACATCTGCATCTCAACTCCTCTACCAGACTGTGCCTGGCTGTGGGCTCGGTGTCCACTGAGGTCAAAGATGAAGAGACAAAGGGGCTTGGTGCTTTCTGGTGCTGTGGGGCTGCTCGGCCGGGCCTGTGCCCCCTGAGTCTTTGTCACGGTGGTCTGCCTCTCTGACCCACCAGTCTGTGTGCTGAACTCAGGTACAGCCATGTCTTGGGTTCCAGTGCACTTGCTAGATGCACAGGACTGGGCGTGTTCGCTCCCAGGGGGAAGTTTCTGCTGATGCTGTTCACCTGGCTGGAGGCTCAGGGCAGAGGGCGCAGTTGGGCTGGGGCTGAGGGGTTGGGGAACAGCCAGCTCCCAGGTCCAGGATGGGAGGGCCCCTGACACCAGGAGGATGTAACTGTCTGGGCCTGGGACACTGCAGAGAGCCATAGGTCCTCCAAATATTCTACAGAAGTGCTGTTTTGGTGTTTTCTGATGTATCCAAGACCGCTGACAAGAAACACGCAGGCTCGTATTACCTAGGACACTGCAGCACCCTGCCGATGAGGTGCTGGGCTGGCATGCTTGCAGCCGCTCTCCATGAGAACCTGCACTTCCTTCCTGTCCTCTGACCTCCACACAGGCCATCAGGAACTGTGACCAACTATGACTGCTTTCCTACGTGAATTAACATTTTTACTCCAGACTGTGCCACCCCAACAAACGGCCAAAATGAACGGGTACTGAGGCTGACCGTGCTGAGCCATGTCACCCACGGCTCCTCCTTGGATGGCACTCATCACAACTGCCCCACTGGTCTCACAGAGGGACTTTTATGTCTACATTATAAATTTGAACAGACGGACAGAGAGATGTGGATGAAGTTTTACATCATAGAATAGTGTTTTTATCTGTCTCATCTGATCAGGGTTCCAGTGACCTTCGTTTAAGAAAGGGTTCGGCTATAAAGGCCAAGTCTGACAGCCCTGCAGTGGGAGGGCACATTCTGCGGCCTGCCGGCTCTCACAACTCCCAGTGCAGCTTAGCTCTGCGGGGTGAGGGAGGGCCACATCTCCCTCCTGAGAGCTTGGGGTCATCTGGAAAAGTCCCCTGGGGGGACGCCTAACTCACCTCCAGCTGGATGGGGCTCTGGCTCCTACTCTGCTCACCATCAGGTTGAGGGGACACAGGTGGGTCTGGGGGGTCACCCCCCTCTGACTGCTTCCTTTTCCCTCTGATAGGAGGTGCTGCGAGGAGAGGAAGAAGAGGAAGAGAAGGAGAGGACGGTGAGAGAGAGGCAGATGGGGATGTACAGGGGGCCAGGAGCGGCTCCCCATGGAGAGGCAGCAGGTTTGAAAGGGCCAGGTCAGGCGAGTGTTCTTCCTCTGCAGGGTGTCCTGTGCCCTCAGGGTGAACCTGTAAACACATATGTCCCTGTGCTCACCTCCACAGGTCCTGCCTGTGCCGCGCCTGACAGGTGGCCTCTCTCAGTTCCACCACTCCCCATATCTCTGAAGGAAACCCTAAACCAGCTTGGGGTCAAGTCAGAGGAGGCTAGTGTGGGGGCTGTGGCGCTTGGGAAAATCCTATCTCCAAAGCCTGCCCCAAATCTTGGCAGGACGTTTCTATAGCAGTTCGGGCGAAAAGCTGCGGAGAAAGCTGCGGAGGCTGCCGTGCTTGCAGGTCCCCAGAGCACCGCGGGGTGCTGGGATCACAGAGCCTCCAGGAATAATCAAGAAGAGTAAGTTCCTGTTTGTGACACATCAACCTTTCCCTGAGCATTTGCAGAGGCCTCACTGCCCCTGCTCCCCTTACCTGCAAGGGTCCTGGTGACTTGTCAGGACCCACTTGACAAGTTGCTGCCTCTGCGAGGCCTTTCAGCCAAACGTGGCGCTCCTGCCTCTCTCTGGTCTCCTCACATCCTGACAGATTGCTGTCACCTGTCTGCCAGGTAAGCATGAACTCAGGGCCCTGACTCAAGGCAGCCATGAGCTGATGGTTGCAAAAACACAACATTCCTGTCCCTGCCGAAAACACAGCCATGGAAACTACCTGGGGCTGTGCAGCGGACTGGCAGCAGATCCGATGCCAGGAAGCCCGTCTTTTGAGCATCTTTTCTTTCTTCTTTTCTTCTTTATATTAATCTAGTATGAACGGCCCCAGGTCCTGGTTTACTCCAGCTCAGTAAGTCCTTACTATGGGGAACCGAGAGGTTCTTCTTCATCTCAGACAGAAAAAAATGTCCTTAAGAACGACAGACCCATGCCACCATGGCCCACAAGGCCAGCAGCACCCAGAGACACGTGCTCCCAGAGCCTGCTGTCCCCTTTGGTAGCTGCTCACATAAGCACCATTATGCCTGCAGTCACTCAGGGGCACAGGTCCTCAGCTCTGTGTCCCTGGCACTCTCACGTACGTCCTCTCATTTAGTCTCAGAAGGGATCACATTTTGAAGAAGGGGAAACTGAAGCCACGGGCGTTAAGTTCTTGTCTCCCCGGGGGACCAGGGTTCAGAACGAGGCTTGGCTCCACCATCACTGTGGCCGCTGTGGTTACTGCCAACATTTGCAAAACCTTGAGGAAGAGTCTAAATACGCCTGGAAGAGAAACCAGTCCAAACGCTTGTCAGAGGGAAAAACTCAGCTATCCTCTTAGGCTGCCTCCTGACACTGAAGTCATGGCCAAGCTCCAGAAGTAACCGGGCACTAATGATGACTCGCCCCCCCCCAGGCTGGTGCTTTTCCTTGGGCAACTGTGCCTCAGTCTCCCTTCTGTGAAACAGTGGAGAAAGCCCTGGAGTCCTCTGCTAACTGTCCATGAAGTCTTCTGGGTCACGGGGCACATGCTGCCACCAGTCTCTCTTGCTCCCTGCCTGCCTGCTCTGCTCTGCCTTCACGCCCTCTCTCCCCTCTTCCCCGTAGGACCCTCAGCATTGAAGAAATCTCCATCTGCTCCTGTGACCCTCCTGCAAATTGGCCATGTGACCCTGGCAAGCTGCTGTCCTTGGGCCTCAGAGGAATAAGTGGTTGGACCAGGGCCCATTTCAGTTACCCGAGGAACATTCTAAAGACACTGATGCCTGCCTCCCCATCCCTACCTGAGTTTGACTAAAGGCCCTGCAAGGGGCATCCGAGTTTAGAGCTTCCTGGGGACCTCAAAGGGCAGCCAGGTTGAGAGCTACCAGGCTAGAGGCTCTCTAGTCCCTTCTGCTTGGTTCCAGAGCTGGAGCGCTCTTGCCTGGGCCACACTCAGGGAAGGTCTCCTGGAGTCTGGCGTTCAGGTTACCTGGAAAGGAGGTCACCAATTTGAGCCATTTAACCCCAGACAGCAAGAGGATTAGAGCACTTGCTGAGAGCCACAAAGAGACGCACTCTTTGCCTCTGTGCCCAGCTGAGTCCCCACATGAACTTGGCTTCCATTCTCTCCCACCAGGGCCAGTGTGCTCACTGTCCTGGCTGGGCCTTCTGGGCTCCACTGCTACAGCTTTAAGTGGGAGAGGGGAGACTCCCAGCCCTCTTCCTCCAGGGTGCCCTCAGTCCTGGCCTGGCTGCCCGAACTTCTCCCTTCCCCAGTCATTTGTACATCAGAGTTCCAGGGAGATAGATCTACATTTGGAGAAGGGGCTCTGCTATGAAACCCGCCCCATAGGTGATGGGTTAGCCCTCCTGCCTGCACAGCTCCCAGCTGACCCCTCCTACCCAGGGCCCGAGACAGTGGCTGCGCCCCTCAACTGACTCAGAGGGGAGGGGCTTTTGGACAGGCCACCCCAGTGTCGCAGCCATGTCTGGCCCATAGAGCCAGGAGACACCCACCTGCCCTAAGCAACTGCTGCTGCCATGAGTCACTACCTTACCTCACTCACAGATCCCCTCTAAGCACAAAGCCAAAGATGCCCTATTGTAAAGAGGAGGAGATTTAACTACAAAAACCCCTGCTCTCCAAAGGAATGTCTTCAGACATTACTTTTCCCATCCAGGAAGCAATAATGACAATAATGGTGATTGTCCTTTCACTGTTTACTTTGAATACATCTGGAATCTGTAAGGTATGAGATAAGGACCTAACCACATTCCCCCCCACACACACATTGGTTAGGTGGTTCCAGTATTAAGTGAGTGACCCCCCTCCCCCCAAAATTATAAATGCTTACCCACCGCCCCCAATCTAAAGGCTTTTAAGGAAGACATCTGGGATAGGTTTGAACTTTCAATTCAACTCCATCCATGTGGAATGCTGGGCCCCATGCACACTGCTGTAATTTTTGTGGTTTTGTAAAACAACTTACTATCCAGAGGGCATGTCCCCATCATTACTCTTCTGTTTAAAAAGTTCCATCTGAACTTTAATATAATTCTGTCACCTTCTCTTAAAAAAATAAGTCTATGGCCATGCCACCCTGAATGTGACCCATCTCATCTGATCTCAGAAGCTAAGCAGGGTTGGGCCTGGTTAGTACTTGGATGGGAGACCACCTAGGAATACCGGGTGCTGTAGGCATTAAATAGATAAATAAATAAATAAATAAATAATAACAACAACAAATTTTAAAAATTTAAAAACACTGGGGTTTTCGTGGAATTACATTTAAATCTAGGAATTACTTTGAGGAGAAGTAACACCTTTCTGTATTGCATCTTCCGTTTGAGGATCACGTGTCTGCACAGATTCAGGTCTCCCTTTGCTGTCCTCAACAGTCCTTCTTAAAGGCTCCACGTCCTTCCTGTTGAGCCTATTCCCTGTGTTTCATGCAGTGAGATAACAGTGTGAGAAAAGCCTTGATAATCTGTGGTAGGACTCAGCTCCACAGGCCCTGACACTCCCTTACTTCACTGCTGGGAAGAACACAGAGGAAGGCTGGTGGCCCAGTTCCTCACTGGGCAGGGAGTGGGCATGCTGGGTACTGGGCACAGGGACTGCTCAAGGCCCTTCCTGTGTTGGGAATCTGATTTCTGTTCAAGTCTGTGGTGCGTGTCAAAGTCAACTTAAGCCCCAGATCCTACAACTGCAGCCCTGAAGGGGTTAGTTTCAGTCCCTAACGCCAAAAGAGGATGCTTCCTGCCATCCATGTGGCCTGTGGCCATTGCCTCCCCCACTTCCACACTATACAAACTCAAATCAGTGCCCTGGCAGGCTTTGGACCAAAAAACCTGCACACACTCACTGAATCTTCCCAGCCACCCAGTGGCTGTAATATCCCCTTTTTACACCTACAACATCTGAGGCTCTGAAAGGTTCAGTAACTTGCCTGAGGTCACACAGCTCACTAGTGGCATGGCTGGGCTTCAGAACCAGAGCAGCTTGACTATCCTGAGACAATGAACCCTGAGGTCTAGAGGTTTTCTTTAACTGGAGCAGGGATATTCCAGTTCCTTATTTGTGCTCAGGGGTGCAAACTTGCCTGCACTCCTTGAGCGGGTCTGTAGGCTCCCATCACATAGCTCCCCTGGATCTGCTGACAAGAGCCTCCCCTGCCCACCAGATGAAAAGCTGAATCTTTGCCAAGTTGGTCTCTGCTTCTGTACTTCGGTGTCCCCATTTGTAAGGTGGCTATGCTACACTCTATGGGCCCAACATGCTGAGCAGAACAAATTGAGAAACAACACTTCCCCCACAAACCACAGCCAAGTACATGTGTGAGTATATGTGATTGTGTGTGTTATATGTGACTAAGAGTGTGCTGTGTGTATTGTGTGGGAGTGTGTGTGACTATCACATAAGTATATGTGACTGCATGTACATGTCTGTAACTGCAATTGTGTGTGTGCATGAGTACACAAGTGTTTGACTGTGCAACTATGTTTGAGTGTGCATGTGTGAGTGCCGGCAGTGGGTGAGGTCCGCTGAGCTGCGTGGGGCAGGAGCAGTGCCTCCATCAACATCAGCCTACTTGATCCCAGACACTCCTGATGCCCAGAGGGGCTTGGGTTGGGACCAGGTCAAAACTACACAGCAGGTCACTGAGTGACCCAGTCAGTGCCAGGTGCACCACTTCTTTCTCCCCTTCTCTGCCTGCCCCACCCCTTTCACCCTTCGTGTGATGGGAAGGAAGTGACACTTCCTTTCATGAAAAGTCACCCACTAGGAGCACTATGTCAATGGTAACAGCAGCCTCCATAACAGCCAGCAGCCACAGCCCCACCCCCTTTCCTGAGGGGCATGGCTTAAGGTGCTGTGCTCTTAGCTTCAGCTAGAGCCCAAAGGCCATCTTTGAAGCGGCTGGCCACTCGGTGGCCCTGTGGCCAGCCACCTGCAGGTGGCGGTTTGGAGCCTGCTCTGGTGGGCAGTACCTGGACGGCTGCGCTCTGACCAGCACTAAGGACAGACAGCTGGACATGGGACCCCGGAAGGCTCTTGCCACAGCCCCACCTCAGTCTCTCAGCTGAGAGCAGGATGACAGCCTGAGAGAGTACAAAAAGGTAGGAGCGGGGCGCTAAATGTGAGACCGCCCGCTGGAAGGCCTCATTGAGACTCCGATCCCTCTTAGTTACTCTGGCATGTCCTCAGAGACCCGATTCCAGGCCAGGGCTGCACCCCCCGCCCTTCGCGCCAAGTCTGAGTGATGTCTGATGATCACAGTAGCAGCTCCAGCCGTGTCCTGTTTCCTCTGCCCCCAAGCACTATGCTCTGTGTCCCCACCGCACCTGGAGAAGCCATGCTCAGGGTCCAAGACGCTGGAGAGTGAGGGCACAGCCTGATCCCTGCAGGGGCACTCAATGCTTCTGCGCCAGTCCCCTCCCAGGGTCCCCCGATGAGGCTCTCCCGGGTGCGCGCGCGCTCGTGGTGCGGATCCTAGATGGGAGTGCAGACCCTCCCTCATGGCCGGAACCGGGGAGTCTCGGGACCTCAGCTTCTCGGATGAAACCAAAGGAGGGGCTGACTCTCTGAGGCCTTTCTACCTCTGCCGCTCCAAGTCCTCGGCGCGGACAGGCCCCTGGGCTCGGATGGACTCTAGAACTCCTCTCGTGACCGACCTTCTAGCCTCCATCTCCCGCCCCTCCCCTGCCCTGAAGGCGGAGACCCCGAAGCGCCTAACTGTGGTACATGTGGGGAAAACAAGCGCAGGTCACCCACGCCTCGGCCCGGGGACCCTCTTCACCCGCCGACGAACCCGCAAGAGGCCGCAGGGTGGCCCAGCGGGGCGGCGCCCCTGGATGCTGCGGACCGACTCTGCGCTTGCTGCCCGGGCTTCTCCTTCCCCACCCCTCCTGGCCACCTTTCTCTCTGGAGACCCCAGGGGAGGAGAGGAAAGGCGAGAGGACAGGAGAGCGGAGGGCGGCCAGCCCTTTGCTGCCGCGGGACCGAAGATGGTGGGTAGGAGATACAAGGAGAGACCCAAGAAGAAAAGGTAAAAGGCGAGAGGAAAGGG